>NC_136263.1:138770300-139227800 GCF_964187855.1 Myxine glutinosa
TTTCATGTAAATAGAGGGGGGGGGGATATAATTTTAGATATATATATAGTACGGGCATATATATAGTACGGGCATGCCCTAGTCTATCTATAATTCCAGTAATCTCTGTGTGTATGTTTGTATGTTTGTATGTTTGTATGTTTGTATGTCTGTGACCGCTGTTTCTCGACAACCACGGGTCCGATATACTTGAAACTTGCCAGGTATATTGCTGGGGACCCGAGGATGTGCCTTTTCAAGGTTTGAAATTAATCGGACAAGTAGTTACCGAGCTATGGCGATTTAGCCGTTCGCCGTTCGCTTTGGCGTTGCGAATGGACCAAACCATTTCATGTAAATAGAGGGGGGGATTGTCACTGTACTCGCAAGCCGTTCGCCGTTCGCTTTGGCGTTGCGAATGGACCAAAACATTTCATGGACCAAACCAGTTCATGTAAATAGAGGGGGGGGGGATTGTCACCGTACTCGCACCCACGTACCCACGTACCCACGTACGGGCATTGCACCCACGTACGGGCATGCCCTAGTATATATACATACAGTACATATATATATATATATATATATATATATATATATATATATATATATATATATATATATATATATTGTTACGGATCTCTCCGTCGGCCTTTTTCCCCTTTATCGAGGGGGGATTATTCCCCTCGTCTATGACTGACCGACGTGAGCCCTGAAGTTGCGCAGCTCCCTCCAGGGAGGCAGGTGAGCAACCCCGTTCGCGACCGCGGACAAGATGTTAATTGCTGAGCGGATTAGCAGCCGCGGCACGAACCATTAGCAAGTAACTGACCCGATTCTTAACGTTGGCCAAATCGTGCCACAGGTGTTCAATGATGGAAACCTCTAAAACGAACGGATGTGAAGAAAAGAAGGCAGAGTAAGGAGGAACAGGAATTTATTACTACTATTTACACAATCAAAAGTAACCAAGGAGAAGGAAAGATACGAAAATAAAGACAGAAAGATGGAAGGACCAGAAGACACAGTGCAATTTCTAGCTTATACAGACTTACTTATACCCCAGGACAACATAAAAGACGGACGACAATCAGACTTACACGGGGGGATGATGATCGGGATGAATGGCACGAATGGCTGGAAGGGGAAGAAGGTTCAGGTTGGAGCTTGCTCCCGCATGGGACGTCGGGCTCGACCTCGACGGCCACCGATCCCACAGCAATCGGTTCCCGCGTAGCAGCGGGTCGAAGCTGCGTGTCACGGGGGGGGGGGGGGGGGAGGGGGGGGGTGGCAGACTACACAGGTCTCGAAGCTACGGTTTGTCCCTCAAAACCGCCGCTCCTCCTCCTCCTCCACTGGGCTCAACTCCACTCTCGGTGGACTGCTTTTGGTGAACTCTTACGTGCTTTTTATCTGCTCCTGGGGGCTTCCTCGGTCATCTGCCTAAGCAGTCCCTCCCAACTTCCTTTTATAAGGCACGTGGCGATCAAGCCGCCGGCCTTTTAGAAACGCCCATCGGTGAGCTCGCCTCGGTCTGGATTGGTCGCGAGGGCTCACCGATCCCGCCCCCTTGATGAGGCGTTGGCAAAGCCACACCTTGTTCCTGGCGCTTGGTTGACGCCTCCCACCTTCCTCTCCGAGTTAGCGCACATGACAATGGCGGCGAATGCAGTTGGCAATAGAGGCTTTGAGGGAATGAAAGGGAATCTATCTTATTTCAATTTGGTGCAATGCAGAGTCAATTAATGGGAGACACGGCCTTAAACTAATACACATAATAAGGAAATAACTATTTAGAAGGGTATATGGTGGTCTACGTGTATGTATATGGACTAACGAAGAGGACGACCTTTGACCTTTACACACAACACGGAGATATTTACAAGGAATCATTACACTACTTCGAGGGTGATATTTACAACAATTACGCATGATTCTCAAATCCGTAACACTGCACCCTCATCCTCCAGGCACGTCTCGGGCCTATAAAACTTTAACTTCGTGTGACACGTAGGTGTAGTTCCCTCTACATTTAACCTGACCCTGAGTGTGACAGTTTTAAAACACGAATAAATATGTCCCTCTGCTGCATTGCACCCTACCTAACAGATTTACGGCCACAGCTAACCGAATTGCGGAATGGTTTTCAAACTAAACATGAACGGTGGGGAGCATTATTTACAAGTGACGCTACTTGGACTATTTACAAAACGCAACCCAGGACCTGCGATTGTTCTTTTTGGGGGGGGGGGGGGGGGGGAGACAGCCTGCGCTGCATCGACGCACCAGCACCAACTATCATCAAAGCACCATAATGCACCAAAACGCACCGGAGTGCACAGTCACCACAATTCAAATAAAAAAACCAAAACCCCTGTTGCTGGTCTTCCTCTTTGGCTCCCTCTGCTGGCCAATGTTCTTCCAGATGTTGTCTTTCTTCGTCTTCTTGCTGGCGGCCTATTTGCAATAATAAAAAGCACAAAACGTGTCCACTTTTTATTTCTGGCCCACAGGAGCCGACTAGGGGTGGTTCACCTGTGTGGCATAGGTGCCACGTCACCGAGGTCCGCAAGCAAGATCTTCCTCTGGCCAACCTGGCCGGTTCCAGCAGAGGGGCCATGCCCCAACCCGTGGGGTCCATGAGTGATGCTCAGCCACAGACATGTGGTCCATAAATGGTGCATCGATGCAAGCAGTTGGTTGCGGGGGTTCGGGCACACAATGGCGGACTCCCGCACGCTCCTCTCAGTGCCAAAAGAGCACGATCCATGGGTTGGGGAAGGAAGACAGAGAGGGCAGGTTAGCGAGGGGTAAGGTCACAAGGGTACACATCAATAAAGGCAATGCAAGGTGAGGTGCGTCTGGAGACCGAGCAGAGAAAAGCTCGTCCCTACCCTACGTCACCCCCCCTGTTACCTACCCTACCCTTGCCCTTACCCCATATTTACAAAAATCTACACCCTTACCAATTCGTCACTACTGTCTCGTCTTCCCCATATTTCCCCTAATACCAAATTCGTCACAATCCCATTGTCTAAATTTGCCATCACCAATTCATCATCAATCCTCATAAGGAGGGAGAGATAGAACATCATCACAATGTCACACCCAAGTCATGATGCGTCTCACAATCCAAACATTTGAACAGAAAAATAAAACCAACAAACCATGGCATGGTGTGGAGCACCGTCGTTACCTCAGGTGAGTGGATGTAGATGGTGCAAGGAGATTTTTTTTTTTTTTTTTTTGTATACTGAATCGAGGCTCGTGAAAGAGCTAACATATATTTCACAAACAAATCAACCAGACAAACAAAATATACAAAAAGAGGGAGCGGAAGACAAGATGGGGAGAGAAGGGGAAGCACACAACCACAACATTTGAGAGCAGGGAGAAGTGTGGGAGGGAGAGGGCTTGGGGGCAGGAGGCGTGGGAAGGGGGGGGGGGGTGGGAGAAGTATAAAACACAAGGGGACCGAAATTAGCGGGGGTAGAAAAGATCAAGGTTTTGGATGGGGGAGGATAAGAGATGGTGGTGAACAGCTATTTTAAAGACCTGGAGGGTGGAGTGGGATTGAAGAGAGTGAGGGAGTTTGTTCCAGAGGCGGGAGAAAAGAGTAATGAAGGAGTGAAGGTGAGCAGAAAGTCTTGATTTTGGCAGTTTAACCATAAGAGGGTTGCAGGCAGATCTTGTGTGACCTGTAGGAATATTTGGGGGATAGAGCCCAGAGAGGGCTGGGGGGGCAAGGCCAGAGAGGAGTCGGTAGAAGACGGAAAGACCACCAACCTGTCTGCGGTGAGTGAGTGAAAGGCCCTTGGAGTTAGCTTCATCGCGGGAGATTCCAATGATTCTGAACGCTTTGGTTTCAACAGCGTGAAGACGGGCTAGGTGTGAGGCAGGAGCACCAGACCAGAGGGGAGAGCAGTATTCCATAGAGCTGCGGATGAAAGCCTTGTATGTGGTGAGGAGCTCAGGTGTGCCAAGGAAGGACTTCGCACGACGGAGGATGCCCAGTCGGCGACTGGCTTTGGAGGCCAGATTTGAAATGTGGTTTTCCCAGGAAAGATCATGGCAAATAGTGAGACCCAAAAGCTTGAGTGACAGAACTTCTTGGAGAGGATTATTCAGAAAGTGGATGGGAGGGTTTTCCGGTCGGTCTTTTCGGAGAGACATCGTAAGAGTGTGAGATTTATCAGGATTGAAAGACATGTTCCATTTGTTTGCCCAGTCTGTGATTTTGTCCAGGTCTGCAGAGAGTGAGGAGGCTGCAGACTGCCGATCTGAGGGATGAGGAATGGAGCGACAGAGAGTAGAGTCGTCAGCAAAGAGATAGAGAGGATTTTCAAGAGAGTCAGAGAGATCATTGATGAAGACCAGAAAAAGCACAGGGCCCAGAACACTACCTTGGGGAACTCCAGCCTGAACAGGAGGAGGAGATGAGAGAAACCCATTCAGGGCCACACGTTGACTACGACCAGAGAGGAAGTCCGCCAGCCATGCGTGGAGATTTCCATGGATACCAAAGGAGGAGAGTTTGGTGAGCAGAGCAGGGTGCCAGACCGTATCGAAGGCACGTGAAATGTCAAGGGAGACGGCTCTAATTTCCTGTTTGGCGTTGAGGACCTCCATCCATTGTGAGAAAGCAGAAGCAGCATGTCCAGAGTAGAGTGACCAGGTCTGAAATCAAATTGATGATCAGAGATCAAGCCATTGGAGAAGAGGAAAGATTTCATATCTGAAGCAATGATGGATTCCATGACTTTGCTGATAATTGGGAGAAGGCTGATTGGTCTGTAGTTGCTGGGATCTGTTTTTGCACCTTTTTTGTGCAAAGCGGTGATGTTGGCTGATTTCCAAGCAGATGGCAGATGACCTTGAGCAAAGGAGAGGGTGAAGAGAACAGAAAGAGGGAGTGAAAGAGCGGAAGCACATGATTTTAGGACCCGTGGGCTGATGCCGTCAGGACCAGTTGCAGAATCAGAGTCGAGGGTTGACAGAAACTTTTCCACCTGGTCAGGAGGAAAGGACACAGAGTCCAGGAGCAGCTGGGTACGACTGGGTACGGTGGGTACAGAGAGGGATGGGTTTGGGACACAAGATTTAGAGGCAAACACAGAGTTGAGGCATTCAGCTTTTTCACGTGCGGAGTCAGCCGTTAAGCCTTTTGAGGTGAGGGAGGGGATGGAGGGGGAACAAACACCAGAAACAGATTTGACCAGACGCCACCAGGATTTGGAAGAGGGAGACAGATAAGAGAGTTCGGTCTTGAGAACGGTGAGATATTGTTTCCTGGCTCTCCTGAGGGTAGACACACACTTGTTTCGGGCTTTGTGAAAGGAAATGAGATTTCCTTCCGTTGGATTTGCTTTCCAGGAGACGAAAGCAAGTTGTTTCAGGGCAACAGCCTCACCACAAGATTCCGTGTACCATGGACGGGAGGAAGGGTATGACAACTGAAGACGAGATGGGATAAATCTGTGCATGAGAGAGAGCAATTTACTTTGAAAGAATTCCCAGGATGAGTTGATGTCAGAGGCGGTAGAGATGGGAGACCAGTCCAGATGATTGATGGCTGCTTGAAGACCGTGCCAGTTGGCCTGAGTGAAATGCCAGACTCGTCGACGCTGAGGAGGCTCTCTGAGAATGGTCAGAGAGATGTCCACTTTGACAAGCACATGATCAAATGAGCCGATTGGAGCAGAAGAAGAGCAGCAGACATTTTCAGGGAAGTTTGTCATAACCAAATCCAGAAGAGAAGATGCTCCGTTGACTGAGATCCGGGTCGGGAAATTGACAGATTGTGTCAGTCCCAGTGAGTCGCAGAAGTCCTTTGCTGAAGAGCCATGGCTGGTGAGAGAGGTACCCACACCCAGCCAACTGGCATGGTGACAATTGAAATCAGCACATATGAGGAAGAGAGAGTTGGGATGGGTAGATAGAAGTTGGTCCATATTATCAGACAGCGAGATGTAGATGGAGTCATCGCTGTTTGGTGGACGGTACAACACACATATGAACAAAAGGTGGGAGCGAAGGGGAAGCCGTAGCCAAAGGTATTCCTGGGGGTGAGGTGGAGAGAGGGCAGTGGAGGGCGAGTGAGGAAGAGAGTTTTTTATAAAGATAGCAACCCCACCTCCAGGACGAGGCTCAGGTCTATCATACCGGAAGAGGGAGTAACCTGGGAGAGATACCAAGGCATCAGAGACATCATGAAGGAGGAAAGTTTCTGTTAAGCAGATCACATCTGGTTTGTCAGAAGCAACCTGTATGGAGAGATCAGTCAAGTTTGAGTGAAGGCCCCAGATGTTTGAGGTCCATACCGTTAATGAAGAGGAAGGGGGGGGGGAGCATCGGGTCCAGAACAGGGGGTGGGGAGGGGTTGGCTAAGATGTGGAAGAGGAGGAAGAGGTAGGGAGAGCTGTTGAAGGTGTGTCAGAGATTTCAGAGATTTCAGAATAGCTTGGAGAAAGGGAAGAATGGGGCGGACAAAAGGTTTGATGGAGATTGGGTGAGGGACAGTGAGGTGTTATTTGAGGAGGAGGAAGAGCGAGGCAGAAGGTTGGGGGAGATGAAGGTGAAAGTTGGAAGGGGGAAGAAGCAGGGAGGATGCTTTGAGGAGGAGGGGTGAGAGGGGAGTCTAGGAGGGGAGGAGCGAGGGAGAGTCTCGGAGGGGAGGGGTGTGGGGGGAGTTTAGGAGGGAGGGGAGGGAAGGGGCAAGGGGGGAGATTTGAAAGGGATGGGTGATGGGGAGGATTTGGAGGGGAGGGGTGAGATTGGATTTTGAAAAGTGTACGATTCATGGGAAACGAACATTTTTTGCAAAATGAGTTTGAGACCTTCGAGTCAAAAATACGTTTGAGGACACTGAAAGAGGGGTGGAGTTCTGGATAGTTTAGGGAATGTAGAAAAGAGGAACTGTAAGAGATGGTATTATATATATTTTTTGGAATGAATAGATTTGGTGAGCAAGACGAAAGCATCCTTTTGTAGGAAAAGAAGAAAACTGTGTTATAATATATGAGAGAAAATAGTTGTTCACAGGAGAGATTATACATTTCTAATCACGTGATCGCGTGATCGCGAACGAAGAACAAACGAACAAAAAAGAACAACAAATAAACGAATAACACCTGGGAAGGAAAAAAAAATTTGGGTTGTTTTTTTTTTGAGTAGAGATATTAAACAAGGAGGTATGGGGTGAATGACTGGGACGAACCAGAGAACGAAAATAAATGCAGCGCATTCGACGAATCGCTGAGAGAAAAACAAAACCACAAGGTCGGAGACGGTACGGTAGCCAAGCCTACGAGTACTAGGCCGCAGAATACTCGATACGCATTAACCGACGATTGTGTATACATGTACGAAAAATTAGCACCGAAAATTTTCCAAAAGATACGCTATAGGTACATACACCGAAAGATAGATACAGTCTCGACAAAAACACAATTGCGAAGGATCACTTAGCTTCGAAAGCGTGAGCGCATGGAACAGCTTCGAAAAGACATGACCTCGCCGTGATCTCGCGAGATCCCTATCCACGAGATCCCTATCCACGAGGATTTCCATCCTATCTACCTTCTAAATGACATTAACACACTTTACACTACCCGGGGTCTTTCCCTGCCAATCCATTGGCCATCTTACACTATGTGGTTCTAAGAACCGAACTCCCATTGACCAAACTGTGGTGCTCACCAATTTGGGGTCTCACTCCCCCGATTCTTCCTTCTGTGCCCTTGCACAATTTCAGGGCTGAGTCGTGTGGCTCCCCGAGCAGGTCTTACTTACCTGCGCACCTCCGCCACTGAACGTCGCCACCCGAGCTTGCCTAGCTCCTTTCCTAACCTGGGGAAGGCCCTCTGGCTCCCTTACCCCACTCTACTGCCCTCCTTGGCATCGGGCTACCCGGGTCCTCCTCCTAGGATCCTCTGGCCCCACTCACAACTACACAACTACCCTAACTGGGGAAGGCCCCTCCTGGTTCTCTCACCCCCTGATCTCTAACTGGCTCCCAGAGCCTACCTGCCGCCTCACCTGCCCGACAGACTAACAGTGGCAGAGTGCCCATAACTACAAATGGTCACGCAACTACCACAACCCCCAAGGAACTGCAGCCGCATGCAGCTGAAGCTCCGAGGGAGTTGGTGACGTAATTTCATGGTCAAGGACCATAGCCTCCCACTGGCATCGTTCCGAGCATAACTCCCAAGGGATTTGGACCGCATGCAGTTGGAACCCCAAGGGAATTGGTTACTCCGGACACCAGGTGGGAAACTATGGTGGGCAATGATCATAACTACGAATTCAGCCACACGCCCACCCATTCCACTTTACTCATGCACCAAACACAACACTCCTGTGCAACGACTTGCACCACAGATGCCAATATCCAACCACAATTTACCTACTCCCTCTACCTAACTCTTAAACTACCCTCCCCGGGTATTCGTGATGGGGTCCATCCTCCCCATACACTCCCTTCGCACCATCCACTCCACCCCACAGTTTCCACCATACTCACTCCACACCATCCATTCCATACTCCATATATTCCAGACCATTTATTCCATACAACCATGCTCACCTGTATTTGCACACCTGTGCCATCACACCTGGTGCTTCCTGCACCCTCCTTCCTCCAGGACCATTTGGTCAACACAACTCACAATCACCATTACTCACTCATACACTGCTCCATACACCTGTTCACTTGCACACCTGTGCAATCACACCTGGTGCTGCCTGCACCCTCCTTCCTCCCAGGCTTCTTCATTCATTCAATACAATGCACAACCACAATTGTTCCTCATGCACTGCTTCATACACTTCCACGCTCAGTACAACTCACAATCACCTCACACTTTTCACAATACACTTCCGAATACACTTTCAATTCTCAAACACACGGCATCATCTGATCTACCTGGTGCCCTGCTAACTTGGTGCTCCCCGTCTTCCCTTTAAACTAAGCACATACCACGTCATTATCCATTCTAACCTCTCTATGTCCCCGACTACCTGTCCAATGTCGCTACTTAAATCTACAGTTGCCTATGGGCATCTTCTCTAGATCCCTATCATTTTATCCTAACCCTCCCTCGGCGAGCTTACACTGCCATAAACCCCATAAAACTAGCGCTCATGTGCCCCCTTGTGAGGGATGGCAGAGTTGCCATCCCACCACATCGGGCATGTCCCACTATAAATTTTGCCATTAAATTCCAACCAATCAGCAAATTTGCCAATCACTGCCAATCATTCTACCAATCATCAATCTGCCAATCAAAAATTTCCTATCCTCAATTTCGGGTCAAAAACACTATTATCATCACAGTCCACTATATCTGAGCCTCGGTGCGTCGTTACATCATTACAACTCGGCTTTGCAAAGCCGAGCAATGAATTTGTGTGGTTTGGTCGCCTGCAGGTTGAATCCATCCGGCATTCAGTTCAGGGGAGGCGGCTTGGTCGGGCCGAGATTCCACGCACCATCTCGGCGCGGAACCTTGCGGCCTCCGGCCCGATGGCTCAATCTCGCTCGGTCGGAAACCCGTCCCCACGAGGGGGCACCGTTCCGCTTACTCCCACCTGCTCCTGAACCGGACCGGTCGCCTTGCCCGACAAGGCCCGGACTCGACCATGCGGGGTGGGGCCAGGCCAGAATCGGGCGCGACGCTTCGAAGAGAAGCGATGCAGCACCGACCGCGCCGGGCCTCGCATCCAACAAAGCGCACCGCGCCCCGAGTGCTCGCCTCGGCTATCCGTCGCCCTAACTGCTAACCCGGTTAACGTCGATGCTTCACTTGCATGCTCACACCACGCGACCCTTTTCACACTCACCAAACCCGGCGTGTCGGCGCCTCCTGTGGATCCCACACACTCCGTCCATTCCACCACCGCACTCCCTGTTACACACCTTTCTCGTGCATCCTCTTGTGCACACTCTCCGTTTGCACACTTCCTTAACACACCTCGCGCACCGTCTTGCGCACTCTCCCCATTCGCCCACTTCCTTAACACACCTCGCGCACCGTCTTGCGCACTCTCCCTCGGTACGTACTCCGTACCACTCATGGGGGTGCACTCTTGCATCCACCCACTCATGCGCTCCGATGTGCCCTGCCGCACACGCGCCACAACCAACTCAGGTGTGCGTTCTCGCACACTCTCAACCATTCCAAGCGTGCATTCTCGCACCCGCTCCACCACCAACTCACACCCCCGAGTCACCCTCACCCTTGCACGTACACTCCGTATCGCTCTCACTCTCTGTGTCACACTCCGTACACTCTGTTTCACACAGACCCTCTGACGTGCATTCTCGCTCGCACTCGGTTTCACACTCGTGCTCCGTAACACGCTCATTCCCCGATGCACACTTTTTTTCCACAAGCGTGCCATTTCCACTCACAGGGGACCCTTCACCAACGCCCGGATGCTTTCTCGATCCCAAGCGCGCGACAATTCTCTTCGCGCCAAACACTTTGCCGAAAAACCTCTTAGCGCCATACACAGCACGACTCACCTTTGGGATCCTTTTCTCCACGCGCACCTGCAAATCTTTATAAGGATTAGCAAGTACGGCATCAGGATGTGAATTCAGACTTTGTACATTATCCATTCCTTCCTCCAACTGTTGCTCTTCTAAGTCTGTTGTCTCTACAATTTCAACTATACCCATTATTTCTTTATTCACCTCGACGACCGTTGGCTTTAATAAAATTCCCTCTACCTCAGCGGTCGCCGGCTTTTCCATACCCCGGGTCGCGATGTCTACCCCGGTCCAGTTACCTGTGCTTTTCTCCGACTCACTCAACCTGCACTCCTCGAGTCGCGTTACCTCCTCGTGCACCTGTGGGACCTGCTCGCCCAACCTGCAGTCTCTGTCCCTCTCCGCTTCCCTTACTTCATATGCGACTCTGTCCCTTGCCAGTCCCTCAGTTATTTCTTTAATTTGGTTTCTGGTACCCCTCGCTTCGTCCCTCGTTCTGCTTTCCATCCCTCCGGTTTCCCAACCCCCTGTTCTCTTCCATGGGGGCCCGCATTTGCAGCATGAATAGGCCCCAGTCCAATGGCGGTGCTGCTACGGTCACGGGCGCGGCGACATTTGGTGCCGCTGCAACCACGTGCGCGAGGGCGCCATTTTGTGTACCTGATACCCCCGCAACCACATCTTCATTGCTCTCCTCCTCCATTATTACTCCCACCTCCTCCCTGGGGTCCTGGGTTGATTCTAACCCCCCTTCTAACTCTACTCCCACCGGCACCCGATCGCCTTGACTATCCATGGCACGATTTTAAATTTAGGATGTTAAATAAAATAAAATTTTGGGCCACTCGTATTTTGAGTGCGTTAACGCACTTCAGGTCCGAAACTCGCTCCTGACACCAATTTGTACGGATCTCTCCGTCGGCCTTTTTCCCCTTTATCGAGGGGGGATTAATCCCCTCGTCTATGACTGACCGACGTGAGCCCTGAAGTTGCGCAGCTCCCTCCAGGGAGGCAGGTGAGCAACCCCTTTCGCGACCGCAGAGAAGATGTTAATTGCCGAGCAGGGAGCATCCTTTTGTTGTTAGAGTGTTAGGGGGGAGGGGGAGGGGAGGGGGGGTAGGGGGGAGGGGGAATCGGGAGGGGGGAGGGGGGAGGGGAGGGGGTAGGGGGGAGGGGGAGGGGGAGGGGAGGGGGAGAGGAGGGGGAGGGGAGGGGGAGGGGGAGGAGGAGAGGGGAGGGGGGAGGGGGAAGGGGAGAGGGAGTGGAGGGGGAGGGGGAGGGGGAGGGGGAGGGGGGAGGTGAGGGGGAGGGGAGGGGGAGGGGGAGGGGGAGGAGGAGGGGGGAGGGGGAGGGGGGAGTGGAGGGGGAGGGGAGGGGGAGGGGAGGGGGGAGGGGAGGGGGGAGGGGGAATCGGGAGGGGGTAGGGGGAGAGGGGAGGGGGTAGGGGTAGGGGGAGAGGGGAGGGGGTAGGGGGAGGGGGAGGGGAGGGGGAGGGGGAGGGGAGGGGGAGAGGAGGGGGAGGGGGAGGGGGAGGAGGAGAGGGGAGGGGGAGGGGAGGGGGAAGGGGAGGGTGAGTGGAGGGGGAGGGGGAGTGGAGGGGGAGGGGGAGGGGGAGGGGGGAGGTGAGAGGGGGGAGGGGAGGGGGAGGGGGAGGGGGAGGAGGAGGGGGGAGGGGGAGGAGGGAGTGGAGGGGGAGGGGGAGGGGAGGGGGGAGGGGAGGGGGGAGGGGAGGGGAGGGGGGAGGGGGGAGGTGAGGGGGAGCGGGAGGGGGAAGTGGAGGTGAGGGGAGGGGAGGGGGAGGGGGAGGGGGGAGGGGAGGGGGGAGGGGGGGGCTTCACCCGGGTTGAATAAGAATAATACAAATATATGATGAAAAGAACATGTATATTTAAGAGCAATATCACAGTACATTTCCTCCATGACGTTTTGTCAATTTTCAATTTCTCAAAACCTCTTGGTATACATTTCTGGTTTTCTTACTTGGTGCCAAGACATAAGATTGCTTGGTTTTCCAACCCTCGAGCAGCCCACGTACAGCTGGCCATGGGAAGTACCCGGCATTGCCGGGTGGGGGAGGGGAGGGGAACGGGGGAGGAGGGGAGGAGAGGGTGGGGAGGGGAGAAGAGGGGGGGAGGGGAGAAGAGGGGGGGAGGGGAGAAGAGGGGGGGAGGGGAGAAGAGGAGGGAGGGGGAGGAGAGGGGAGAAGAGGAGGGAGAGGGAGGAGAGGGGAGAAGAGGAGGGAGGGGGAGGAGAGGGGAGAAGAGGAGGGAGGGGGAGGAGAGGGGAGAAGAGGAGGGAGGGGGGAAGGGAGGGGAGGAGGAAGGGGAGGGGAGGGGAACGGGAGGGGAGGGGAACGGGAGGGGAATGGGGGGGAGGGGAGGAGAGGGTGGGGGGAGGGGAGGAGAGGGTGGGGGGAGGGGAGGAGAGGGTGGGGGGGAGGAGAGGAGAGGGTGGGGGGGGAGGGGAGGAGAGGGTGGGGGGGAGGGGAGGAGAGGGTGGGGGGAGCGGAGGAGAGGGTGGGGGGGAGGGGAGGAGAGGGTGGGGGGAGGGGAGGAGAGGGTGGGGGGGAGGGGAGGAGAGGGTCGGGGGCAGGGGAGGAGAGGGTCGGGGGGAGGGGAGGAGAGGGGGGGAGGGGAGGAGAGGGAGGGAGGAGAGGGTGGGGGGAGGGGAGGAGTGGGGGGGAGGGGAGGAGTGGGGGGGGGAGGGGAGGAGTGGGGGGGGAGGGGAGAAGAGGGGGGAGGGGAGAAGAGGGGGGGAGGGGAGAAGAGGAGGGAGGGGGAGGAGGAGAGGGGAGAAGAGGAGGGTGGGGGAGGAGGCGAGGGGAGGGGGAGAGGGGAACGGCTAGCTTGGCAAGCGATAGCAGGATTTTAACTTTTATTTTTACCTCAATGGGGGCTATATATATAGTCCGTGCTTGGAGCCTTCAAGTTCAACATAAAGTTTTTTATGAAAAATAATGCAGATGTATAACAATCCACCAATGCAAGTTCAGAAATGAATGCAGATCCTTTACTTTGCGATACAAACGCAATTCCCGCCATTTCCACTCACGATCAAGGCATCCAGAGTGATCGCGCCTCTTCTTCCTCCTTCAACTTCATCTCACTTCTTTCACTCAAAATGCACGAAATTCTGCCGCATGAAATTATGTAGAGGCCTCGTCGGGGGGATATAAGGTAGATAAGGATGGCGTTGTAACAGAAGAATTAAAATAAACGTAGAAGCACTAAAGGAAATTGGAGCTATTCTGGACCCACAGCCAAACCCGACAAACCATTGCAATACACCCCGAACGTCTACGCCGCCACAAACTACACCATGGAATTGCAGCTGGCGCAGTTTTTTTAAACCATTGATATTAAAATAAAACGTAGCCTAAAACCACCGGGATTTTATGCTGATTCCGAATCTGTGTCCAAAACGTTTCTCCGATGTGTAGTTCTTGAGTTATAAGCGGACATCCAGACAGACACACACATACACACACACACAGACAGACACTCCTCCTTTATATATAGATATACAGTACATATATAGGTATATATAGATATATACAGTACATATATAGATATATATATATTGTTGTCGATATGAGGATTGTGTTTTTTTTTATTGTGTTTTTTATTATTAGTGCTTTATTCTGGACCCTCCTTACTCCAGTTATGTATAAAGGTCAAAGGGCGTCCCATAATTAGGTCATAAACAATCACGTCAGCCAATCATAGATTTCCCCCTTGTTGATAGTTATATCTTTATTATGTGTATTAGGGTAAGGCCTTGTCTTCCATTAAGATGACACTCCATTGCACCAAGTGAAACCAGATAGATCCCCTTTCATTCCCATTCCCAAAATCTCCATTTCCAGCTACATCCCCTCCAAGTCTCCATTGCCAACCGCACTGGGCAGTTTGCCAGGTTTGTTACAGCGGTGGGTTGCTGATTTCGCCCCAAAGCCGCCATTAAGCATGTGCTCAGCTCGGGGAAGAAGGGCGTGCCCACCCATCGTCATCAAGGGCGGAGCCAGAGGGCCGTGCCGACCAATCAGGGCCGAGGCGAGCTGACCGATGGGCGTGTCCTGAAGGCCGGCGGCTTGATCGCCTGAGGCGCTATAAAAGCACGCGCGCAAGAAGCAAGTGGTTGAGTTGTTGCGTGGTTGTTGTTGAGTTGAGTGGTTGGACCAAAAGGGAGACGAGGTTGAGTTGAGTGGTTGGACCAGATGAGCTTTTACAGAAGTGGTTGGACCAGATGAGCTTTTACAGAAGCAGATGAGCTTTGACAAGACGAGAGAGACGAGTCCTGAAAAGAGCACGCGACGTCCACGCAGCCACAGCAGCAACAACAGCAGCTTGGGGCCTGGACGGCAGTTTTGAGCAGGGCCGTGAAGGAACGGCGGCTGCCAAACGCGCCGATCGTGCTGCAATATCCGTTGGACCTTCCTCTCCCTCCAGCCATCCACCTCCTGCCTTTCCATCCTTTTGTGTACGTGAGTTTGTTCTGTGTGTCTTGTCACTGGGTTAATTAAGACTGTAGGTAAGCTAGCGTTGCACTGTGTCTCTAATATCTTCTGTAAATTATTTTCTTATCTTTCCTTCTTCCTTGGTTACATTGAGCATGTAAATAATAGGAATAAATTTAGTAGTATATCCAACCTTTTCGTCTTCTTCTTCTTCTTCTTCACATCCGTGTCGCTTTTGTCTTTTCCCCATTGAATATCTGTGGCGCGATCCGGCCAACGTTCGGGAATCGGGTTAGTCGGGGCAACTGTTCGGCCGCGGTGCCATCCGCTCGGCAAACACAACATCTTATCCGCGGTCCGTAACAATTGGTGCCAGGAGTGGGATCGGACCCGAAGCGCGCTTAACGCGCTCAAAATTACAAGGTGCTGAAATTTGTTTTAAAGAAAAACCTGAATTTTGAAATCGCGCCATGGCTAGTCAAGGCGATCGGATGCCGGTGGGGGAACTAGAGGAGGGGTTAGGGGTAACTCAGGACCACAGGGAGGAAATGGAGGAGAGCAATGAGGAGGTGGTTGAGGAGGTGTCAGGCGCGCAAAATGGCGTCCTCGCGCACGTGGGTGTAGCGGCACCAAATTTAGCGGCGCCCGTGACCGTAGCAGCACCGGTGGATTCGAACCTTTTTTGCTACAAATGGGGGCCCTTATGGACAAAATGGGTGAGCGAATGAGGGCTGATAGCGAGAAAATGGAAAACAGAATGGGGGAACGGCTAGAAGCTAAATTTGAGGAGTTAGACAAGAAATTTGAGGGGTTAGACAATGGATTAGAAGGGGTGAAACATGGGTTAACTGGGGTGGAAAATAGAATGGCTACCCAGGAGAATCAGATAGAGGGGGTGAAAGATGGGTTAAGGGGGTTAGAAAACACAATGGACGACAAATTGCGGGAAGTAGGGGAGCAATCCGCCCGGGAAATCAAACGGATGGGGAACCAGATAGAGGAGGTGAAAATCGGGTTAGAAGGTAAATTGGATGCTCAGAGGGATGAATTGGGACAGATGAGGGTGGCATCTACTAAGGAGATGGAGGAGATGAAGGAGGAGATACGACGAGGTTTAGGTGAGGAGGTCTCGGGGGTACGCGAGGAGGTAAAGCGAGGTGAGAAGCGTATGGGGAAAGAGGTGAGAAATGGAACGGCTAGGTTACAAGGGGGAATAGAAGACCTGACGCAGGAGGTGGAACAGCTGACGGTGGGACAGACGGAATTAGCGGAGCAGGTACAAAAGAACACTGCGGTACTAGGAGGGTTAAAAGCGACACAAAGAGACATCAAGGACGACTTGATAGCGACGAAGAGGCAATGTCAGATGGTACGTGAGGGACTGACAACGAGGTTGGAAGAGGTGACAGAAGTAATGGAGACGAAGGACCGGGAGGTGAGGACGCACATAGAAACGGTCAAGGTGGCGTTAGAGGACGACATTGAGGAGACGCACCGGGAAATAAAAGAGGTGAAGCAAAAGTTAGAAGAAGTGGAAGAGGAGGTGAGTGAAATTAAGAAGAGACGGACGGAAACTAAGACAGAAATACAGGAGGAGGTGATGGAATATGTGCAAGGTCGGTGCTCAAATCGTGATGGTGTGCTCGCTAACCAAATAAAGAGTTTGCAGGTGGCGAAGGAGGTGCGGAGACGAGGTGCCAAGGTGAGTGGCGATATACGAGGAAATGTACATGATGTGAGGGGAGCTTCAGTCGGCTTGGGGGTTGATTTGGATCCGGGTGTTCGTGAGAGGCCGTTGGTGAAGTGTGCGACAGGTACGGAGTACGAGAGAGGAGGTGTGCGAGAATGTCCGACTCTGGGGTGTGTGAGGAAAAAGTGCGCGCCGAGGAGTGAGTGTGCTGTCAAGAGTGAGTTGGTCGTAGCGCGGGTGCGAGGGGGCACATGGAAGCGCGGAGTGGGGAGTGTTACAGAGGATGTAACGAAAGAATGCACGCCTGTGGTGAATGTTACAGAGGATGTAACGGGAGAGTGTGCGCAAGAGGATGTGCAAGGAAGGTGTGTAAGAGAGGAGTGCATGAGGAAAGAGTGCACTGTCAAGAGTGGTGGTGAGAGTAGTGAGAGTGACACGGAGCGTGAGTTGGTTGTGGCAGGTGAGAAAGGATGTACACCTGGAATGGAAGGATGCACACCTGGAATGGTAGAGCGTGTGTGGGAATGCACACTTGAGTTGGTAGTGAGGCACGTGATTGGGTGTGCAAGTGAGAGCACACCTGTGGTTGTCACTGAGGAGGTGACCGAGAAGGGGGCGCGAAGAGGTGTATTGGTGAGGTGTGCGAACGACGAGTGTGTGCAAAGGTGTGCGGTGGTCAGGTGTGTGACCAAGTCTGTAAGCGGATTTAGTGTACCTGGGTGTGTAAGAGAAGGTGCAATGAAGAAGAGCCTGGGAACGGCTGGATGTGTGAGCAAGGAACGAGCTGCGGGGTGTGAGCATGCAGGTGAAGCAGCGACGGTAACCGGGTTAGCGGTTAGAGCGACTTATAGCCGAATTGGGCCCTCGGTGCGCGCCGGGCAGCTTCGTGTGCCGCGAGGACCAGCGGGGATCCGAACCACGGCGGTTTCGAAAGAACCGCCGTACGCGATCCACGCCGGGCCGCGCTTTGAACGGCCGCATCGGTGCTCCACTAGGCGGAGCGGGCAGCCCGATAGGAAGGGTCGTCATGGCGACCCCTTTTTGTTGAGGCGTTCCGGCAGGTCGAGATCGGGCCATTGGACGGCTCTGTGCCGAGATGGTGCATGGGATCTCGGCCCGGGTAAGCGTCCTTCCCTGCACCGAATGCCAGACGTATCCAGCCGCCGGCACCAAGCAACCCGCATTCATTGCTCGGCTGTGCGAAGCCGGGCTGTAGACGTGAATTGGCGCACCGAGAGGATCTAGTGAGTAGACGGGTGATGATGAGGATAGTGTTTTGGACCCGAAATTAAAAAAACAAAATTTGATGATTGGTAGAATGATTGGCAGATGATTGGCAAATTTTTGATTGGTTGAATTTGGACGAGTAAAATTGATAGTAGAAGATGCCCGATGTGGTGGGATGGCAACTCTGCCATCTCTCACAACGGGGGCAAAGGAGCACTAGACTTATGGGGTTTATGGCAGTGTAAGCTCGCCGAGGGAGGGTTTGAATAATGTGTAGGGACCTAGAAGATGACCTTAGGTAACGTTAAGATTAGGTAGTGACAATGATACCTGTAGTGGGGATGCAGGTAGATTAGAGTGGATGATAATGACGTGGTATGTGCTTAGTTTAAAGGGAAGACGGGGAGCACTAAGTTAGCAGGGCAACAGGTAGATTAGATGATGCCGTGTGAGTGTTGGAGGTGTATTCAGAAGTGTATTGGGAAAAGTGTGTGAGGAACAGGTGTGATTGCACAGGTGTGCGACTGGACAGGTGGATGGAGCAGTGTATGAGGGAGTGATGGTGATGTGTGTTGTGTTGACCAAATCGTCCAGGAAGGAAGGAGGGTGCAGGTGGCACCAGGTGTGATTGCACAGGTGTGCAACGACAGGTGTATGGAGAATGGTTGTGTGGAATAAATGGTATGGAGTATATGGAGTATTGGAATGGATGGTCGTGGAGTGAGTATGGTGGAAACTGTGGAGTGGAGTGGATGGTGCGGAGGTGTGAATGGGGGAAGAGTGGACCCCCATCACAAGTACCCGGGGAGGGTAGTGTAAGTGTTAGGTAGAGGGTATAGGTAAATTGTGGTTGGATATTGGCATCTGTGGTGCGGGTGAAAGAATGGTATTTGGATGGGTGCATTAGTGTTGTGGAAATCGCTGGGCATGTAGCCTGTTAGTGTGTGTAGTTGGTTTGGGCACTCCACCACTGTGAGGATGTCGGCCAGGTGAGGCCGCAGGTGGGCTCTGGGAGCCGGTAGAGTTGTTGTAGATGGGGCCCGAGGATCCGGAGGACGGACCCGGGTAGCCCAGTGCCAGAGGGCACCGAGGGGTGACAGAGCCAGGGGGGGCCTTCCCCAGTTAGATAGGTTAGGTAAGGAGCAGGTAAGCTTGGGTGGCAACTACAGTGGTGGAGGTGTGCAGGTGGGTAGACCTGCTGGGAGAGCTGCACGACCCAGCCCAGAAATTGTGCAAGGGCACAGGGAGATGAATCGGGGGAGTGAGACCCCAAATTGAGAAGCACCACAGTTTGGTCAATGGGAATTGGTTTTTAAAACCACATAGAGTAAGATTGCCAATGGTTTGGCAGGGAAAGACCCCGGGTAGTGTAAAGTGTGTTAAAGTCATTTAGAGGATAGTTAGGATTGAAGTCTCCTCGCACCATCTGCATCCACTCACCTGAGATGACGTACCTCCACACCATGCCAGGTGGTTTTTGTTATTTTTATGATGCAAATGTTTTGGATTGTGAGACGCATCATGACGTGGGTGTGACATTGTGCTTGATGTTCCATCTCTCCCTCCTTATGAGGATTGATGATGAATTGGTGATGGCAAATTTTGGTTAGAGGGATTGTGGAGACGAATTTGGTATAGGGGAAATATGGGGAAGACGTGACATTAGCGACGAATTTGTAAATGTGTAGATTTTTGTAAATATGGGGTAAGGGCAAGGGTAGAGTAGGTGACAGGGGGGGGTGACGTACGGTAGGGACGAGCTTTCTCACTTCGCTCTCCGTACGCACTTCGCCTTGCATTGCCTTGATTGATGTGTACCCTTGTGACCTTACCCCTCGCTCATCTGTCTTTCCCCCCTTTGTCTCCCACATGAGGACCTGTGCGCCACTGGGCACCGAAGGGAGCGTGCGTGAGTCGGCCATTGTGCGCCCGAACCTCTCGCAACCACAGCTCTCTGCATCGATGCACCACATTATGGACCACATGTCTGTGGCTGAGCACCACTTATGGACCCCATGGGTTGGGGCATGGCCCCTCTGCTGGAACCGGCCATGAAGGCCGAGATCTTGCTGGCGGACCTTGGCCACAGGGCACCGATGCCCCACAGGTGAACCACACTAGTCGGCCCTGTGGGCCATAAATAAATAACAATGGACACGTTGGGTGCATTTTATTTTAATACAAATAGGCCGCCAGCAAAGAAGATGACAACAACAAGATAGTAATAGCCAGCAGAGGGAGCCAATGAGCAAGAGACCACCAGCAGGGTTAGGGGTTGTTGTTTTTATTTTTATTGATGAACAGTGATGACTGTGCACCGATTGGTGCTTGAGGGTGTGTTGGTGCGTTTATGGGTGCTTTCATGGTGCATTGATGCAGAGCAGACTGTCTCTCCCCCCCAAAAGAACAATCACAGGTCCCGGGTTAGTTTTGTAAATAAAAGCAGAGCCATTGTAAATAATGCTCCCCACCGTCAGTGTATAGTTTGAAGACCATTCCGCAATTCGGTTAGCTGTGGGCGTGAGTCTGTTAGGTAGGGTGCAATGGAGCAGCGGGACATATTTATTTATGTTTTAAAAACTGTCGCACTCAGGGTCAGGTTAAAAGTAGAGGGAACTACACCTACGTGTCACACTAAGTTAAAGTTATAGGCCCGGGCAGTGCCTAAGAGGAGGAGGGTGCAGTGTTGTGGATATGAGGATTGTGTTTTTTTTTATTGTGTTTTTTATTATTAGTGCTTTATTCTGGACCCTCCTTACTCCAGTTATGTATAAAGGTCAAAGGGCGTCCCATAATTAGGTCATAAACAATCACGTCAGCCAATCATAGATTTCCCCCTTATTGATAGTTATATCTTTATTATGTGTATTAGGGTAAGGCCTTGTCTTCCATTAAGATGACACTCCATTGCACCAAGTGAAACCAGATAGATCCCCTTTCATTCCAATTCCCAAAATCTCCATTTCCAGCTACATCCCCTCCAAGTCTCCATTGCCAACCGCACTGGGCAGTTTGCCAGGTTTGTTACAGCGGTGGGTTGCTGATTTTGCCCCAAAGCCGCCATTAAGCATGTGCTCAGCTCGGGGAAGAAGGGCGTGCCCGCCCATCGTCATCAAGGGCGGAGCCAGAGGGCCGTGCCGACCAATCAGGGCCGAGGTGAGCTGACCGATGGGCGTGTCCTGAAGGCCGGCGGCTTGATCGCCTGAGGCGCTATAAAAGCGCGCGCGCAAGAAGCAAGTGGTTGAGTTGTTGCATGGTTGTTGTTGAGTTGAGTGGTTGGACCAAAAGGGAGACGAGGTTGAGTTGAGTGGTTGGACCAGATGAGCTTTTACAGAAGTGGTTGGACCAGATGAGCTTTTACAGAAGCAGATGAGCTTTGACAAGACGAGAGAGACGAGTCCTGAAAAGAGCACGTGACGTCCACGCATCCACAGCAGCAACAACAGCAGCTTGGGGCCTGGACGGCAGTTTTGAGCAGGGCCGTGAAGGAACGGCGGCTGCCAAACGCACCGATCGTGCTGCAATATCCGTTGGACCTTCCTCTCCCTCCAGCCATCCACCTCCTGCCTTTCCATCCTTTTGTGTACGTGAGTTTGTTCTGTGTGTCTTGTCCCTGGGTTAATTAAGACTGTAGGTAAGCTAGCGTTGCACTGTGTCTCTAATATCTTCTGTAAATTATTTTCTTATCTTTCCTTCTTCCTTGGTTACTTTGAGCATGTAAATAATAGGAATAAATTTAGTAGTATTTCCAACCTTTTCGTCTTCTTTTTCTTCTTCACATCCGTGTCGCTTTTGTCTTTTCCCCATTGAATATCTGTGGCGCGATCCGGCCAACGTTCGGGAATCGGGTTAGTCGGGGCAACTGTTCGGCCGCGGTGGCATCCGCTCGGCAAACACAACATCTTATCCGCGGTCCGTAACAATATATATACAGTACATATATAGGTATATATAGATATATACAGTACATATATAGATATATATATATATATATATATATATACAGTACATATAGATAGATAGATAGATATATATATATATATATATATATATATATATATATATATATATATATATATATATAATTTATATATATATATATATATATATATATATATATATATATATATACATATATATATATATATATATATATATATATATATATATATATATATATATATATATATAAGCAAAGATTTGCGGTTGGGAGTATATCCAAATGACTCCATGGTAAGATCTCCAACGTTTAATTGAACAAACAATGACTCAACGTTTCGATTAACAACATGTGAAGCCACACGCCTCCGTTAATCTTCCTCAAGAGTGATAAAATCATCTCAACATCCCCTTACATGCACAGTGGGCGGGGTATATGCAAAGTGGGGTGGGCAAAGCTGGACAGCCAATGAAACCGTATCACACCACTCTCGTGAACAGGAGACGTTCCCGACCAAATTCAAAAATCAACCGCATATTAACAGATCAAAATAATCCTGTAAGCAATGCTGGATTATAACTCAAGTGTTGAGAAAATCCGGAACAATCATTACATTTAATCAAAAGTTAAACTTGCAAACAATTAAATTGTAAATTAAATTAAAACTGTAAATATATTAAAGCCAAAATTTTTTAAGACAAAATAAAATTGTCACATTATCAAGATCATCACAAGTGGCCCTATGCGGTAAAGGTGAATGCGGGAAGGAGGTTGGTTTTAGGGGGGATAAAATGGGGTGGGGGGAACCAGAGGGGGTTGGAAGTGGAGGGGGGGGTGTGGGAGAGGGGTGGTTTGGAGGGATTGGAGGTGGGAGGGGGCAATTTGTCCGAATACAAACCTTGTGTGATATATTATGTGGACTCGTTGTTCAAAGTACGGATTGCCTGCTTCGTTTACACAAGAGTGGGTCAAAAGCTACCGGTAAGTCAACGACCTCTTGTGTGATCGAGGTAACAGTTTCTTCTGTGTGCCAAGCCTCCAAAACACGTCTTCTGTTTCTGTTGGGTGTGGAGCCCAAAATATCAACCCTGTCCCATAAAGGTGTGTGGCCTTCCTTAAGGCCGTGTTTGGCAATAGCAGATCTGCTAGGATAATTACATTCAAATGCTTTTTGGTGTTCAGTAATACGTTGACCTAAGATCCTCCCGGTTTCACCCACATACTCAGCTCCACAACCACAGGGCACCACGTATACCACCCCTGACCTATCCTTCCTCGGAAGCTTGTCCTTGACCCTCATAAGGGCTTGGCGAAGGGTGAACACCGGTGTGAAACTCACCCTCACTCCTGCCGATTTCAAAATTCTGCCGACCCTCTGTGAAACCCCCGGTACAAAAGGGAGAACACACCAACCCTTTGGTTGTTCTCGCGGTCTCAGCCTGTTGTGTGGGGAAGCCCTTATCGTTTTCCTGTTGGGTAGCAAGCTGTCAGGATAGCCATTTGCCCTTAACACATTTTGAAGATGGTCCATCTCACTCATCTTGTCTTCAAAGGTAGATGGTAAATCACGTGCTCTTTTTGAGAGGGTGTGCACCACCGATCTTTTGTGTTCCATTGGATGGCAAGACTTGAAATCAAGGTAGCGATCAGTGTGTGTAGGTTTTCTGTACACCGTTACCTTTAAGGCTCCTTTGGGATCCCTTGCTACGAGTGTATCCAGGAAGGGAAGGGCTCCATTTTTCTCCTCTTCAATGGTGAAATTAATGGAGGAAAAAGTTTTATTTATGGTCTCATGGATGATGCCCACCTCATCAGAATGACAGATGACAAATGTGTCATCCACGTACTGGAACCAAACACGTGGTTGCACTAACAGGGCTGGAATGGTGCGTTCCTCCAAATCCTCCATCACCATGTTGGCAATCACAGCCGATACCGGGGAACCCATGGCGGTGCCATAAACCTGCTTGTAATATACCTCATTAAATACAAAGTAGGTGGAAGAGAGGCAAGTAGAAAGCATGTCACAGACGTCCATCGGGCTTAAAGCTCCCGCAGTCTCTTTCCATCGATCATCCTCCATCAAACGCCGGTCTGCCACCTCAATCGCCAGGGCTATGGGCACGTTGGTAAATAAAGACACAACATCAAACGAAACCATGGTCTCGTGTGCCTCGATGGTGAGCTGCTTCACTCTTTCAGCAAATGCTGTGCTATTGTGTACGGTTCGCTCTGTCGTCCCCACCAAATGCTTCAAAATGTTTGCCAAAAACTTGGATAGCGCATATGACGGACCATTAATACAGGAAACGATGAACCGTAGCGGAAATCCCTCTTTGTGCACTTTCGGTAGCCCGTATGCCCTGGGAGCCACGCCCTTACTGCTGTACAGACGTTTGTACGCCGCAGCTGATAATCTCCCAGTCGCTTTTAATCTGGCAAGCATTGAGTTTAACCTTCGTTCCTCCTTCTTCGTTGGATCTGCGGTTAACCGTTCATAAGTACTTTGGTCAGCCAACATATCCTGCATTTTGTTGGTGTATACAAGACGATCCATGAGCACCGTTGCCCGTCCTTTGTCCGCTGGTAAGAACACCACATCGTCCATGTTGCGTAACTCTCGTAAAGCTTGTTGTTCTTTCGGGTCCAAATTGAAATTGTTGCGTGAAAATTGCGGAGGGCGAAGTAAAACAGCAGCCACACGTGATCTGATTTCGTTCTTGGTGGTGTTATCAAGATTCATCATCGCAGATTCCACCCGTGATACAATGGTGTCTTTCGGAACAAATCGGGGAGTGATGGCAAAATTAAGGCCCTTCTGCAACAAGCTGGTTTGTGCCTCCGAGAGCTGTGTACTCGACCTGTTAACCACCCACCGGTTCCGAAGAATGTTCACGTCAACGATGGGAGTCATGCGATGTGTGGTTTCATCGACCAATGCTGTGAACTTTCGTTGATGTCGTTTCCCCACCGATGTCCGAGTGTGCTCCGCGAAAGTGTGAGCTCTCCGTTGTATTCGGTCCCATAACTCGACAGGTAGTCTTGGCGCAATAGTACGAGCCAACCGTTGCACCTGGTCATACCGTTTAGCGAGGCGATGGTGGCAGTTTGAAATGCGCAAACGAAGAAACCTCCGTCCTGTTGCCTGCATGATCTGCTTAGCTTTCAAACCCGGCATGGGAGGTCTGAAACGAAGAGGCTTCGGAATAATGTTCTGTTCCAAACAGAGATGGTTAAACCGAAGATGTGCCTTCGTTACTTCGGTCCGCTCCACAAGGTTGGTGTAATGACGGCATCTCTTGGCAATGTCCTGCCCATGGCTTTCGCCAATAATTATAAGCAAAGATTTGCGGTTGGGAGTATATCCAAATGACTCCATGGTAAGATCTCCAACCTTTAATTGAACAAACAATGACTCAACGTTTCGATTAACAACATGTGAAGCCACACGGAAGATTAACGGAGGCGTGTGGCTTCACATGTTGTTAATCGAAACGTTGAGTCATTGTTTGTTCAGTTGGAGATCTTACCATGGAGTCATATATATATATATATATTGTTGGAGATCTTACCATGGAGTCATATATATATATGTATGTATATATATATATATGTATATATATATATATATATATATATATATATATATATATATATATACATATATATATATATATATATATATATATATATATATATAAATATATATATATATATACAGACTTGGCATTTAATATGGAATATTTTTTTTTTCTTGACTTGGGTTTACTTTCTTAACTCAGTATATCAATCTGGAGAGTTTCTTTTACACTTTGGTGATTTATTTGTTAAAAGAACCATGTCACTGATTGTCTGTCGCAACAAGAATTCAACAACAGGATTATATCACAGGTGGCGTGGCAAAATGTACGGGCAGGTGCATTTGATGATTGGCTTCACAGTCGGGTATACAAAGGTTGATGCGTTCTGTATTAGTGGAAAACAACTGCTGCACGACTCCAAAAGTTATTGCCGCTTCCTCTGGAGATGGTCCGTCAACTCGACAATGCTGTTTGTCATGGAGTGGTGGCTTTACGAAATTACAGCATGAAACAGCGTGCTATTGCTTGGCAGTATGGCATCACTCAAGGTCAGGTGTCAAAGATCCTGAAACGAAATGCTCAGAGGGGTGTCCCTACTCCAATACCGAGGCCAAGACGTCCCCGCAGAACCACAAGGACGGATGATCTCCAGCTGCACCGGTTAGTCCGCAATGGCCGTACCAAGTCAGCTAATCGGCTTAGGGCTGAGTGGCAGCAACTGACAAATGTGCCTGTATCCAGAAGGCTAGTCAACCAACGACTGGTTCAAGTAGGCTATCGTGCCAGGCGTCCCCTGAGAAAGCCACGCCTGACCAGACAACACCGCCAGCGCCGATTGCAGTGGGCCAGAGAGCACCGTCAATGGAAGCCAGTACACTGGAATCACGTGATCTTCAGTGACAAGTCTAGATTTCTGGTCTATCGTCAAGATGGCCACGTCCGAGTGCGCAGACAAGTGCATGAAGCCTACAACAAAGATTGTATAGTGCCAAGAGTCCAAGCTGGAGGTGGTGGGGTGACTGTTTGGGCTGCTTTTCATGCAGGGGGCAAAACTGACCTGGTTGTTCTGAATGGAAACCTGAACCAGTTCAAGTACAGGGCCGTTCTGGAAGAAACATTGCTTCCATTTGCTTGTGGAGCCTTTCGAGGAAACTTTATCTTCCAAGATGACAATGCACGGCCTGATCCAAGATCATGCTCGCATGATCCAACACTTTCTTGCTGACCGTGGTGTAGAGCATATGGAGTGGCCTGCCATGTCCCCGGATATGAATCCGATGGAGAACTTGTGGGCAGAATGAACACGTCAAATCGACCACTTGGACCAGCAGCCGACCTCTGTGCGTGAATTGCCGCAGGCTATTGTCACTGCATGGCAAGCGATTCCTGTCCAAACCTTGGCAAATCTCGTGAACAGCATGCCTCAACGTGTACGTGCTCTCCTGAATGCTCGTGGTAGTTACACGAAGTACTGAACTGTAATTTTACTCTCCGTAATCCCAGTCGTAATTTAACTTTCGTTTTTGTTGAATTTTTTTTTGACTAATGTGCAAAATAAAGAGATACTTCTGGAAAACGTACAGAAGTTTAACACAGTACTGTCCATGAATTGAGTTCCATATCAGTTTACATCGCTTTCAAGGATCAATTTATTTGTTTTTAAATGTCAAATGTGGTTTTTGTTTCTTTTAAAGGTCACATGAACAAAATCTAGAATAATTTCAACATAATTCCAATGAAATTTTGGTTCTAAGACATCTTGAAAAGTAAGTTCACCCCCACAAAAAAAATATCCCATATTAAATGCCAAGTCTGTATATATGTATATATATATTGTTGCGGATATGAGGACTGTATTTTTTTTTTATTGTGTGCTTTATTATTATTATTGTTTATTCTGCGCCTCCTGCCTCCGGAGTTGTGTAAAGGTCAAAGGGCGTCCCATAATTAGTCCAAAAGCATACACGTCAGCCAATCATAGAATACCCCTGTTCGATAGTTATATCTTATTATGTGTTTTAGGGTAAGGCTGTGTCTCCCATTAATTGAAATACTCCATTGCACCAGTGAAAGAGATAGATTCCCTTCATTCCCATTCCCAAAAACCTCCATTCCCCCTTTCGTCGATTGTCAATTACCTCCCCTCCAATTGCCGCCATTGACCACGAGGCAGGGTCGGAGAAGAAAGGCGTGTCTCCACCTCATCATAGAGGGGAGGACTGAGCCAGCCCCACTCGACCAACCAGGAGCCAGTGGTTTGGCTTGAGAGGGCGGAGAGAGAACGTTTGGGGGAGGTTCAAAAAGGTTGAGGGGCAGGGCCTATATAACCCGCCGGCGGGGCGTTCCCAAGTGCAGACGAGAGGGAGTCCAAGCCGTTGAGACAAGGAGGGAGAGACATGAGATGGGCTGAGAAAGGAGAGGAGCTTTTAAGAGAGTCGCAAAAAGGTCCAAGGCAGATGAGCTGAGAAGAGAGAGGGTCCAAGAAAGAGCTGAGTTGTGAGGTCCAACAAGCAGAGATCATCCAAGGAAGCACCAAGCCTGCTATTCGTCACCTTGCTCGCGAGCGGCAGCGTCTACAGCAGCAGCAGCAACAACGCTCGCCAACCGCTTAGGGACCTGGACGGCAGTTCGGAGCAGGGCCGCGAAGGAACGGCGGCTGCCCAACGTGCGGATCGTGCTGCCGGACCCAGTGGACTTTCCTCTCCTTCCAGCCAATTCCTGTCATCATTCCCCGTGTGAGTCGTCTTTGTTTGTTCTGTCCTGGGTAGGTAATTAAGCTTGTATAAGCTAAAGATTTCACTGTGTCACCTGCGTCTCATGTCCCTGTAAATAAACGTGACTGCTTTCTTTTTGCTTATATGTGTGAATAATAAACCCAGTTACTCTTCTGTACGTCTTCTTCCTCTTTGCATTCGGTCGCTTTAGAGTTTTCCCGATTGAATAGCGGTGGCGTGATCCGGCCAAAGTTTGGGGTAAATCGGGTTTTAGTTAGGGGAATAACTGTTCGGTCGCGGAGCCTCCGCTCGGCAAATATAACATCTTTAACCGCGTCCGTAACAATTGGTAGTCAGGAGTTGGGATTCGAACCTGGGACTAAATTTATTTAGCCCAAATTTTGGACACCAATTGTGTTATTACCGTAACAATTGGTGTCAGGGAATGAGATACGAGGCCCGAAGCGCGCTTAACGCGCTCAAAATTACGAGCTGCTGAAAAATTGTGTTTTAAAGAAAAACCCGAATTTTGAAATCGCGCCATGGCTGGTCAAGGCGATCGGATGCCGGTGGGTGAGCTAGAGATAGACGGGGTGGAATCGACCCAGGACCTAGGGGAAATGTATATGGAGGATGTGGTTGAGGGGGTATCAGACACGCAAAATGGCGCTCTCGCGCACGAGGTTACGGCGCGCAAAATGGCGCCTCGCACATGGCCACGGCGCCCGCGACCGTAGCAGCGCCGCTGGTGGATTCCAACCTTTTTTTCCTGCAAATGAGGGCCCTTATGGGACAAATGGGAGACCAAATTGGAGGTTTGAAAAACAGTATGGGGGCAATGAGGGACGAAATGGGGGACAGAATGGGAGAAATGGGGGCCCTTATGGACAGAATGGGGGAGCGACTAGAAAATAAATTTGAGAGGCTAGGAAGCAAAATGGAGCGAATCGGCAAGATTGGGGACAGAATGGGTGACCGCATGCAAAAATGTGGGGAGACCATGGAGCGCATGGTTGGCGAAAGGGTCCCAGGGGTGCACGAGAAGGTAACGCGGGTCGAGAAGCGCCGGTTGAGCGAAGCGGAGGAAAGCACGGGCACAATGACGGGGGTAGAAATCGCGACACAGGGTTTGGAAAAGCCGGCGACCGATGAGGTAGAGGGTGTTTTATTAAAGCCAACGGTCGTCGAGGGGAACAAAGACAAAGCAGTGCTGGGATTTAAAATTGAAGAGATGACGGAGGTAGCCCGGGAATTGCAGGGAGAAATGGAAAATGTGCAAAGTCCCTGCTCACATCACGATGCTGTGCTTAACCCGAATGGAAGTTTGCAGGTTTTGGTGCAGGGAGGAAGAAGAACCCCGAAGGTGACACGTGCTGTATATTGTGCGGGTAGATTTTGTAAGAGGATGTTTGGCGACAAAAGAATTTTCGCGCGCTTGGGATCGAGGAAGCATCCGGGCGTTGGTGAAGGGTCCCGTGTGAGTGGAAATGGCACGCGTGTGAGGAAAAAGTGTGCGTCGGCGAGTGGGTGTGTTATAAAGTGTGGGAGTGAAACCGAGTGCGAGTGAGAATGCACGTCGGGGTGTACGAAGTGTGACACAGGGAGTGAGAGCAGAAAAAGGTGTGCGTCAAGGGGTGAGCGTGTTACGAAGCGCGAGTGTGATACCGAGTGCGAGCGAGAATGCACGTCGGGGTGTACGGAGTGTGACACGGAGAGGAAGGTGGTGGTGGAACGTGTGCGAGGAAGCACACCTGAGTAGGTGGTAGCGCGGGTGTGGGAGAGCCCATGTGAGCGCGTTAGTGGGTGGATGCCAGAGTGCACGCCCATGGTGAGTGTTATGGAGGACGTAACGGAGGAGAGGTGTGGACCGAGGTGTGCGAACGGCGAGTGGGCACAAGTGTGTGCGCGAGAGGTGTGGTGTGTAACAGGTAGAGCGTTGGTGGAATGTACGGACGGCGTTGTAGCACCGAGCTCGGTGAGGGTGAAAGGGGTAGCGTATGCGTGTGAGCATGCAGGTGAAGCATCGACGGTAACCGGGTTAGCGGTTAGAGCGACGGATAGCCGATGCGAGCACTCGGGGCGTGGTGTGCTTTGTTGGATGCGAGGCCCGGCGCAGATCGAAGCTGCGTCGTTTCTCTTCGAAGCGTCGTTGCCGATTCGGGCTTGGCCCCGCCCCGCACGGTCGAGTCCGGGCCTTGTCGGGCGAGGCGACCGGTCCGGTTCAAGGGCGAGTGGGAGGAAGCGGAACGGTGCCCCCTCGTGGGGATGGGGTTCCGACCGGGGGAGATTGAGCCATCAGGCCCGGGACCGCAAGGTGCCGCGCCGAGATGGTGCGTGGAATCTCGGCCCGACCAAACCACCTCCCTTGAACCGAAAGCCGGACGGATTCAACCTGCAGGCGACCAAACCACCCGAATTCATTGCTCGGCTTTACGAAGCCGAGTTTAATGATGTCATGACGCACCGAGGCTAGGATATAGCGGACTGTGATGATACTGATAGTGTTTTGATACGAAATTTAGAAAAGTGAATAGAATTGGCAGTAATTGGAAAATTTTTGATTGGTGGAAATTCGTAAGCAAAATTGATAGTGGGACGTCCCCGATGTGGTGTGATGGCAACTTTGTCATCCCTCACAGAGGGGGGCAAAGGAGCACTAGAGTTATGGGGTTATGGCAGTGTAAGCTCGCCGACGGAGGGTTTGGATAATGTGTAGGGACCTAGAAGATGACATTAGGTAACGTTAAGATTAGTTAGTGACTGATACCTGTAGTGGGGATGCAGGTAGATTAGAGTGGATGATAATGACGTGGGAGCGCAATAGTTTAAAGGGACGACTGGTTTAAAGCGCAAGTTTCAGAGGGGAGTAGTTAGCTGAGATGATGCCATGTGTTTGAGGATTGAACAGGTGAGATTGAACAGGTGAGATTGAACAGGTGAGATTGAACAGGTGTGATTACACAGGTGTGCAACTGAACAGGTGTATGGAGCAGTGTTTGAGTGATGGTGATGGTGATGGGTGTTGTGTTGACCAAATGGTCCAGGAAGAGGAGAAGGGTGCAGGTGGCACCAGGTGTGAGTGCACAGGTGTGCACCAACAGGTGTATGGAATAAATGGTAGTGTGGAATATCTGAAATATTGGAATGGATGGTCGTGGAGTGAGTATGATGGAAACTATGGAGTGGAGTGGATGGTGCGAAGGTGTGAATGGGGGAAGGATGGACCCCCATCACGGATACCCGGGGCGGGTCGTGTAAGTGTTAGGTAGAGGGTATAGGTAAATTGTGGTTGGATATTGGCATCTGTGGTGCGGGTGGAAGAATGGTGATTGGATGGGTGCATTAGTGTTGTGGAAATGGCTGGGCGTGTAGCCTGTTAGTGTGTGTAGTTGGTTTGGGCACTCCACCACTGTGAGGATGTCGGCCAGGTGAGGCCGCAGGTGGGCTCTGGGAGCCGGTAGTTGTGGATGGGGCCTGAGGATCCGGAGGACGGACCCGGGTAGCCCAGTGCCAGAGGGCACCAAGGGGTGACAGAGCCAGGAGGGGCCTTCCCCAATTAGATAGGTTAGGGTGAGGAGCTAGGTAAGCTCGGGTGGCAACTACAGTGGTGGAGGTGTGCAGGTGGGTAGACCTGCTGGGAGAGCTACACGTCACAGCCCAGAAATTGTGCAAGGGCACCGGGAGATGAATCGGGGGAGTGAGACCCCAAATTGAGCAGCACCACAGTTTAGTCAATGGGAATTGGTTTTTAAAACCCATAGTGTAAGTTGGCCAATGGATTGGCAGGGAAAGACCCCGGGTAGTGTAAAGTGTGTTAAAGTCATTTAGAGGATAGTTAGGATTACGATCTCCTCGCACCATCTGCATCCACTCACCTGAGGTGACAGGTACCTCCACACCATGCCAGGTTGTTTTATTATTTTTTATTGTGCAGATGTTTGGAATGTGAGACGCATCATGACGTGGGTGTGACATTGTGCTTTGTTGTTCCATCTCTTCCTCCTTATGAGGGTTGATGACGAATTGGGTGATGGCAAATTTTGGATAGAGGGATTGTGGTGACGAATTTGGTATGGGAAATATGGGGAAGATGGGACGGTAGCGACGGATTGGTAAATGTGTAGATTTTTGTACATATGGGGTAAGGGCAAGGGTAGTGTAGGTGACAGGGGGGGGGTGACGTACGGTATGGACGAGCTTTCTCACTTCGTCCTCCGTACGCATTTCGCCTTGCATTGCCTTATTGATGTGTACCCTTGTGACCTTACCCCTCGCTCATTTGTCTTCCCCCTTTTGTCTCCCACATGACCTGTGCGCCATTGGGCGCCGAGGGGAGCGTGCGTGAGTCCTCCATTGTGCGCCCGGAATTCCCAGAACCAGCTGTCTGCATCGATGCACCACATTATGGACCACATGTCTGTGGCCGAGCACCACTTATGGACCCCATGGGTTGGGGCATGGCCCCCCTGCTGGAACCGGCCATGAGGGCCCGAAATCTTGCTGGCGGACCTTGGCCACAGGGCACCGATGCCCCACAGGTGAACCACACGTAGTCGGCCCTGTGGGCCATAAATAAAATAAATAAAATGGACACGTTTGGGCAAGCTTTATTGCAAATAGGCCGCCAGTAAGAAAAAGCAAAGGAAAAGACAACATCTGGAAGAACAAATAATAATAGCCAGCAGAGGGAGCCGAAGAGCAAGAGACCACCTGCAGGGTTAGGGGTTGTTTGGTTATTTTTATTATTGAACATTGATGAACAGTGACGACTGCACCGATTGGTGCTTGGGGGTGTATTGGTGCGTTTTTGGGTGCTTTCATGGTGCGTCGATGCAGAGCAGACTGTCTCCCCCCAGAAAGAACAATTACAGGTCCTGGGTTAGTCTTGTAAATAAAAGTAGTGTCATTGTAAATAATGCTCCCCACCGTCAGTGTGTAGTTTGAAGACTATTCCGCAATTCGGTTAACTGTGGGCGTAAGTCTGTTAGGCAGGGTGCAATGGAGCAGCGGGACACATTTATTTATGTTTTAAAACTGTCGCACTCAGGGTCAGGTTAAAAGTAGAGGGAACTACACCTACGTGTCACACTAAATAAAAGTTGTAGGCCCGGGCCGTGCCTAAGAGGAGGAGGGTGCAGTGTTGCAGATATGAGGACTGTATTTTTTTTTTATTGTGTGCTTTATTATTATTATTGTTTATTCTGCACCTCCTGCCTCCGGAGTTGTGTAAAGGTCAAAGGGCGTCCCATAATTAGTCCAAAAGCATACACGTCAGCCAATCATAGAATACCCCTGTTCGATAGTTATATCTTATTATGTGTTTTAGGGCAAGGCTGTGTCTCCCATTAATTGAAATACTCCATTGCACCAGTGAAAGAGATAGATTCCCTTCATTCCCATTCCCAAAAACCTCCATTCCCCCTTTCGTCGATTGGCAATTACCTCCCCTCCAATTGCCGCCATTGACCACGAGGCAGGGTCGGAGAAGAAAGGCGTGTCTCCACCTCGTCATAGAGGGGAGGAGTGAGCCAGCCCCACTCGACCAACCAGGAGCCAGGGGTTTGGCTTGAGAGGGCGGAGAGAGAACGTTTGGGGGAGGTTCAAAAAGGTTGAGGGGCGGGGCCTATATAACCCGCCGGCGGGGCGTTCCCAAGTGCAGACGAGAGGGAGTCCAAGCCGTTGAGACAAGGAGGGAGAGACATGAGATGGGCTGAGAAAGGAGAGGAGCTTTTAAGAGAGTCGCAAAAAGGTCCAAGGCAGATGAGCTGAGAAGAGAGAGGGTCCAAGAAAGAGCTGAGTTGTGAGGTCCAACAAGCAGAGATCATCCAAGGAAGCACCAAGCCTGCTATTCGTCACCTTGCTCGCGAGCGGCAGCGTCTACAGCAGCAGCAGCAACAACGCTCGCCAACCGCTTAGGGACCTGGACGGCAGTTCGGAGCAGGGCCGCGAAGGAACGGCGGCTGCCCAACGTACGGATCGTGCTGCCGGACCCAGTGGACTTTCCTCTCCTTCCAGCCAATTCCTGTCATCATTCCCCGTGTGAGTCGTCTTTGTTTGTTCTGTCCTGGGTAGGTAATTAAGCTTGTATAAGCTAAAGATTTCACTGTGTCACCTGCGTCTCATGTCCCTGTAAATAAACGTGACTGCTTTCTTTTTGCTTATATGTGTGAATAATAAACCCAGTTACTCTTCTGTACGTCTTCTTCCTCTTTGCATTCGGTCGCTTTAGAGTTTTCCCGATTGAATAGCGGTGGCGCGATCCGGCCAAAGTTTGGGGTAAATCGGGTTTTAGTTAGGGGAATAACTGTTTGGTCGCGGAGCCTCCGCTCGGCAAATATAACATCTTCAACCGCGTCCGTAACAATTGGTAGTCAGGAGTTGGGATTCGAACCTGGGACTAAATTTATTTAGCCCAAATTTTGGACACCAATTGTGTTATTACCGTAACAATATATATATAGTTACGGATCTCGGTTACGGCACTCCCCTTACCGAGGGGGGGTTTAATCCCCTCGTCTATCACACTGGCCGTCCGAGTCCTCGAAGGTATCGCGCTCCTTTGCGGGGTTGAGGCTGACCAGGGTGACTGGTCAATGGAGTCCCAGATACCTTCACCAACCTCGCCGCAAAGCAGGGCTCTACTTCTGCCCGAGCCACGGACAAGATGGAATTTTGCCGAGCGGTTTAGCAATCCGCAGCTCGAGCCGTTAACAAAAGACGAAACCCGATTCCGAGCATTGGCCGAATCGTGCCACGGGTACTCAATTGGGAAGGGACTAAAGCGATCGGGGGAGGAAGAAACCAAAGTAAAGGAAGAACAGATATTTATTAATTATGTACACAAAATGAAGAGGAAACGAAAGAAGGGCATTTACAAGGAGGGGAAGAAGCAGGTACACAGGGCAGCCTTAAAACAGTCTTTGTTCTGTTTGGGGCGTATGATAATATAACAGACTCACACGAATAGGGACTGGCAGGAAGGAATGGCTGGAAGGAGGAGAAGGTCCAAGCAGATGGCAGGGCAGGAAGGTCCGGGCAGATGCGCAGCGTCGAGGTCCGCTCCAGTCCACGCTCCAGGCTTGAGGCCAAACCCGGCGGCAGCTGCACGTATGGTTTCACATGGTCGGACAATGTGAATATATGGTGGTATTGTCATTGTCAACGGACCCACTCTCCTGCCTTACGATTCAGCGTGTTCTCCTCTGGTACCTTGCTGGCCGTCCGTAACGTCCGCTTGCTGGACGTCCGCTGGCCGTTCGGACCTTCACACTCATCTCTCCTCTTCTCATCTCTGGGAGCAGTCCCTCGCAGCCACTTTTATAGGGCGTTGCTGTATCCAGCCGCCGGCTCCTATGACACGCCTACCGGTCGGCTCACCTCGGCCCTGGTTGGCCGGCGAGGGCTCGCTGGCTCCACCTCTGATGGTGCGTTGACATGCCACACCTTGTTCTTGTGTCTCGCCCCCTTTTTCCTCGTCCTGAGACCACATGTTCAATGGCGGCTTGGGGCCATCAAACAAACCAAGACAAACGGCAGCGAACGCTGCCCTACCGCTACTGCACTTTGAAGAGCGGGAGATGATTGGGGAAATTGAAGGGGCCTATCTTATTTGATTGATGCAACGCAGATTCAACTATTGGGAACAGATCCTTAACTAAAACACATAATAATGAGATAACTACAGAGAGGTCCTATGGTGCTCTACGTGTTGTACATGGACTAACTAGGGTGCGATCTTTAATATTAGCCAATTAATGGGGATATTTACAGGGGATCATTTATAAGGGAACATTTACTAAAATTTACAAAGTGAAGGTTCTAAAAACCATAACACAGCACCCATCTCTCCTCCAGGGCTGTCCCGGCCCGAAAGAACTTTGACTTAATGTGACACTCAGGTGTAGTAACCCTCTACTATTAACCTTACCCTTGAGTGCGACAGTTTTAAAACACCTAAGTATGTCCCCCTGCTACGTTGCATCCTACCTAACAGACTCACGCCCACAGGACAACCAAATTGCGGAATGGTCTTCAAACTATACATTTAGCCAGTGGGGAGCATTATTTACAAGACACTAATTATGTACACTGCAAACCCAGGACCTGTCTTTTGGGAGACAAAAAGAGGTTTCGAAAGAGGAAGGAGCATGCACTGCACTGTACCGATACACCATACCCACGTGCCTGGGGATGCACAATTGATATTGCAGTGCACCCCCGAGCACAAGAGCATTACAATTCACCAAAAAGCACCAAAGCACCAATGAGTACAATAAAGTACCACAGTAATCACAATAAAAACAAACTGATGACCTTGTTTCTTGTTTCTCCTGCTCTGCTGGTCCGATGTTTCTTGATGTTGTCGTTCTTGTGGCTTGCTGCCTATTTGTAATAATAAAAAGGCACACAACACGTCCATTGTTTTTTATTTATGGCCAACAGGGGCCAATTAAGGGTGGACCACCTGTATGGCATAGGGGCCACCTAACCGTGGTCCGCAAGCAAACTTTTCTCTGGCCACCATGGCCAGTCCCAGCAGAGGGGCCAGGCCCCAACACGTGGGGTCCATAAGTGTGGTGCTTAGCCACAGAACCGTTGTCCATATGGTGGTGCTAGGCCGCAAGTCGTGCAGTCCATAAGGTGGTGTACCGGTCCAGGCAGGCTGTGCAGCGGCGGTTCGGGCACACAACTGCGGCTACCTGCGCACTCCCCCCAGACCCAAAAGAACAAGCCGTGAGTGGGGAAGGAAGGACACAGCAAGCATCGGCGCAAGGTCGCAAGGGTACACATTAATACAAGGTAATGCAAGGTGAGGTGCGCGTGGCAGCGAGCGGAGAAAGCTCGTCCCTACTGTATGTCACCCCCCCTGTCACCTACCCTACCCTTGCCCTTACCCCCGTATTTACAAAATTCTACACATTTACCAAATCCGTCTCTATTGTCCTGTCTTCCCCATATCTCCCCTAATACCAAATTGGTTACCAATCCCTCTAATCCCAATTTGCCCGAATTCCAATTCCTCATCAATCCCTCCTCAGAAGGAAGAGATGGAATTACAGCACAATGTCACACTTACGTCATGATGCATCTTCCAATCCAAACATTTGCACAAATCAGTGGTGTGGAGTCGTGTCATCACCTCAGGTGAGTGGATGCAGATGGTGCGAAGAGATTTCAATCCTAACTATACTTCTAAATGACTTTAACACTTTTGCTCTACCCGGGGTCTTTCCCTGCAAAACCATTGGCCATCTTACACTATGTGGTTCTAAGAACCGAACTCCCATTGACCAAACTGTGGTGCTCATCAATTTGGGGTCTCACTCCCCCGATTCTTCACCCTGCGCCTTCGCACAATTTCCGGGCTGGGTCGTGTGGCGCTCCCAGCAGGTCCGCTCACCTACACACCTCCCCCACTGCAGTTGTCTCCGAGCTTACCTGCTCCTTACCCTAACCTACTTGGGGAAGGCCCTCTAGCGCTCTCACCCCACTACCGCCCTCTCTGGCTTAGGGCTACCCGGGTCCGTCCTCCAGATCCTCGGGCCCCATTGAACAACTCTACCGGCTCCCAGAGCCTACCTGCGGCCTCACCTGGCCGACATACTAACAGTGGTGGAGTGCCCATTCAATTACACTCACTAACAGGCCACATGCCCAGCCAATTGACTCCACTAATGCACCCAACACAACACTTCCGTGCAACTACCCGCACCACAGATGCCAATATCCAACCACAATTTACCTACTCCCTCTACCTACCTTTAAACTACCCTCCCTGGATATTCATGAAGGGGTCCATCTTCCCCATCCACTCCTTTCGCACCAACCACTCCACTCCACATATTCCACACTACTCACTCCACACCATCCATTCCATACTTCGTACCATCTATTCCATACTCCATGCTCCATTCACTCCTGACCATCTATTCCATACTCCATGTATTCCATGCCATTCATTTCATCCAACCCTTCTCCATACACCTGTGCTTCACCTGTACACCTGTGCCCACACACCTGGTGTCACCTGCACACCTGGTGGCACTGGCACCCTCCTTTCCTCCCAGGACCATTCACTTCAATGCAATACACTCAACTCAATGCACAATCACAATTACTCACATGTCCACAATGCTCTGCTCATTCACTTTCACACACACACATCGTTCACGAGCATTGCCTCATTTCATAACCAGCACTACCGTGCACTTTCATACCAATTCCTCATTTCATCACTCTCACTACAAACACAACTGCATCATCTGGCCACCTGGTTTCCCCTTTAACTTAGTGCTTCCCCAAGTCATCCATTATTCTATGCACAACCCACGTCATTATCATCCAAACTAATCTACCTACGTCCCCTACTACAGGTACATGTCGCTACTTAACTCTCAGTTACCTATGGTCATCCTTCTACATCCCTATACATTTATCCTAACCCTCCCGGGCTAGTTTGCACAGCCACCCCATAAACTAATGCCAATGTGCCCTTTGCGATGTGAGGGATGGTGGATTTACCATCCCTCTACACCATATACCTTTTGCCATCAATTTCCAATTTTGCCCATCAAATTTGCCAATTCAATTTGCCAATCCAATTTGCCAATCATATTCACTATCCCTACCAAATGTCCATTAAACTTGAGCCTCGGTGCGTCATTACATGTACAAAGCTCGGCTTCGCAAAGCCGAGCAATGAATTCGGGTGGTTTGGTCTCCTGCGGTTGGGTCTGTCCAGCATTCGGTTCAGGGGAGGAGGTTTGGTTGGGCCAAGGTTCAAAGCACCATCCCGGTGTGGGGCCTTTCGCTCCCATGCGCGGTGGGCCAACCTTGCCCAGGTGGAACGCCGCCACCACAAGGGGGCGCCACTCCGACCACTCCTACCTCCCCTCGAACCGGGCCGGTGGCTTTACCTAGCAAAGCTCGGAATCAAGCGTGCAGGGTGGGGCCCGGCCCGAATCGTGCACGACGCTCCGAACAGGAGCGACGCAACACCGATCCCCGCCGGTTCCCGCAGCCCACACCGCCCGGCACGGACCGGGAGCTCGCGTCGGCTAAACGTCGGTCTGAACGCTGTCCCGTTTAACGTCGATGCTCCCCGTACATGCTCACACCACTCGTTCTGTTCTTTGCTCATACATCCCACGCATTCTACCATTGTACTCGCTCGTACATTCTCTTTCGCTTCATAATCAGGTCTACTCATAACGCTCACCACACACTCTTGCGCACATTCTTGCGCACCCATTCTCCTCGCACACTCTATCATCACACACTCCGTTCCACACCTTTCTTCCCCAGTTACATCCTCCGTAACACTCACCACGGGTGTGCACTCTTCTGCACACCCAATCATCACCGCACACTCTCGTGCCAACTCTTGCGCACACTCTCCGGTTGCATCCCCTGTAACACTCAGACTCTGCAACTGTAACACTGTAATAACTCTGTAACACTGTATCCTCTGTATCCTCGGTATCCTCTGTAACCTCTGTAACACCCGGTGCACTCTTGTGCACACCCAATCATCACCGCACACTCTTGCACCAACTCTTGCGCACACTCGTCGTTCGCACACTTCTCGAGTGCACTCTCCCCCGTTACGTACTCCGTAACCACCACGGGCATGCACTCTTCCGTTACATCCCCTGTAACACTCCCCATCACGCGCTCCACCACCAACTCAGGTGTGCCTCCTCGCACACGCTCAACCATTCCAAGTGTGCATCCTTGCACCCGCTCCTCATCCATCTCACTCTCCGTATCACTCTCATCACACATACACTCCGACGTGCATTCTCGCTCGCACTCGGTTTCACTTCCATACTCTGTCGTGCATTCATTCACACTCTTACATCTCACCATGGACCTTTCACTAGCGCCCGGGTGCCGTCGCGACCCCAAGCGCGCGAAAATTCTTTTTGCGCCAAACGACCTCCTGCAAAATCTCCCCGCACAATATACAGGCCGACTCACCTGGGTGCTTCTTCCTCTTTGCTCCAACACCTGCAAACTTTCATTTGGGTTAAGCACAGCATCAAGGTGTGAGCTGAGACTTTGCATGTCTTCCATTCCTCCCTCCAATTCCTGGGCTACCTCTGTCGTCTTTTCAATTTCAATTCCGACTATTCCTTTTCCCATTTGAATTAATTATTTTTCCTTTCTCTCGACGGCCGCTGGCACTAACAAAATTTTACTTTCTACCTCAGCAGTCGCCATCATCCCCATACCCCTGGTCGCAATCTCTACCCCGGTCCAGTTACCTGCGCTTTGCTCCAACTTGCTTTTCCTGTGCTCCTCAAGCCACGTTACCTCATCGCATACCGATGTGCCTCTCCCGCCCGCCATGCGGTCTATGTTCTTCCCACATTTTTGTATGCGGTCACCCATTCTGTCCCCAAATTTACTTATTTGCTCACTCATTCCATTTCCAAACCTTTCAATTTGGTTTCCTAATCCCCCCAATTTGCTTCCCAATTCATTTCTCATTTCATCCAGTTTTTGATCCCTCCTTACCATCCATGCCAACATTTCAGCCATAAATGATTGCAAGTTCCCTGGTATTGCGGGCTCGGCTGCCGCAGCCTTGTGCGCTGTGCCGCCATCTTGTGCCGCCGCGACCACGTGCGAGGCGCCGCCATCTTGTGCGCCTGCAACCCCCACTGTTACACCTTCTCCAACCCCCTCTTCCATTACTCCCACTGCCTCCCTGGGGTCCTGGGTTGCCTCTACCCCCTCATTCTTCCCTACCGGCACCCGATCGCCTTGATCATCCATGGCACGATTTTAAAATGTAGATGTTTTAATAAAATTTCGGCCGCTCGTAAATTTTTGACCAAATTTTTTTTTTTAGATGGGGTAAAAAATTTGGTTCGGGTCCAATCCCACACTCCTGACACCAATTGTTGCGGATCTCGGTTTTGGCACTCCCCTTACCGAGGGGGGTTTAATCCCCTCGTCTATCACACTGGCCGTCCGAGTCCTAGAAGGTATCGCGCTCCTTTGCGGGATGAGATTGGCCAGGGTGATTGGTCAAGGATTTCCCAAATACCTTCACCAATCTCGCTGCAAAGCTGGGCGCTACTTCTGCTCGAGCCACGGACAAGATGGAAGATTGCCGAGCGGTTTAGCAACCCGCAGCTCGAGCCGTTAACAAAGGACTAAACCCGACTCCGAGCGTTGGCCGAATCGTGCCACAGTTACTCAATTGAGAAGGGACTAAAGCGATCGGGGGAAGAAGAAACCAAAGTAAAGGAAGAACAGATATTTATTAATTATGTACATGAAATGAAGAGGAAACGAAAGAAGGGCATTTACAAGGAGAGGAAGAAGCAGGTAAACAGGGCAGCCTTAAAACAGTCTTGTATTACACCCCAGACAAACAAACAGACTTACACGAACAGGGACTGGCAGGAAGGAATGGCTGGAAGGAGGAGAAGGTCCAAGCAGACGGCAGGGCAGGAAGGTCCGGGTAGATGCACAGCGTCGAGGTCCGCTCCAGTCCACGCTCCGATCCACGCTCCGGGCTTGAGGCGAAACCCGGCGGCAGCTGCACGTATGGTTTCACGCGGTCGGACAATGTGAATATTTGGCGATATTGTCAACGGACCCACTCTCCTGCCTTACGATTCAGCAGGTTCTCCTTTGGTACCTTGCACTTTGGACCTTCGCACTCATCTCTCCTCTTCTCATCTCTCGAAGCAGTCCCTCGCAGCCGCTTTTATAGGGTGTTGCTGTATCCAGCCGCCGGCTCCTATGACACGCCTACCGGTCGGCTCACCTCGGCCCTGGTTGGCCGGTGAGGGCTCGCTGGCTCCACCTCTGATGGTGAGTTGACGTGCCACATCTTGTTCTTGTGTCCTGCCCCCTTTTTCCTCGGCTTGAGACCGCATGTTCAATGGCGGCTTGGGGCCATCAATCAAACCAAGACAAGGGGCAGCGAACACTGCCCTACCGCTACTGCACTTTGAAGAGCGGGAGATGATTGGGGATAATTGAAGGGGCCTATGTTATTTGATTAATGCAACGCAGATTCAACTATTGGGAACAGATCCTTAACTAAAACACATAATAATGAGATAACTACAGAGAGGTCCTATGGTGCTCTACGTGTTGTACATGGACTAACTAGGGTGCGATCTTTAATATTAGCCAATTAATGGGGATATTTACAGGGGATCATTTATAAGGGAACATTTACTAAAATTTACAAAGTGAAGGTTCTAAAAACCATAACAATATATATATGTATATAATATTATATTATATTAATACATTTATGGGTGGTAGGCAATGAAATACCTTAAGGCCAGGTAGGATTGTGTAGGTAGTGTGCTCCGTATGTTCTGCAGCCACCTTGATGTACATAAGTCAGGCTGGATGTCACGTGAGTTTGTGAGAAACTTCCAGAAGGACAACCATCACTGCAACACTCCACCGATCTGGGCTTTATGGCAGAATGGCCAGTCGGAAGTCAAACAGTTCAATCTTGGTTTCATCAGACCACATAATCTTGTTTCTCACAGTCTGAGAGTCCTTTAGGTGCTTTTTTGCAAACTCCAAGCGGGCTTTCGTGTGTCTTTCACTGAGGAGAGGCTTCCGTCTGGCCACTCTGCCATAAAGCCCAGATCGGTGGAGTGTTGCAGTGATGGTTGTCCTTCTGGAAGTTTCTCCCATCTCCACACAGGATCTCTGGAGCTCAGCCAGAGTGACCATCAGGTTCTTGGTCACCTCTCTTACCAAGGCCCTTCTCCCCCGATTGCTCAGTTTGGCCGGGAACATGAATGCAAGATGTGAACAAAACTCTTACCAAAGATATATCTGCTTATCTACTGACAATATATTGTGCTTCAATGCATCTTTCTTGTGTGAAACGTAGGTTTAAGGCAATTTTTGGAAATAGGTCGAAAAGTACAATACTAATTCCAAACTGATACACGAAGTTAATGTTATTAATTAATGTTTCATCTCAGGAGCAAAAACTGTTTACAAATACTCTGCTCTGTGCAGAATGAATGTTTGTGCTTAGTTTCTTCATCACATGCATTGTCTATTATTGCCAGGCGTTGCAACAAAAAAGGTTTACAGAAAGGCCAGCCATACAATGTAATGAGTGTTTTTGTGTTTCAGATTGCATGAACATGGGTGCCAAAGCTCAGCTAATGCCAGAAAAAAGACAGGCAATTGTAAATTTGGGAAAAGAACATTGCATGTGATTTGTATACTGAATCGAGGCTCGTGAAAGAGCTGACATTTACTTTACAAACAAATCAACCAGACAAACAAAATATATAAAAAGAGGGAGCGGAAGACAAGAGAAGGGGAAGCACACAAACACTTGAGAGCACACAACATTTAAGAGCAGGGAGATGTGTGGGAGGGAGAGGGCTTGGGGGGAGGAGGCGTGGGAAGGGGGGGGGAGGGAGAAGTATAAAACACAAGGACACCAAGGACTTCCAGGACAGAAGTTGGTATTTAAAAAAAGTGGAATTGGGGTGAAATTAGTGGGGGTAGAAAAGATCAAGGTTTTGGATGGGGGAAGATAAGAGATGGTGGTGAACAGCTGTTTTAAAGACCTGGAGGGTGGAGTGGGATTGAAGAGAGTAAGGGAGTTTGTTCCAGAGGTGGGAGAAAAGAGGAGTGAAGGTGAGCAGAGAGTCTTGATTTTGGCAGTTTAACCATAAGAGGGTTGCAGGCAGATCTTGTGCGACCTGTAGGAATATTTGTGGGACAGAGCCCAGAGAGAGCTGGGGGTGCAAGGCCAGAGAGGAGTCGGTAGAAGACGGAAAGACCACCAATCTGCCTGCGGCGGGTGAGTGAGAGGCCCTTGGAGTTAGCTTCATCGCGGGAGATTCCAATGATTCTGAATGCTTTGGTTTCAACAGCGTGAAGACGAGCTAGGTGTGAGGCAGGAGCACCAGCCCAGAGGGGAGAGCAGTATTCCATTGAGCTGCGGATGAAAGCCTTGTATGTGGTGAGGAGCTCAGGTGTGCCAAGGAAGGACTTCGCACGACGGAGGATGCCCAGTCGGCGACTGGCTTTGGAGGCCAGATTTGAAATGTGGTTTTCCCAGGAAAGATCATGGCAGATAGTGAGACCCAAAAGCTTGAGTGACAGAACTTCTTGGGGAGGATTATTCAGAAAGTGGATGGGAGGGTTGTCCAGTCGGTCTTTTCGGAGAGACATCGTAAGAGTGTGAGATTTGTCAGGGTGAAAGACATGTTCCACTTGTTTGCCCAGTCTGTGTTTTGTCCAGGTCTGCAAAGATTGGGGAGGCTGCAGACTGCCGATCTGAGGGATGATGTATGGAGCGACAGAGAGTAGAGTCATCAGCAAAGAGATAGAGAGGATTTTCCAGAGAGTCGGAGAGATCATTGATGAAGACCAGAAAAAGTACAGGGCCCAGAACACTGCCTTGGGGAACTCCAGCCTGAACAGGAAGGGGAGATGAGAGAAATCCATTCAGGGCCACACGTTGACTATGACCAGAGAGGAAGTGTGCAAGCCATGCGTGGAGATTTCCATGGATACCATAGGAGGAGAGTTTGGTGAGCAGAGCGGGGTGCCAGACCGTATCGAAGGCACGTGATATGTCAAGGGAGACTGCTCTAATTTCCTGTTTGGCATTGAGGACCTCCATCCATTGTTGTGAAAGCAGAAGCAGCATGTCCAGAGTAGAGTGTCCAGGTCTGAAACCAAATTGATGATCAGAGATCAAGCCATTGGAGAAGAGGAAAGATTTCATATCTGAAGCAATGATGGATTCCATGACTTTGCTGATAATTGGGAGAAGGCTGATTGGTCTGTAGTTGCTGGGAACTGTTTTTGCACCTTTTTTGTGCAAAGCGGTGATGTTGGCAGATTTCCAAGCAGATGGAAGATGACCTTGAGCAAAAGAGAGGGTGAAGAGAACAGAGAGAGGGAGTGAAAGAGCTGAAGAACAGGATTTTAGGACCCGTGGGCTGATGTCGTCAGGTCCAGTTGCAGAATCTGAGTCGAGGGCACAATATGATGCATGAAGGAATCGATGAATCGAGTCGATGTGATGAATAAACTAAGCACAAACATTCATTCCACACAGAGCAGAGTATTTGTAAACAGTTTTTTCTTCTGAAATGAAACGTTAATAACATTATCTTTGCGTTTCAGTTTGGATGTATTGCACTTTTCGACCTATTTCCCAAAATTGCTTTAAACCTACATTTCGCACAAGAAAGGTGCATTGAAGCACAATATATTATCAGTGGATAAGTAGATATGTCTTTGGTAAGAGTTTTGTTCACATCTTATGTTCATTTTGCACATTAAACACATCATGTTGGGTGTACTTAAACTTTTGACCGGTAGTGTATATATATACAGACTTGGCATTTAATATGGAATATTTTTTTTTTCTTGACTTGGGTTTAGTTTCTTAACTCAGTATATCAATCTGGTGAGTTTCTTTTACACTTTGGTGATTTATTTGTTAAAAGAACCATGTCACTGATTGTCTGTCGCAGCAAGACGTCAACAACAGGATTATATCACAGGTGGCGTGGCAAAATGTACGGACAGGTGCATTTGATGATTGGCTTCACAGTCGGGTATACAAGGGTTGTTGCGTTCTGTATTAGTGGAAAACAACTGCTGCACGACTCCAAAAGTTATTGCCGCTTCCTCTGGAGATGGTCCTTCAACTCGACAATGCTGTTTGTCATGCAGTGGTGGCTTTACGAAATTACGGCATGAAACAGCGTGCTATTGCTCGGCAGTATGGAATCACTCAAGGTCAGATGTCAAAGATCCTGAAACAAAATGCTCAGAGGGGTGCCCCTACTCCAATACCGAGGCCAGGACGTCCCCGCAGAACCACAAGGAGGGATGATCGCCAGCTGCACTGGTTAGTCCGCAATGGCCGTACCAAGTCAGCTAATCGGCTTAGGGCTGAGTGGCAGCAACTGACAAATGTGCCTGTATCCAGAAGGCTAGTCAACCAACGACTGGTTCAAGCAGGCTATCGTGCCAGGCGTCCCCTGAGAAAGCCATGCCTGACCAGACAACACCGCCAGCGCCGATTGCAGTGGGCCAGAGAGCACCGTCAATGGCAGCCAGGACACTGGAATCACGTGATCTTCAGTGACGAGTCTAGATTTCTGGTCTATCGTCAAGATGGCCGCGTCCGAGTGCGCAGACAAGTGCATGAAGCCTACAACAAAGATTGTATAGTGCCAACAGTCCAAGCTGGAGGTGGTGGGGTGACCGTTTGGGCTGCTTTTCATGCAGGGGGCAAAACTGACCTGGTTGTTCTGAATGGAAACCTGAACCAGTTCAAGTACAGGGCCATTCTGGAAGAAACATTGCTTCCATTTGCTCGTGCAGCCTTTCGAGGAAACTTTGTCTTCCAAGATGACAATGCACCGCCTCATCGTGCTCGCATGATCCAACACTTTCTTGCTGAATGTGGTTTAGATCATATGGAGTGGCCTGCCATGTCCCCGGATATGAATCCGATAGAGAACTTGTGGGCAGAATTAACGCGTCAAATCGACCACTTGGACCAGCAGCCGACCTCTGTGCGTGAATTGCAGCAGGCTCTTGTAACTGCATGGCAAGCGATTCCTGTCAAAACCGTGGCAAATCTCGTGAACAGCATGCCTCAGCGTATACGTGCTCTCCTGAATGCTCGTGGGGGTTACATGAAGTACTGAACTGTAATTTTACTGTCCGTAATCCCAGTCGTAATTTAACTTTTGTTTTTGTTAAAAAAATTTTTGGCAAATGTGCAAAATAAAGAGATACTTCTGGAAAACGTACAGAAGTTTAACACAGTACTGTCCATGAATTGAGTTCGATATCACTTTACATCACTTTCAAGGATCAATTTATTTGTTTTGAAATGTCAAATGTGGTTTTTGTTTCTTTTAAAGGTCACATTAACAAAATCTAGAATAATTTCAACATAATTCCAATGAACTTTTGGTTCTAAGACATCTTGAAAAGTAAGTTCACCCCCACAAAAAAATATTCCATATTAAATGCCAAGTCTGTATATAATATGTATGCACACATATGTGTGAAAGCTGCTGTTGTTGGCTGCTATCTCCACACATTGGTGGGTGTCAGGAGATGAAAGATGTTTCAGGACATGATTTAGAAAGAAACACACCTTTCTATATAAGGTCCCATGGTTGACAGTGCATGTCAGAGCAGAAACTCTACCATGAAGTCCGGGGAACTGTCTGTAGAACTCCGAGATATTAATAATTGTGAGAAAGCGTAGATATGTGGAAGGGTATAAAACAATTTATGGAGTGTTGAAAGTTCCCAATAGCACAGTGAGCCCTATCATGCTCACATTATCTTGTCCCGACAACTCTCCTATCAACATTAAACTGGAAGATCTTTCAAGCAGAGGGTGCTGTTCTCTCACAAATCAGGTCAGGTCAGGTATGGGAGCAGCGTGTCGCCCCATCCACTTTCCGACGGTACTCCAGGGGCCTCCGTCTGGCAATCCCCCAGGCTGATGCCTGGTCCAACCCTATCTCCTTGAGAATCCGATCAACCTGCTGCAACCTCGAGGCACGCGGTTCATCACGTGCTCACAAATCATCCACACAATATATCACATACCTAAGATTCGGTTCACATTCGTTCTTCATATACATACCAGAAAAACACTTCCACTCATTCTTCCTTCATTCAGAATCTGGTGAGCCAGAAAATGAAGGAGGAAAGCATACCATATTGTCTCATAAAATCTCCAGATTAATAAACTGTAGATTTCCAAAAGTGAAATTTGTCTTCATACCCAATTGCAATTAATATCCAGGAAAAAATTTCAGCATCGTATTTCCCCCAAAAGTCTGCCATTGCCCCCGTTTGTCAGCCGCTACACTACTACCTATTCAGCTCGCTTGGGATCCCCATGGAGCACCACTTTACCAGGCCGCCACCTTTTCTCATGGCCTCTCACGTGATCCTCATGAGTCTCCAACCTACGCATCGTGGTCCCCCACCTTTCCACCAGGGTTCTCAAGGACCACGTGCCAATTTTTTTTGATCCCGTCCTCCTTTTCTCTCGAGCTCATTCACTGTATTTGCCTCATTCACTGTATTTGCCTCATTTACTGTATTTGCCTCATTCACTGTATTTACCTCATTCACTGTATTTGCCTCATTCACTGTATTTACCTCATTCACTGTATTTGCCTCATTCACTGTATTTGCCTCATTCACTGTATTTGCCTGCCATGGTTCTCCTCCTTTTCTCCCCTTCATTTGGACCATGCAGCATGTGCACCCCGTGCACAATCCTCTCCTACCTTTCTTCCTCCTTGGCTCCTGCAATGCCCAGAGTTAGCCAAATCTATTACACTAGTTCTGGCTGGTTCTCAGGAAACCCTCACCATGTGTGCCCTTCTGCACAGTTCCCCACATTTCCTCCATACTCCACTTTGACTCAGGTACTCTCGGAGGCAAGCACAGGTGCCAACACCACGCCCAGTCTAACACCAAACCGGCCAGTCACTAACTTCCCTGGAGGTGTTTCTTATTCTTCCTTATACTCGCATATGTTATCCACACCACCACCACCACTCAGCAGACACCTCATCATCCACACATACACAGGGTAACACCTTACTGGGCAGAGCCTCTTTACAATTCCCCATTACTTGTACTTGCTCTTCCTCCGCATCATCGGAGGGTTTGATCGTTTACCTTGTGAACTCTGCCCACTTGCTCCCCCAGGTTGTCACCAAGTCATGTGTGGCTCTCCTTCCTGTAAATACTTGACAGGTGTAACAGGATGAAACCGGTGACTTTGTTATCGACAAATGCTGTTACTTGTGAGAGAGTGCTGGAATTGTTTTTCATATTCGCTGTGGGTTGATATCAAGTTAATGAGAAATCCACCTTGGTAAACGAACCAAGATCACGTGTGCTTATGTAAGCATCAGATTTGTTCGAATATAGCATTTCTCGGTGTTGAACAAATGTTTTTATTCTGCAAACAAAGATACATCAACAAACTTCACGTAAGCACGTCTTTGATCTTCGAACCACAATCTTTTTAAAGGTAGTTTACAATTTCATGTTTATTCAGAGATCCACCCACAATAAAAATGGGTCACCTATAATCTAAAACGAATAAGAATAATTAGATTCCTACTTTATTGCATTTCCCACAGACATGGAGAAAACAACACTGGACAAAAGCTCAGGGTGTTTCTGCTTCTTGAACATGTCCGTGCCCAAACAGGTGATGTTGGATAAAGGTTGTCTGTCACTGTCTCAGCGTGGAAGAATGCCCTCTGAACAGTTCCTCGACCCTCATGAATAATTAATTGGTGCAGGCTGAATTTGTCACGTGCCTCCAATATCGTTGGCTAGTCTGGGATCTACTCCAACGGGGAAAACCAATGAAGACGTTGTGCAGAGAGGATACCATCAGGTGGTGCTGCATCAAGGAGCACACTGCCCTTTGGATTTAGATAGGCGGGATTTGGTTTTTGGATGTTAAAAAACCCATGGCATCGTCACAAAAGAGTAGGATATTGTGAGCCAGTACCCTGGATGACATAGCTGCTTGGTGTGAGCTGTACAATTGCCATTGCCGCCCATATTATTTACGAGTACTGATGAGTAAATTGCACTTTCCTCCAGTGCAATGCAATAATATACCCAAATTATCTTTCTCAGTACCTGCATACAATGTTTGAAAAAAAAGTTTGTTTATTTTACCGACATTACCTTCGTGAATAAGATCGTTTGTGATTGGACCTCTTGGCTGTGATGTCATTGTTACGTCACAAAGGATGACGTTGTATTGTCCACAAGGTCTATCTCCCCTTCATCCACTGCTTTTCTGTTGTACTCGCATAAGTGAACACATGAAACAACTTGTGAGTTCTCAGAACAATACGGATTTGAAAACTAGTGTAATAGTCTTTCGAATGAGTTTCTTTGTAATGTCGAAGTACAAATTTTATATAAGCCCTGTTATTATTTAAAAAATGACTTTATCTACAACTGCCTGAATAATAATTCAATTTCTGTAGAAATTTACTGGATTCTTCAAATGTGTTATGAGGAACACGAGAGAGGGAGAGAGGGCAAGACAGGGAGAGGGAGAGAGAGTTGGAGAGAGGGAGAGAGAGAGAGAGAGGGAGAGAGAGACAGACAGAGAGGGAGAGAGAGAGCGGGAGAGAGAGAGAGCGGGAGAGAGAGAGAGAGAGAGCGGGGGAGAGAGAGAGAGCAGGGGAGAGAGAGGGAGAGAGAGAAAACGAACGTTGTTTTTTCGAGAAATTATTTTCAATTATGGAAGACATTTAACCCAGATAAGGCAATCTAGGTCCTGATGGCATCCTCTTCAAGAATTTTGAAAGAGCTAGCTGATGAATTTTGTTTGCCCCTAACTGCTAGAAACCAAAAATGGTGAAAGAGGGTGTTGTACCAGAGGACTGGCAATCAGCTCTTGGTAGCCCCATCTTCAAGAAGGAAGCTAGATCAAAACCCGAGAACTACAGGCAGACCCATTAGCTTGACTTCAATGGCTGGAAAAGTACAGTATTAGAATACTTCTTTCGAGAGCAAATAACATATCACCTTGAAAGACACAAGCTCACCCATAAGTCACAGCATGGCATTAGAAAATGGATCATGCATCACAAATCTCTTGGATCATCTTGATTCTAGAAAATCTTAATAAACGGGTTTATGAAGGTATCCCAGTTGATGTGGTATATATGTTATGCACCATCAATGGATTTGTGCTATCGACTGATCGCGCTGCGCTATCAATGGATCCATCGTTCGCGCAGGCATCGGTAGATGGCGCAGGCATCGATAGATCGCGCATAACAGCACCACTCTTGGTATTCGTCACATTCGATCATTAATTTGCCATCATCTGCGCAGCGTGTATAATTTCTCCCCCTTACCTTTTCATTTCAACTTGCTTTTTGTCACTAATGTAGTCATACAAAAATGGTTTTAAGTAAGGAATGTATTAAAAAGATTTTATATAGAAACGATTATAAAAACATGGGGGCAATACCCCTGGCGCTTACCTGGTAGAATAAACAGTATACTGCACTGACTAAAGGTATTTTAAACCAATTTCAATGCTTGCTAGAAGACAGGGCAGCATGTAGAATCATACTAACATAATCATCAGACTTTAAACAAACAAACAAAAAAATACCTATTTTGGGGGGCAACCCCTACCCCCTGCCCCTCCGCGTACCTCCTCAAACCCCAATTTTTCCAATGTCTTGAACAAACATTGGTACATCACGGATGATGAAGGTTGTGGTGAAGTTTCATTAAAATTGTGTGAGGGTCTGAGAAGAAGCAAACACCTATTTTGGGGGGCAACCCCCCGTAGATCCCCAGAAGAGCAGTTTTTTTTTTTTAATGCCATGAACAAACGTTGGCACATCACGGGTGGTGAAGGTTGTGGTGAAGTTTCATCAAAATCGTGTGTGTAGTTTTAGAGAATAAAGCAAATATCTATTTTGGGGGGTCAAACCTGGACCCACTTTAACTCCCCGTAGACCACCAAAGGGGCAGATTTTTTTAATGCGTTGAACAAACTTCGGTACATGACGGGTGATGAAGGTTGTGGTGAAGTTTCATCGAAATAGTGTGTGTAGTTTCAGAAGAAAAAAGCAAATTCCTATTTTGGAGGGTCAAACGTGGATCCACTTTGACCCCCGGTAGACCTCTTAGACCCCAATTTTTTTTAATACCGTGAACAAACTTTAGTCACATCACAACAAATATAATTTGTGCCAAATTTGGTCGCAATCCAATCAGCGGTTTCGGAGAAGAAGTTTCAAGTGTTTACGGACGGACTGACGAGTTCTGACGGACAGACTGACGGACAGACGACGCGTCATCGTATAAGCTCCCCTGAACTTCTTTCCAACTTCCAGGTGAGGTAAAAATGTGTAACTTTCCTCACGCGAGGAAGGGAAGGAACAATTAGTTGCTTATGGAACACAAATCACGAGCTGAAGTAATACATGGGAAAACATGGAAATACCGCACTGTACCCGGAGAAACACCTTGGCGATTACATTGGGGATTCGGCACACGGATGTTGAAATCGGCTTGGCAGGCGCGTTGGTAAAAACCAAAGCGAAACTCTGTTTCTTCATTTAATATACCTGTCAACGTTCTATTATTTTATAATCGTTTCTATATAATGTCTTTTTAATGCGCTACTTACTTAAAACTATTTTTTACATGACTTTACATTAGTGACAAAAAGCAAGGTGAAATGAAAAGGTAACGGGGAGGAATTATACACGCTGCCCAGATGACGGCAAATTAATGATCGAATGTGACGAATGCCAAGAGTGGTGCTATTATGCGTGATCGATCGATGCTTGCGCCATCTACCGATGCCTGCGCGAACGGTGGATCCATTGATAGCGCAGAGCGATCGGTCGATGGCGCATAACATATATACATGAGCATGGCCAAAGCTTTTGATATCGTTCCACACAAACGGCTCATTACCAAAATTGCAACACATGGAGCAGCTTGTAACGTTCTACAGTGGATCATGACATGGTTATCAGGTCGGAGACAAAGAATAATCACTCAAGGTGCCAAATCAAAGTGGGCAGATGTTATAAGGTCTGTCATACAAGGATCAATACTTGGATCATTGTGCTTCCTGATCATTCCTGGTTCCTGGTCCTGGTCATTATGCTTAAATGAAACTTTTCATGAGGAGACTGTGATGAGTAAATTTACAGATGACACCAAAGTATCACACAAGATAACGGATGAAGAAGAAGGAATTTGAAACCTTTAAGAAGACATAAAGCACCTCCAGACTTTGGCAGAAAAATGGAAAATGAAATTCAACTCAAACACAAATGTGTTGTAATGCGCGTAGAAAACCACAGGCCACACCACATCGACGAAATGGAAAATTCGCAACTCCAGGAGACTGGAGAGGAAAAACCTCTGGGAGTATTAATTCACAAGTCTCTGAAAACCTCCTCTCCATGTGCCTCAACAACCAAGAAAACCAAGAGTTATTGGTATGGTACGAATAAACTTTTCATACAGAACACAAAAAAAAGTTGCTGTACAGCTGTACAAGTGAGGGCCACCAAACTCATCCCAAGTATCAAAAGTTTCCACTGTCTTTCGGTCTAACTTCATGTGGTTTATTCCACCAGATAAAGTTACAGTGAAACCATTAAATCTGACAACATTGGAAACTAGAAGGTGATGCGGAGACCGACTCTACTCGAAACTTACCACATGCTCCACCAGATAAAAACGATAATTGAAGAGTTACTCTTTGAAAGAGCAGAATATGCAGGTACAAGGAAGGGGTCATTCATTGAAATAAAAAAGGTGGTGGACGAGTGGAATAAACTATCAAACAGCACAGTAACCACCAAATCAAGACGATCCTTGAAGAAAGAACTATCAAAGCATAATGGGACACAAATATTCTTCTTAACCCAACCACACACCATCTGTTTCTGGACGAAAGGATCCTGGTGTGTGGTACTTCAAGGTAATTCAGATTTGTGCGATACACCAATCCATGTGCTGTACACCTCCAGAACATGGGCGAGATGATTAGTCCACAAGACATTTGTCGAGTTCATGAGTGTTTCCTGCGCTCTTCGCTTGCTCTCTTAGCTGTGACACACCCGGACGTGCGACACACACACTCGGGAGTCGCTTACACATTGAAGTAGCTTCATGAGTTCGCTGCTGTTTCTTGTGCTTCATGCGTCGGTTCTGGAACCAGGTCTTGATCTGTAACACGCGGGAAACACTTTGGCGTTTCCACATCAGTAACCAGGGAGATGTTGGTAGTGGAAGGCAAGCTTATGTTGTTGGCTTATGTTGGCACATCAAGGCTAATGTTGGCAAGGGGGTAAAGGTGAGGATTATGGTCTAAAAGCAAATTTTCTTCACTTAACTTACAATAGAATACTGGCCAAAAACGTTTTCGAATTATTACACAATATTGAAAATATCTTCTATATAAAAGCCAATGAGACTTTTGTTTGTTTGTTTGTTTGTTTGTTTGTGACCCTTCTCCTCTGAGCTCCCAAGTTTAATCACGATGAAACTTTATAGGATCACATTTCCTCCCATGACGCACCTTACAAGGGATTTTAAACAGTAAATTGGAGGGAAGGGGTGGGAGAAGAGAGGGGAAACATATTTTATGCAAGTTTGACGTCATCATCTAAATCGTAACCTGTAAAGTATTTAATAGTTGATAAAAGGTGATGAACATTTTATGGTGGTTAATAAAAGTGTAATTAACCCCTGTGCAATGTTCTGTCACATATACCTGTGTCTCGTTGAGGCTCAGTGTTCTCGCAAGTTCGAGGCGCTCACGTGTGGAGAGGTAGTGCTGCAGCTCGAAGCACCGCTCCAGCTCCCACAACTGCGATTCAGAGAATACAGTACGAGCTCTTCTGCGGCGCCATTTGGAGCGTTCGGTGGGCTCCTGAGGAAAACTGGATGAGTCAGGCACGTGAGCCAAGTCTGCAGTTTGGAACGGGACCAGGATCATAATATGGCGAACATACACAAACACACTTTAAATCATTCATTCATACATATTATATATACACAGTATATACAGACTTGGCATTTAATATGGAATATTTTTTTTGTGGGGGTGAATTTACTTTTCAAGATGTTTTAGAACCAAAAGTTCATTGGAATTATGTTGAAATTATTCTAGATTTTGTTAATGTGACCTTTAAAAGAAACAAAAACCACATTTGACATTTCAAAACAAATAAATTGATCCTTGAAAGTGATGTAAACTGATATCGAACTCAATTCATGGACAGTACTGTGTTAAACTTCTGTACGTTTTCGAGAAGTATCTCTTTATTTTGCACATTAGCCAAAAATTTTTTTAACAAAAACAAAAGTTAACTTACGACTGGGATTACGGACAGTAAAATTACCGTTCAGTACTTCGTGTAACCCCCACGAGCATTCAGGAGAGCACGTACACGTCGAGGCATGCTGTTCACGAAATTTGCCAAGGTTTGGACAGGAATCGCTTGCCATGCAGTGACAATAGCCTGCTGCAATTCACGCACAGAGATCGGCTGCTGGTCCAAGTAGTCGATTTGACGCGTTAATTCTGCCCACAAGTTCTCGATCGGATTCATATCCGGGGACATGGCAGGCCACTCCATATGCTCTAAGTAGTGTATATATGTTGCTTCTGGGACACTCTCATTTTCCCATTGACTTACATGTAAATTTTTCCCCTCCCTCATTGCCCCTAAACACCTCTATTTCTCTCACCCTGTTCTTTACGAACCTTCTAACCTTTTGACATGTTATCCTTATTCATTAGACCACTTCAACAATGGTCCATCTGTGTGAACCTGTGATCCTTCTGACCTTATGGACCTTTTAACCTTTTACTCTTAATATCATCTGGTGAATCATCTTTGACCCACTCAAACAACGACCCTACAAATATTTGTTTATGCGTGGGAAATAATTTAATTATCTTGCCACTCCCTTCACCATCTAATATATTAACAAAAAAGATGTTTGAGTTTGGTTCTTTATTAAGATATTTTAACTGAGCTAAGATAAAATGGTAAACCTCCCTCAATGTTCTTGTTTGAGCGCCTCCAGTGCCACATACCATTTTAAAATTAAAGTATATATTTTCCTGGCAACCATCAAAGTTTTCCGTCCACTCAAAAATATTTCCATCTTTTTTACCCAATTCACCGGTATTTAAATTAATTCTCTTATTTGTTTTGTAAATTTTTTTACCAGTTGTCTTTTCAATTATACCTATTTGATATTTTTCACATTCGTTATGTTTACCATTATATACCAAGGTTGATTACACCTCCACTCTTCAGACTGGTTGGTACTTGCTTCTATCATTTATATAATAGTAAAAAGGCGGCGGTAGCCCGTTAAAATCCCTAACCCCCCTTTTTAACTTATCACTTATATACTTATATAACCATAAGGGAGACTATCAATTCCATTTTCTAAAATAAACCTCTTATCATCAAAAGCTCCCAATGCTTTCTTATTCACCTCTTCTGAATATAATTTATGTTTATAACTTCTTATTCCATTAATCTTTCTAAACTCTTCTTTCTTTGTTGTTAAACAGTTATAATAATCCTTAAAGTTTATTGTTTCTTTAATGACATTTTTCTTTATGCCTTTTAACTTCTTATCAGTTTTTTCAACGTTATTCACAATGTATTTATAAGCATAAGCCTTAGACCTCAATCCCACAAATTCACTCATGACATTTCCTCCTAATTCATCCTTAAACTTTCCAATCACCTTTTTATTTTTAGAAGAGAACAACTCACTCTCTGGACTGTAATTACTAGTGTCATAGATATTAATGTCCTTTTTCATGTCTGAATAAACATCATCAGTATTAATTTGCAAAATAAAACTATCTGTATCCATATAAAGTAGATGAACATCATTTTGATATTTCTTCCTCAAGTTATTATAAAAGTAATCATACATTAATGACTTTGATAAATCAAGAATTGATGTTCCAATATAAATAGGTTTGTCCATTTCAATACTCTCTTTAATCAAATGGATCGCACAAAAGTTCTCAGTAAAGACCTCAGCTCTAGTAAAACTCGGTCTATTAATTAATTTTGATGCTTGTTTCCAAGATGTTGATAGTCTGATATTTTGTCTTTTTCTCACATTTTCCATGGTCTTACCAAAGACCGCATTTTTTTTTTTTTTTTTTTTTTTTTTTTTTTTTTTGTATACAAGATCGAGGCTCGTGAAAGAGCGAACATTAATCACACAGAAAGACAAACAGACACATAAAACAAATAACATCGGGAGCGGTAGACAAGATGGGGAGAGAGGGGGAAGGACACAAACACAACATTTGAGAGCAGGGACCGAGAGACATGGAGACATCGAGAGATCTGTGGGAGGGAGAGGGCTTTGGGGGGGAGGCATGTGAAGGGGGGGAGGCATGTGAAGGGGGGGAGGCATGGGAAGGGGGGGGGGTGGGAGAGGTATAAACATATGGACACTGCCAGGATTTCCAGGAAATAAGTTGGAATTTCAAACAAGGTGGATCTGGGGTGAATTAGTGGGGGTAGAAAAGATCAAGGTTATGGATGGGGGAAGATAAGAGATGGTGGTGAACAGCTGTTTTAAAGACCTGGAGGGAGGAGAGGGATTGAAGGGAGTGTGGGAGTTTGTTCCACAGGCGGGAGAAAAGAGGAATGAAAGAGTGAAGGTGAGCAGAGAGCCGAGATTTCGGCAGTTTAACCATCAGAGGGTTGCTGGCAGATCTTGTGCGACCTGTAGGAATATTTGGGGGACAGAGCACAGAGAGAGCTGGGGGAGCAAGGCCAGAGAGGAGTCGGTAGAAGACGGAAAGACCACCAACCTGCCTGCGGTGAGTGAGTGAAAGGCCCTCAGAGATAGCTTCATCGCGGGAGATTCCAATGATTTTGAAAGCTTTGGATTCAACAGCGTGAAGCCGAGCCAGGTGTGAGGCAGGAGCACCAGCCCATAGGGGAGAACAGTATTCCATTGAGCTGCGGATGAAAGCCTTGTAAGTGGTGAGGAGCTCAGGTGTGCCGAGGAAGGACTTCGCACGACGGAGGATGCCCAGTCGGCGACTGGCTTTGGAGGCCAGCTTGGAAATGTGGTTTTCCCAAGAAAGATCATGGCAGATAGTGAGACCCAAAAGCTTGAGTGACAGAACTTCTTGGAGAGGATTGTTGAGAAAGTAGATGGGAGGGTTGTCCAGTCGATCTTTTCGGAGAGACATAGTAAGAGAGTGAGATTTGGCAGGATTGAAAGACATGTTCCACTTGTTTGACCAGTCTGTGATTTTGTCCAGGTCTTCAGAGAGTGAGGAGGCTGCAGACTGCCGATCTGAGGGAAGAGGAATGGAGCGGCAGAGAGTGGAGTCATCAGCAAAGAGATAGAGAGGATTTTCCAGAGAGTCAGAGAGATCATTGATAAAGACCAGAAAAAGCACAGGGCCCAGCACACTTCCTTGGGGAACTCCAGCCTGAACAGGAAGGGGAGATGAGAGAAATCCATTCAGGGCCACACGTTGACTACGACCAGAGAGGAAGTCCGCAAGCCATGCATGGAGATTTCCATGGATACCATAGGAGGAGAGTTTGGTGAGCAGAGCTGGGTGCCAGACCGTATCAAAGGCCCTTGATATGTCAAGGGAGACAGCTCTGATTTCCTGTTTGGCATTGAGGACCTCCATCCATTGTTGAGACAGCAGAAGCAGCATGTCCAGAGTAGAGTGACCTGGTCTGAAACCAAATTGATGATCAGAGATCAAGCCATTGGAGAAGAGGAAAGATTTCATATCCGAAGCAATGATGGATTCCATGACTTTGCTGATAATTGGGAGCAGGCTGATTGGTCTGTAGTTGCAAGGATCTGTTTTTGCACCTTTTTTGTGTAAAGCGGTAATGTTAGCTGATTTCCAGGATGCTGGCAGATGACCTTGAGCAAAAGATAGGGTGAAAAGAACAGAGAGAGGGTGAGATAGAGCGGCAGAGCAGGATTTTAAGACCCGTGGGCTGATGCCGTCTGGTCCAGTTGCAGAATCAGAGTCGAGGTTTGACAAAAACTCCTCCACCTTGTCAGGAGAGAAGGACACAGAGTCCAGGAGCAGTTGGGTTCGACTGGGAAAGGTGGGAACAGAGAGAGATGGGTTTGGGACTAAGGATTTCGAGGCGAACACAGAGTTGAGGCATTCGGCTTTGTCACGTGCGATGTCAACTGTGTGGCCATTTGAGGTAAGGGAGGGGATGGAGGGGTAACAAACACCAGAAACGGATTTGACCAGACGCCACCAGGATTTGGAGGAAGGAGACAGGTTTGAGAGTTCATTCTTGAGTGAGGAGAGATAGTGCTTCCTGGCACTCCTGAGGGTAGACACACACTTGTTCCGAGCTTGGTGGAAGGAACTGAGATTTCCTTCAGTTGGATTAGCCTTCCAAGAGGCAAAGGCAAGTTGTTTCAGGGCAACTGCCTCACCACAAGATTCAGTGTACCATGGACGGGAGGAAGGGTAAGACAATTGAAGGCGAGATGGGATAAATCTGTGCATGAGAGAGATCAGTTTGCTTTGGAAGAATTCCCAGGAAGAATTGATGTCAGAGGCAGTGGAGATGGGAGACCAATCCAGACGATTGATGGCTGCTTGAAGACCGTCCCAGTCGGCCTGAGTGAAATGCCAGACTCGTCGACGCTGAGGAGGCTCTCTGAGAATGGCCAGAGAGATGTCCACTTTGACAAGCACATGATCAGAAGAACCGATTGGAGCAGAAGAAGAGCAGCAGACATTAGCAGGGAAGTTTGTCATAACCAAGTCTAGAAGAGAAGATACTCCATTGGCTGAGATCCGGGTCGGGAAATTGACAGATTGTGTCAATCCCAGTTATTTCCCAGCATTATTCATCAATTTATAAAAGTCTTTCTCAAAATCTGTTTTTGACTCTGTTCTTCTTTGTGTATTAAAATCAATGTACCCCTTCAACCAATGACTTTGATTGAACTTTAGAACCCTATGGATCTTCTCTACTCTTAGACCTTTTGATAAATATTGTCGCAAATTTCTTTGGTGTAGAACATAATTTTTCTTGTTATATAATGTAGTAAGTAATTTTTCTGTTGATTCACCTATATTAAATGATTGTTGATAATCACTTAACCACTCCTTCTTTGGACTTTCCTTTTCACAAGCAAATGGGAGATCTTTGTGTAGGTTATGAAGTTCCTCTGGCTATTTCAAATCGACCTCAAAATAATAACCAACCTTTGAATCATCCAATTATTTTTGTGTAGAGATACATACATCTTGTAAAACCTTTTTGTAATCTTTTTCCTTTACCCATCTAAGTTTTCCATAAGGAAGAGCCTGAGACATTGCCCAGCCATACAGGTTGTTCGCATCATAATACATCAAGTAGGAGCTCTCTACCGATGGATCATAATTTGGAATGTACTTGTTATTTGCTTTAGCATATCTCTTTGAACAGACTTGTGAAATTCCTCCTCTCTTTGCCTTTTCAATCATCAAAAGCATATCAACATCGGTTATCAAATCCAAAGCTTGTTTTGTCATTTTTAACATCGTGCTCCAAGCCAATCCAGGAGCAGTGTAATAGTGAGCAGGATCCAATCCATATCCAGAATGACAGATTGTTCTGAAAGCCTCAAACACATCAGCCAACAAAAGCACATCAGTTTTGAGGTACAAATCGTGATACTCACCAAGATTCTTAATGTTATATTTTTTCCAAACATTTTGTGCGTGTACATAATCTTTATCAGATATATGACTATTATTTAATTTGTTATAGAAATTTTCTTTTAAAGGAAGTTGTGTTTCATTGAATCTCTCAAATGAGTCCATATAGTCATAGGGGTAAATTCCCATTTGTGTTAGAAAATCTTTATCTAAAAAATACTCTGAAAGACATGGAAACTCTTTTAGATTTTGAACCAAGTTAGCCAATGGACTTGCCATGAATTTAAATGTATCAAGAAATCTGATATGAGTAATAGGAGATGTGTGAATTGTTTTTGTGAATGAAATGTATTTCTGATCCGTGTTTGGAATTGCTGAGATACTTCCAGAAGTCTTTGAGAGTTCCTTGATAAATAGATGTGTATCATAATGAGCGTTGTTATGAAGAAAGACAGGAATGAAAGAGGGGAGTTGATAATTAATATTACAACTTTGATGAGCCGGACCTCTATATTTACCAGTGAGATGACAATGGTCTCTAACCTTTAGACCTTTACCAATTTTCTCCTCACAAATATGACAGACATTGTTTTTTATAAATTCCCTTTTTTCTTTACTTGTTAAGGACATTGGTTTATTGGTTTCTCTCATTATCTTGGTTAATCGAACACAGTCTTTTTCTAGTCGTTTCACAAACTCCTCTGGGGTATTTGAGCCTCTATACATCTCTAACTTGTTATATTTATCACCAACGGATGATTTGATATAATAACAAAAACCACAAGGAGTATGTTTTTGATATTTATTTGTGTATGATTCTTTTGGATCTGGAGAAGCAGTATCAATTTTTTCTAAAATACTTTCAAAATCAGCATATATAACAAATGGATGTTTTATTGTTTTCTTTTCATCTTTGAATGTGATCTTTGAGCCTTTTTTAGGCATGTTGATTACCGTTGATTTATGTTCACCACAATAATTTGAATGTTTATCTAATCTTTCTTGTGTATGGAAGAAGTTAAGACAACGCATACAAATATATATTTTATTTGTTCTTTTACATACTTGTGGTTTTATTAATTTGTAATATCTTTGATGTATGTATAATGTGAATTTTCGTCTGAATTAAAATATAGAAGATTAATATGAGTTTGTTTACAATTGTCAGAAAGCTTTAAAACCTGAATGTTGTTTGTTTCTGTTAGACCATAAACATTAACTGATAAATTATTCAACTTTTCAAATTTAGGAATATCATTTAAAGTCATCGGAAACTTTAGATCTTTCGTATTTAATGTATTCTCATATTTTTTATAATGAGATACTCTTTCATCATGAAAATGTGGAGGATGTAAGTGTGCTAGAATAGACCAGAGAAAACATTTATTGTCTTTATTTTTGATATTGATAACTGCTTTTCTATTTTTGATAACACTGGGTAAATCAATGTAAGAAGAAGCTTTTAGAGGATCTGATTTAAGAATCTGAATGTCTATGTAAATAATTTTTCCTATATTGAATCCACTTCCTACGATTGAATTATCCACATCTTGCTCTTGTTTAATAAGTTCATCATAGACTCCTGATGTTTTAAAATCTTGATATGAAGATATAAAGTGTGGCTCAGTTCGCATGTATGGTGTATCTATAACTCCTTCGTCCTTTGTCATTTCTAATTTTACTCCCATATAAAATTTAAGTGGTTTCATTTCTTTTAGTGTTTTTTCAATCAACGTTTGAACAGCAGGTTTAACTATTTCTACAGCATCAACTATAGACTCTGGTTCAGGAGGTTTGAAGTTAAAGACTCTTATTTTAATATGTCCTTTGAATGCACCATCAGAGTTTTTAATAGTAAACCATTTTGACAAGTGTTTGTTAGTTTTAAGATGGGCTTTAAACCCCTTCTTGAGGATGGTTGTTTTACAGACCTTACAATGTTTTGTTTTAGGTGGAAGAGGGGAAAGTTTGTTAAGAATGTTGTGTGTATGTTTTGCGGTGAGAATATGTTGTTTATAATATTTTACTTCCTTCTCGCAAGTATCACAATAAACCATATTTATAGCGTGAGAAAACGTGGTGTTTTATATATATCACTGTGCTTAAAATAAAACACTTTTGAGCTTTACAGCTCCGTTTTATATATATCGCTGTGCTTAAACTAAAACACTTTTTCACTCAGAATCATCTAAGTCATAACTATCACATGAATACTCAGAATCATACTCAGAGTCATCAATAAAGCTACTCTCATAACTAGCATTTGAGCACAAACTATTAGTATCATAACTATCATCTGTGTTCAATGAAATACTATCATCACCATCGTCTGAGTTCAATGAAATACTATCATCACTATCGTCCGAGTTCAATGAAATAGTAAAATCTTCACTGCTGTAATGACTCATATTTAATTAGCAGAAAAAACCTTTCCATCTATACCAATATACTTTCTTTCATTAACGGATTCAATCTCTACATTTTTAATATCAAAAGTTATCTTTAAATAATCTCTAACTATCATAGAACGAAATGACATTTCACCAGAAATATTAACATCATTCATTTTACTTAGATCTACACCCTTTGGATTATTAAAGTAAATACAAATTTCTCCACGAGTATTGTTGATGGTCTTATCATTCTTTTTCAAAGTATCGTGGTCAATCACTTTTTCAAGCTTTGAATAAATTGCCAGGAGTAGAGGAGAAACTTTTGTTAGATTTACTTTAATGGATGTCTTTCCAGGTATAGTTAGAGCTCTTCCTTTAAATGAAATAGAGGGGCTCATGTTATTTTCCATAACTGGTTTTACCCAAAAATTTCCATATTTATCTTTGTTCAATTTAACATCTTTGACATATTTTTCTATATCTTTCACTGAAGTAGAGATTGATTGAAATTTGTCTTTTGTGCTTTGAAACATTGTATTTATTAATGAATAAACTTGCGTTTAGTTTAAGTAAAAATTTACCATATAAATATGATAAGTTCTGAAGGATATTTAGAATTTCCAGACTCTCCATATGATAAATTAGAGAATTGTCCGGCTTGTGATGGAATAGGGCTTAATAATGAGGGTTCATATAAACAATGTATTTTCTGTGATTTAATTTTAATTAATGATAATAAAAAATATAAAAAAATATATAACTCTTTTAAATTAGAACCAAAAATGAATTACTTTACAAGATTAATAAGAGAGATGAATGTTAAGTATTGTGATGATAATACACCATTTCTTTCAAGGGAAGAGACTATTTGTATTGAGGAAATGTATAAGGGTTTAATGATATTTATTATTCAAAATAATTTTAATGGAAATGTTAATACAAGATACTATATAAATAAAATAATGAATTATTTTGAAATTAAACCCGAACTCAGGATAAAATATAGAGTTTCTAAAATAGCTCAAAAAAAGTTGGATGACTTGTTTTCCAAATATATAAATGAATGATTTTTTACCCGTTTGGGAAAATAAGATAAAATTTAATAACCATAAAAACATTCCAAATTCATTGAGATGTCTAATAGTTGGTTCAAGCGGATGTGGAAAAACCTGTTTGCTTTTAAAGATGCTCCTTACCCCCAACTTTTTAGATTATGATAATTTAATAATTTTTACGAAGTCAAGTTTTCAACCCGAGTATCAACTACTCTCACAGGGTTTTAATGCAGGTCTTAAAAAGGAAGACATTATCGGTTTATTTAAACTTCAAAACAAACTAAATGATTATAACATTGAGGATATAATACAACTATTTTGTGATACACAGAAACCTAAACCAAAACCCATAACTTGTATTCTCAGTGATAATACGGATGATATACCTTCACCTCAAGATTTAGATAAATCAAAAAAGAACCTCGTCATCTTTGATGATTGTGTTAATGAGAGAAACCAAACAGTAATGGATAGCTACTATACAAGAGGGAGACATTCTTCTTGTAATTGTATTTATCTTAGTCAGTCATATTTTCAACTCCCTCGACGCTCAATAAGAAACAATGCTAATACTTTTATTTTATTTAAGTTAAATTCAATAGATGTAAATAATTTTTGGAGAGATAATTGCTCTACGTTATGTAGTAAAAAAGAATTTGAAAATTATATGAAACACACGATTGGAAAATATAAATATATTGTTGTGAAACAAGATGAGATATTAAAGGATGTATTTTTATTTTAAACATAATTACATATATAAATGACAACAATTATTATTAACCTTGTGGGTAAATCTGCTTCTGGAAAGAACTTTCATAAATCTAAACTCTTGAATAGTAAAAATGAAAAGATTGTAAGTTTTTTTTTAAAACACCCTATGATTCGTTTTGTGAGTACTACAACCAGAGCAAAGCGACCAGGAGAAGTAGAAGGGAAAGATTATTACTACATTTCAATGGAGGAACATATGCGATTGAGGAACGAAGGTCAAATATTTGAGGAGGTCTCTCTTGGTTCTACAAAATATTCACATTGTAAGAGTGAGTTAAATAAAGTAAAATCTAATGGTCTTGGGATTTTAGAAACTAATCCTGAAGGAATGAGACAAATTATTAAACAATTGTGTGGTGATGGACTGATGGAGTTAAGATTTTATCATTCGGTTTTGATATCGATGAGGAGACTCAACGCAAACGTATGAAAAGCAGAGATACAAGTATTAGTGAAGAAGAAATAACAACTCGTATTAATACCAATAAAGAATTTGATGAAATATTTAAAGAAAAGGATTTATTTCAACACATTTACTATAATGACAAAGAAAAGGAAAATTTTCCCATTGACCTTTACAATTCATTAAATGATATTTTTCAATACTAAATGAATGCCGAAGAAAGAGCAAGAAAGTTTAAAGAACATCAAGAGTTGGTTTCAAAAGTTGTAAAGCAACAGGAAGAGATAAAGAAGAAACGGAGACAGAAACTAACTGGTGAAGAAGCCTTTGAAAGAAAACAAGAGAAATTTTTTAAACCACTTTTAAAAACTCAACACTCACCTACAGTTCCCACGGTAGAATTTACTCCGAAAAAACTTCAAATGCTCAAAGATTTTAGTCAGATAACAAAACAGGAACTTGGAAAATTAGAATATAATGATGAAGAATTATTTCAGAAACTTGAGGAGGTAAATCAACCCCCTAATTATGTAGTGGAAGCTCTTCAAAACAATGAATATTTGGCAGATTCAAAAACCAGAGCAGGTCTCATTCCAACAGAAGAACCAGCAGTGTTCCATCTTGTGAAAGAAAAGGTATTGATATTTAATGATGAATTGATGTTCTTGAGTTCTACTCAACCAAATGTTAAATTAACTCCAAGATTAATGTTTCTTCTAACAAACCCCGGATTCAGCGGTTCAAAATATTTTGAGGAACCACTTGATATGGAAAGAGAGGAAGATAGGGTATATATTGAGTTGCTAAATGCACTTGATTATGGAGTTTCTGTTGCTGGTAAAAGTAAGAAGAATGAGAAGGAGAAACATATTATTGATGCTTTAAGTAAGCTTCCAAATGGTGTTAGTTTAGTAAGGTGTTAGTTTTCTTCCAAATGACCCATCACAATTAGTTAATAGGCTATTATTGTTGTTAGGTAATAAGAAGGCTGGAAACAACAATTGTTTTAATGAATCCTCAGCCATTTTAGATCAGTTGATGAATATGAAAATAATTAATAAATGTCAATACAAAGATATTTTATTAGATATTAAATAAGATGAGAAGCACAATTCTTAGTTTTAATTTCACAACGAGTGATTACACAGCTTCATTCCCTTACCCACTACAACTTGACCCCCTTACCTCATATGAGGCTTCTTTGTTGTCAATGGAAACTTACAATACCCTTTTTAATATCACAGAGAAAAACAACAAGTTTAGTTATAATCCAGGAAGTGGATATAAAACTATAACCGTTTCACCCGGAGCTTACGAGATTTCTCAAATATCTTCAGAAGTCTCTCGCCTTATGAAAGAAAAAGGTGATGAACCAAAAAATATGGTAATAGATATTCAAAAACACACTTCAAAATCAACGATTAAGCTTAAAAATAATTATAAAGTTGATTTCACAATTGAAAATTCGTTCAGAGAGCTATTGGGTTTCTCTTCAAAAAAAGATTGAAACTAACGGGACGTTTTACAGTGATAAATGTTATCCAAATATCCTCCGGTATAAATTCAGTATTAATTCATTGTGATTTGATTGATGGTGCTTATAACGATGGAATAAGAACAAATACAATATTTTCATTCAGTGCATACTCAACCCCGATTGGTTATAAATTTAATATGGGACCAAAAAATCTTGTCTATTTACCTGTGTCAGGAAAAACCATATACAGAGTAAATTTTAGGATAACCGACCAAGATAATCGTATGATATCCTTTAATGATGAAATTATATCCATCAGAATTCACCTACGTGAAGTTTTTCAATAAATAAATAATGGTTATTGTGAGAAAACACGAGTTGGGAAAATATAAAATAATTACAGGGGAAGGGATGTTCCTTTCACCATACTATACAAGGTATGTGGGTAGAGGATACTATAAACCAAAGAGACAACGGGGTGTGGGTCATCAATTTCGAAATAAAGGAGATGGGATAATTGATACTCTAATGGGTATTGGTTCAACCATCCTTAAACATAAAGACCTAATTGGTTCAACTGCTTCTGCCGTGGGTTCAGTTGAGGGTGCTATAAAGAGTATAAAAGATGCTCAAAAGGAGTCTCATAAATTACAAGCAATCAAAGAAATTAAAAAAGGTAAAACTCAACTATCTTCACAAGAACGACAAAAAATCATTAAAATACTTGGGTCAGGGTTTCAACAATTTTAATGCTATATAAATACAAGTATGGAAGCGATTGATAGTATCTATGATTTGGATGATACGATTATCATTTCAAACTCCACTAAAAAGGAAGACTATTTTAAGGTAAATGCTATAACAGGAACAGACTGGAATTCAAACGGAACAAAAAGTTTTGAAATAAATAATCAACAAACTTACTTGAATATAGCTGATAGTTTCTTGCTGTGTAAATTTAAATTCACTAAGGCTGCGAATAATACTAATGCTACACTCGTAAATGATTTCTTCTGGAAAATGTTTGACAGTGTCCGCCTGTATATTGGAACACAAGAGGTTGAAGCGGTTGATTATGTCTCTGCTACATCTGAAATGATGAAATTTACACTATATTCGTTTAGTGATAGAATGGGTAAGGGAGCTGTTGAAGGTTTTATTCCTGATATGTCAACGGGAACAAATGCTGACCCCGGTTATAGTCAAAGGAAGTCAATGTATAATGATGAAACAAAAGCAGAGAATAGTTTTACTGTAGCAGTACCTCTTAAAGGTATATTTGGATTTTGTGATTATGATAAAGTTTTGTATGGGCTTAAAATTAGATTTCAACTACAAAGGAATGATAATGTAAATAGATTGCTTTTTGGGGCCCAAAATGCTTTTGGTGATAATAATAAATTTGTTATTAATGATTTGTGTTGGTATATCAGTGAATATACTCCTAATCTTAAAACGGAAGAGATGTTAAATAGAAGACTTAACTCAAAGAAACCACTAAATGTATCATACCTTAAAAGAAGATGTCAACACGTTAAACTGGAACACACTACCTACACTTGGAATTTAGGTGTTCTTCAAGGAAAGCCACGATACCTATGGCTCATTTTTAAGAAACCAGATGGAGATGAAGGCACTGATAAGAATAATGCGCTGAGTGATAATGCTAAGGTGAAACAACTTCGGGTTTCTCTTGATGGCACATTTTATCCGCGAGATAGATTGGAAATTGATTGGGAAAAAAATGATTATGCGGAAGCCTACAAGTCCTACCAAAAGGTGTGTGAAAGTAATGGTAATAATGATCCTATTTTGGATATGGTTGCGTTTCAAAAACTTTATACAATCTACGCAATTGACCTGAGTTCTCAAAAGGAAACTATAAAGTCTAATCGAGTGGATACTTCTCTATACATTGAAAGAGGGGAGAGTGAAGAGGTTAATGCATATTGTTTGCTTTTGGAGGAAACAGAATTACAGATTAATACAGATAATGGTGTTATGATTAATATCACATAGGTTTTTTCTCATAAATAAATGGTTGGGGTATATGTTAATCAAATCAATCTTAATAAATTAACATCTTGTATTCAAAATCAAAAGCCTTGTATTATTAATGTTAATACAATTCAAAGAAAAGGAGCTGTAAGAATTGATGTTTTACTCACACACACACAAGTAAAAACACTAAATGATGTTGGATCACTTAAAATTAAAATGACGAAACCTATGTTAAAGAAATATTCAATAGACGAGTCAAGAGGAGGATTTCTCCCGTTTCTAATTCCTTTATTTGCTGGTTTAAGTGCGGCGGGAGCATTGACTGGTGGTATTTCAGCAGCGGTAAAAACTGCTAACGAAAGGAAGGCACAACTAAAAGCTCAAAAAGAATTGGAAAGACATAACAAGGAGTTGGAGAAACAAATTAGTGCAAGTGGTGTAATTGTAGATTTTGCTCAAAAACTTGAAAGTCTACCTGATAAAGCTAGATTGTTGGTTAGAGATATGCTTTCCTCTATCGCTCAAGCGGGTGTTAAACTAACTAAATGGGGTAATGGATTGTATCTTTCTCATAAATAAATGGATAAATGGTTTAAACAATTTGGAAAGAATACAACGTCAAATATAGAACTTACTAAGTATTGTAAAACACTAAAAATTGATAATGTGGTTATTTGTATGAGAGATGAATTAATACATATAAATAAGAATACAAAGAATATTATTATGAATTTAGACACACAGAATGGTTCTCATTGGGTTTGTATTCATAATAGTCAGGATAAATATTATTTTGATAGTTATGGTATGCCACCACCTGTTGAAGTAATACAATTCTTACAGAATGGTGTTTATCAAACATTTCAAGTTCAAGAAATTAATTCTAAATGTTGTGGTCAATTATGTTTATATGTATTATTTCAACTCAACAATAATGAAAATTTTTATGATATCATTTTAAATCTAATATAAATGACTTATGTTGGAAAAGATGGTTCTATCTTTGGAAAATCCTCTCAGGTTATTGATTTATCAAATTATTATACAAAGGCACAGGCTGAACGACAAAAATATAGTGTAAGTAAAAATATTAATATGAAGAATACTTATAAATTAATCAATTATCCAAACCCTACAGATGCAAATGACTTAATTAGATTTAGTGATTTATCACAATATATATTTTTAAAGAAAACAGCACGTTTTGTTAAACAAGTAATATTTACAACCACAACACCTGGTTATACTGACCATACACCTTTCCTCATTGAATTTAACTACCTGCTTACAATTGAATTTTATAAAGAAGGACATATAGTTAATATGCGAATTAATAAATGGGGGTACGATATGCCTGATTTAGGGTATAATTGGTCTTTTTCAATAAACATAGAAGACCTACATGATTTGAATCAGTCTCGTAAAGAAGAATATTATCCACTTGGTGAGGATATGGATTTATGTGGAAGTACAATTAATAAACAACAAATACATGGTTTTAAGAAAAGAAAAATATATGATAGTATAGCGATGGTTAGCATGACAAAGAAGGAAGGTCATGAGATAAGGATAGAAAGCCGAGGAATACAAACCGATTTGGTAGTGGGAAGATGGGGTGGTATTACCTGTCATAATATTAATCTCACATATATTTCTGATACATAAATGGCAGGAAGAAGCCTACAAGAGAATTATAATTTTTGTATTCAAGGATACCTACAAGAAAAGGGTGCTCGGTATTACATACCTTATGATTTGGAGCATATACATGGGAATTTTGTCATAAAAAACTGGCCTTATACTGATATTGTTAAACCCACAAATAGAGACTTGTTTAAAGTATTAAATAAAAATGAACTTCTCAAAGTTATGAAAGATAAAACTCTTTTAGAAATCGTCAACAAATCTTATTGGTATCCTATTATGAGAAAAATAATTATAGATACAAGAATATCTCAAAATCCAGATGAGTATATGTATAATATTCTTTGGGGTTTAAACTCAAGGGTAGCTAGGGATGAGGAAGGAGTTGAAGAAGAGAAGGAGAAAAGAGAGAAAAGAGAGAAGGAGGAGAGGGAACAAAGAGAGAGGGAGGAGAGGGAGATGGAAATCAGAGCGATTCAAAAAAGAGTGGATGTATTACAGCAAGAAGATCAATCTCAACTCACCGAAGAGGAAAATAAAGAAAGAATGAATGCTGTGAAAATATTGATATCAAAAATTGCTAAGATAAATGAGGAAGGAGTTAAAGAAGAGAAGGAGGAAAGAGAGAAAAAGGAGAAGGAGGAAAGGGAGAAAAAGGAGGAGGAGAGGGAGAAAAAGGAGAAGGAGGAGAGGGAGGAAAGGGAGCAAAGAGAGAGGGAGGAAAAATATAAAAAGATGGAAATCAGTGAGATTCGTAAAAGATTGAGTGTATTACAGCAAATAAATCAATCTCAACGCACCGAAGAGGAAATTAAAGAATTAACAACTCTTATGAAGATAATGGTTTCAAAAATAACAACGTCAATGTCTTCAATTTCAGGGAGGAGATTTAAACGAGAAAGTGGTGAAGAAGAAGAAGAAGAAGAAGAAGGAAAAGATTATGTGATTGATGATGTTGGTGTCATTGACTTTAGTTAGTTTTTATTTGTAAATAAATGGAGGAGAGAGTGAAGGCATTCCTTAGGATTCTTTATGTTTTAAAAATTAAGATAGAAATGTATATGTTAAAAACCAAAAAGGTTTTGATACTCTGTCGGAATTTTTCTGATAAATAAATATGAGTTATTGTCTCAAATGTAAAAAGAAAACTAAATCTAAAAATATCTCTTATGTTAAAGCTAAAAATAATAGAGTTTATCAAAAAGGAATATGTCAAGTGTGTGGCTCTAAAAAGTGCCAATTCATCTCTCCTAAAAGAGGAGGAGATATACAAAAGTTTCTGTCAGGAAGTAAATTTACAACAACTGGAATTCCAGGGGAATTACACCTTCCAGGGTATTCTTTCTGTGGTCCAGGAACAAACCTGGATAAAAGATTAGATGAGGCTGACAATCCTAAACCTTGGTCTAAACCTACAAATAGGGTTGACGAAGTGTGTATGAAGCATGATATTGCTTATGGGAAAACCACTACGTTGACTGAAAAACATAAAGCCAACAGCGAAATGTTGTATAATTTGTCTTTGATACAAAATCCAACGTTGAGAGAGAAAGTTGATAGGTTTATTGTGAGAAATTTGATAAATGCTAAATTGAAACTTGGTCTTGGTTATTCCTCAAAAAACTATTAGGCTCTAATGATGTTATCAAGACTGAGGAGCTTTTGGCTGAAGAATTACACAAACCTATAATCACAAAGTTTAAAAGAAGGAAGGTGTATTCTAAATACACCGACCACATATGGTCCGCTGATTTAATTGAATTGAATAATGACAGGGGATACAGGTATGCTTTAACCGTTATTGATTTGAGGAGTAGATTTGCCTGGGTTGTCCCTTTAAAAAATAAAAGGGGTGATACTTTAATGTTAGCCTTTAAGCTAATATTTGATCGGGATAAAAGGAAACCAAAGAAGTTATGGACTGATGAGGGAACAGAGTTCTATAACAAAATATTCATGAAATTTCTTAAGGGGAAGGGTATTAAATTATACAGCACCTTTAATGAAGGAAAGGCAGTTGTTATTGAGCGTTTTAATCGTACTTTAAAAGAGAAATTATATAAAAAATTCACACAACTCGGTTCTCAAAAATGGGTGTATTTAATTCAGGATATTGTAGATAATTACAATAATACAGTTCATTCATCAACAAAATCAAAACCATTGGAAACATTTACAAAATTAGAATATGAAAAGGAGACTAATTTGAGAAAGCCCAAGTTTAAAGTTGGTAATATTGTAAGAATATACAAATGGAAAAGTCATTTTGAGAAAGGTTATGCACAAAAATGGACTCGTGAATTATTTAAAATCATTGATGTAATGGATACAGTCCCTTGGACCTACAAATTATATGATTTAAATGGAGAAGAAATCTTGGGTTCATTTTACTCGCTAGAATTACAAAAAACACAAGTAAGCAGATAATACCCTTGAAAATAATAAATAAATAAATAAAATGTAATGGGGATACGTTTTTAAATCTGTGAACCCCAAACACAGAATCCCACAACTTTTTAGTTGGGGCTTAACTTTTGTGTGTGTATAATGGGGATACGTTTTTAAATCTGTGAACCCCAAACACAGAATCCCACAACTTTTTAGTTGGGGCTTAACTTTTGTGTGTGTATAATGGGGATACGTTTTTAAATCTGTGAACCCCAAACACAGAATCCCACAACTTTTCAGTTGGGGCTTAACTTTTGTGTGTGTGTGTATGTGTGAGTGAGTCATAATAATATACAAACCCTAACCCAACCCCATCCCTAACCCAACCCCATCCCTAACCCAAACCCATCGCTAACCCAAACCCATCCCTAACCCAACCCCATCCCTAACCCAACCCATCCCTAACCCAACCCCATCCCTAACCCAACCCCATCCCTAACCCAACCCCATCCCTAACCCAATCCCATCCCTAACCCAACCCCATCCCTAACCCAACCCTAACCCAACCCCATCCCTAACCCAACCCATCCCTAACCCTCACATTCAAAATCCCAACCCTAACCCAATCCCATCCCTAACCCAACCCCAACCCCAACCCTAACCCTCACATTCAAAATCCCATCCCTAACCCAACCCCATCCCTAACCCAACCCCATCCCTAACCCTCACATTCAAAATCCCACCCAAACCCTAACATAATCTTTCTTTTCTTCTTTTTTTAAATACGTATTTCTTCTTTTTTTTTTTTCCTCTTCCTCCAATTCTGTCTTTCAAGGCTTTCAAGTTTGAAGAAGTAGAAATGGGAAGAAAGAATTTTCCAGCATTTTCTTCCTCGAACTTTCTTGATATTGCTTAAATCAAGCGTCATTAAATAAAGAACATTGTTCATTGCTTTAGAATCCAAAGAGTCTCCAAGAGGAACCCCACAGGTAGAGTCTCCAAAATAAAACCAACTTTCCAAGTTCCCAAGGTATAACCACATTCCTGTTGAGCCTCTAAGATAGGTATCACATTCCGAGTCATCAAAACAAAACCCCCATTCCGAGTCTCCAAAAATATAACCATCTTTCCAAGTCCCCAAGGTAGAACCACAATTTTCAGAAATATTGGGGGTTTCCGTGATAATTCTCACATAGTATAACTGCGGACCATCAGGGAAAACTTCCCTTTCCCAATTTTTTAGGGTTTCTATGATGTGTCTCACATAGTATAACTGCGGACCATCAGGGAGAACTCTCCTTGCCCAATTTTTTAGGGTTTCTATGATGTGTCTCACATAGTATAACTGCGGACCATCAGGGAGAACTCTCCTTGCCCAATTTTTTAGGGTTTCTATGATGTGTCTCACATAGTATAACTGCGGACCATCAGGGAGAATTCCCATTTCACAATTTTTTAGGGTTTCTATGATGTGTCTCACATAGTATAACTGCGGACCATCAGGGAGAACTCCCCTTTCCCAATTTTCAGAAATTTGTGGGTCTCCAATGTATGACTTGTATTCTGGCTCATCAAGGTAGAACTTGTTCAGTGGGTTTTGTTTTGATAACTCACAACAAGTATCATCATGGTAAAACTCTTTTTCAGGATTTTGTGGATCTCCAAGGTATAACTCTTTGGCTGGGTCATCAAGGTAGAACTCGTTCTGGGGGTCTTGGTTGTTCAAAATGTTTTCAAACAAAAAAATAACTTCATCCCAAGTTGTGTTAAAAGCAGAATTTTCATTTCGTATCTCAGATACAATTTCCTGTGAAAGAAAATAACAATGTATTAATTTAATACAATATTTTTATTTGTATAAATCAAGCTCTATGAATATTAAAATAAACTTTGTTAACTCTTACATGAGTCTCATCTAAAAAAAAAAAAAAAAAAAAAAAATTAAATAAATAAATAAATAAATAAACAAACTTACCTCCATTGATAAGAGGTTCGAGTCCAGTTCATCAATCTGAAGGTTGAGGTCTACACAGGTAGTAGGACTCCAAGGAATAGCAAAGTTATCCCATTCCATTTCGGCATAGTAGTCCATTCTCAAGTGAAGCAGAAAGCGTGTTTGAAAAAGCCTGTGTGGTCGGTGCCTTTTATAAGGACTGGGTGTGTCATTTCCTGTGGAAATTCCCTGGGCGTGTCTTAACTGGAAATGATGTGATGGGAATTCCCTGAAAATGATGTAATGTATTACCTGGAAATGATACAATGCTAAAGAGTTTATAAAGTGGGTGGGGCTTAGCAAAAGTGGGTGGGGCTTAGCAAAAGTGAGCGGGGCTTAGCAAAAAGTGGACGGGGCTTATCAAAAGTGGGCGGGGCTTCGCAAAAGTGGGCGGGCTTAACAAAAGGGGGCGGGGCTTACCAAAAAGTGGACGGAGCTTAACAAAAGGTGGACAGAGCCTACCAAAAAGTGTGTGGCACTGGAGGCGCTCAAACAAGAACATTGAGGGAGGTTTACCATTTTATCTTAGCTCAGTTAAAATATCTTAATAAAGAACCAAACTCAAACATCTTTTTTGTTAATATATTAGATGGTGAAGGGAGTGGCAAGAGAGTTAAATTATTTCCCACGCATAAACAAATATTTGTAGGGTCGTTGTTTGAGTGGGTCAAAGATGATTCACCAGATGATATTAAGAGTAAAAGGTTAAAAGGTCCATAAGATCAGAAGGATCACAGGTTCACACAGAAGGACCATTGTTTAAGTGGTCTAATGAATAAGGATAACATGTCAAAAGGTTAGAAGGTTCGTAAAGAACAGGGTCAGAGAAATAGAGGTGTTTAGGGGCAATGAGGGAGGGGAAAAATTAAAATGTAAGTCAATGGGAAAATGAGAGTGTCCCAGAAGCAACATATATACACTACTGCTCTACACCACGGTCAGCAAGAAAGTGTTGGATCATGTGAGCACGATGAGGCCGTGCATTGTCATCTTGGAAGACAAAGTTTCCTCGAAAGGCTGCACGAGCAAATGGAAGCAATGTTTCTTCCAGAATGGCCCTGTACTTGAACTGGTTCAGGTTTCCATTCAGAACAACCAGGTCAGTTTTGCCTCCTGCATGAAAAGCAGCCCAAACGTCACCCCACCACCTCCAGCTTGGACTCTTGGCACTATACAATCTTTGTTGTAGGCTTCATGCACTTGTCTGCGCACTCGGACGCGGCCATCTTGATGACAGACCAGAAACCTAGACTCTTCACTGAAGATCACATGATTCCAGTGTCCTGGCTGCCATTGACGGTGCTCTCTGGCCCACTGCAATCGGCGCTGGCGGTGTTGTCTGGTCAGGCGTGGCTTTCTCAGGGGACGCCTGGCACGATAGCCTGCTTGAACCAGTCGTTGGTTGACGAGCCTTCTGGATACAGGCACATTTGTCAGTTGTTGCCACTCAGCCCTAAACCAATTAGCTGACTTGGTACGGCCATTGCGGACTAACCGGTGCAGCTGGCGATCATCCCTCCTTGTGGTTCTGCGAGGACGTCCTGGCCTCGGTATTGGAGTAGGGAAAACCCTCTGAGCATTTCGTTTCAGGATCTTTGACGCCTGACCTTGAGTGATGCCATACTGCCGAGCAATAGCACGCTGTTTCATGCCGTAATTTCGTAAAGCCACCACTCCATGGCAAACAGCATTGTCGAGTTGACGGACCATCTCCAGAGGAAGCGGCAATAACTTTTGGAGACGCGCAGCAGTTGTTTTCCACTAATAAAGAACGCAACATCCCTTGTATACCCGACTGTGAAGCCAATCATCAAATGCACCTGTCCGTACATTTTGCCACGCCACCTGTGATATAATCCTGTTGTTGACTTCTTGCTGCGACAGACAATCAGTGACATGGTTCTTTTAACAAATAAATCACCAAAGTGTAAAAGAAACTCACCAGATTGATATACTGAGTTAAGAAAGTAAACCCAAGTCAAGAAAAAAAAATATTCCATATTAAATGCCAAGTCTGTATATGTAAAGTCACGTGAAAAAGTAAGTACACCTCATGTAAAGTTTTGACTTTTTCAACATATTTCAACATACAGGTATTTGATCTTCATTTCAACAATATTGATAGATAAAGGTGATATAATATAAAAAATATCAACATTTACATTTTGTAGTCCATTGTATAATTTAAATAAACATAAATGCAAATTTCGCATGTGGAAAAAGTAAGTACACCCTTGGACCTAATAGGTGGTATTGCCCCCTTTGGCAGAAACAACTTCAAGTAGGCGTTTCTTATAACTGTCTACCAGTCTCTGACATCGACTGGGAGAAATTTTTGCCCACTCCTCCGTGCAGAATTCTTTCAGCTGTGCGATGTTTGAGGGGTTTCTTGCCTGCACAGCTCGTTTCAAATCCCCCCACAACATCTCGATGGGATTTAGATCCGGGCTTTGACTTGGCCATTCCAGAACCCTCCATTTCTTTCTTTTCAGCCATTCATTGGTAGATTTACTGGTATGTTTAGGGTCATTGTCATGTTGCAAGGTCCACCTTCGGTTGAGCTTCAACTTTCTGACAGATGGCCTCACATTATCCTCAAGCACCCTCTGGTACACTGAAGAATTCATCGTGGATTCTATGATGGTGAGCTGCCCAGGCCCTGATGCAGCAAATCTGCCCCAAACCATATTATTTCCACCACCATGCTTTACAGTTGGTATCAGGTTCTTGTGGTCAAATGCTTTCTTTGGTTTTCGCCAAACATGTCTTCTGGTACTGTGGCCAAATAGCTCTACCTTTGACTCATCTGTCCAGAGCACATTGTTCCAGAAGTGCTGGTCTTTGCCTCGGTGTTCATTGGCAAACTTTAGTCTTGCCCTGATGTTCTTTCTGGACAGCAAAGGTTTCCTCCTGGCACACCTCCCATGTCGATCAAATTTGTGCAGCCTCATTCTAATGGTAGACTCGTGAACTTTGACATCAACAGTGGCAAGAGCTACCTGTAGATCCCGTGATGACATTCTGGGGTTCTTAGAGACTTCTTTCAGCATCTTGCGGTCTGCTCTCGGGCTGAACTTGCTAGGGTGTCCTGGCCTGAACAAGTTGACAGTTGTTTGGAATCTTCTCCACTTGTAGATGATCTTCCGGACAGTCGAATGATTGATTTGAAATTGTTTGGAGATCTTTTTATATCTCTTCCCAGTCTCGTAGGCATCTATAACCTTCTTTCTGAAGGCCTCAGAGAGCTCTTTTGATCTAGGCATGGTGACGCCGCACACTTCAACAACAAAGAGCAAACCAAACTAAATGTCTGAGGATTAAATAAGACAGGTTCCTCCAAGATCCTCTCTCACGATGTTCTAATCATTTGCACCTGAGCTGGTGCACCTGATTCTAATTTTAGGTATTTTAAGTAGTGATAAATGTAGGGGTGTACTTACTTTTTCCACATGCAAAATTTGCATTTATGTTTATTTAAATTATACAATGGACTACAAAATGTAAATGTTTCATGATATTTGTCATATTATATCACCTTTATCTATCAATATTGTTGAAATGAAGATCAAATAGCTGTATGTTGAAATATGTTGAAAAAGTCAAAACTTTACATGGGGTGTACTTACTTTTTCACGTGACTGTATATATATATAGAAAGGAAGTCAAATGCCAGAAAGGAAGTCAAATGTATATATACGTAGTATACAATATATACATTTGACTTCCTTTCTGGTCGAAGTCAACGTATGGCCCTGAATGGAATTCTCTCCTCTCCTCCTCCTGTTCAGGCTGCAGTTCCTCAAGGTAGTGTTCTGGGCCCTATGCTTTTTCTGGTCTTCATCAATGATCTCTCCGACTCTCTGGAAAATCCTCAATATCATTTTGTTGATGACTTCATTCTCTGCCGCTCCATATCCCAACCCTCAGATCGGCAGGCTGCAGCCTCCACACTCTCTGCAGACCTGGACAATATCACAAACTGGTCAAACAAGTAGAACATGTCTTTCAAACCTGAAAAATGTCACACTCTCACATGGTCTCTCCGAAAAGACCGACTGGACAACCCTCTAATATACTTTCTGAACAGTCCTCTTGAAGAAGTTCTGTCACTCAAGCTTTTGGGTCTCACTATCTGCCATGATCTTTCCTGGGAAAACCACATTTCCAAGTTGGCCTCCAAAGCTAGTCGCTGCCTGGGCATCATCCGTCATGCTAAGTCCTTTCTGGGCACTTCCGATCTCCTCACCACATACAAGACTTTCATCCGCAGCTCAATGGAATACTGCTCTCCCCTCTGGGCTGGTGCTCCTGCCTCACACCTACCTCAGCTTCACACGGTTGAAACCAAAGCATTCAGCATCATTGGTATCCCCCGCGATGAAGCTAACTCCAAGGGCCTTTCTCTCTCTCACCGCAGGCAGGTAGGTGGTCTTTCTGTCTTCTACCGACTCCTCTCCGGCCTTGCTCCCCCTGCTCTGTCTGTGCTCTGTCCCCCAAATATTCCTGCAGATTTGCCAGAAACCCTCTTCTGATGAAACTACCAAAATCAAGACTCTTTGCTCAAATTCACTCTGTCATTCATCTTTTCTCCCACCTCTGGGACAAACTCCCACACTCTTTCAATCCCTCTCCTCCCTCCAGGTCTTTAAAACAGCTGTTCCCCACCATCTCTTATCTTCCCCCATCCAAAACCTTGATGTTTTCTACCCTCGTTAAAACACCCCAAATCCGCCTCTTTAAATCCACAACTTCTTTCCTGAAATTTCTTAAAAGTGTTTTTTTATTACTAAATTCCTAAAAGTGAAAAAATTCCCATTTGCTTTCTACCATGTACCCCTCCCTCCTCCCCCAGCCCCTTCCCCTTCCACAGATCTGCCGACGTCCCTGTTATCTTCTGTTGTTGTGTTTGTGTACTTCCCTCTCTGCCCATCTTGTCTCCCACTCCCTTCATTGCATGTTTTATGTGTCTGTGCATCTTTTCATGTTCAATGTGTTAGCTCTTACACGGGCCTCGATTCTGTATTTAGAATATATATATATATATATATATATATATATATATATATATATATATATATATATATATATATATATATATATATATAGATATATATATATATATATATATATATAGATATATATATATATATATATATATATACATACTGTATATATATGTATGTATGTATGTATGTATATATATATGTATATATATATATATATATATATATATATATATATATATATATATGTATATATATATATATATATATATATATATATATATATATATATATATATATATATATAGATATATATATATATATATATATATATATATATATATATATATATATATATATATATTGTTGCGGAGATGAGGACTGTATTTTTTTGATTGTGTGCTGTACTATTATTACTATTGTTTATTCTGCGCCCCCCTACCTCCGGAGCTGTGTAAAGGTGAAAGGGCATCCCATAATTAGTCCACAAGCATACACATCAGCCAAGTAATAGAATACCCCTGTTGATAGTTATCTCTTATTCTGTGTTTTAGAGTAAGGCTGTGTCTCCCATTAATTGAAGTACTCCATTGCACCAGTGAAAGAGAATAGATCCCCTTTCCTTCCCATCCCCAAAATCTCCATTTCCTTTTACACCCCCTTCCGTCATTGCCGGGCCTCGATTGCCGAATTACCTCCCCTCCAATAACCGCCATTGAACCTGTGCTCTCGTCGGAGAAGAAAGGCGTGCCCCCCCCCCCGTCGTCATCAAGGGCGGAGCCAGAGGGTCACGCGACCAACCAGGGCCGAGGTGAGCACCCCGATGGGCGTGTCCAAAAGGCCGGCGGCTTAATCGCTGGAGGCGTTATAAAGGCGCGCATGCAGGAAGCAAGTGAGTCGGTTGCCAGAGAGAGTTGGTCGTCAAGAGAGAGTCGTGAAGACTCAGTCAGTGGAGTCGGTGGTCAGTTGGTTGCGGTGAGGAGTCGGTGGTGGCGGTCAGTGGTTGCATTGGTTGCTGTGAGGAGTCGGTGGTGAGGAGTGAGTGAACCAAGAACGAGTGGAGGGTTTGGACCAGACGAGTCGGACAAGGCCTGGCAAAGCACGCGACGTACACAGCAGCCAAAACAGCAGCGTGGGGCCTGAACGGCGGCTGCTAAACGCGCCGGTTGTGCTGCGGGACTCCCTTGGACCTCCCTCTCCCTCCAGCCATCCACCTCCTGCCTTTCCATCCTTCTTGTGTACATGAGTTTGTCCTGTTTGTTCTGTCCTGGGTTAATTAAGTCTGTATAAGCTAGTATTTTCCCTGTGTCACCTGCGTCTTATGTGCTTGTAAATAAACGTGACTGCTTTCTTTTTGCTTGTGTGTAAATAGTCAATAAATTCAGTAGTATTTCCAAGCCTTTCTTTGCCTTCGTTTTCCTCTTTGCATTCGTCGTTTTTGTCTTTTCCCTCATTGAGCAGCTGCGGTGCGATCCGGCCAACGTTTGGGTGGAATCGGGTGAGTCGGGGATCCTGTTAGGTCGCGGTAATACACCACCGCTCGGTCAATATAACATCTGTCCGCGACCCGTAACAATATATATATATATATATATATATACAGTTTACATATCGGAGCACGTAATTTTATTTCAAGATCAGATCCAAGATGGCAGACTAGGCGGCCATTTTATTACTTAAACATGTCACCAACCATTTCTTGAACATGCATGGTCCGATTTTGTTCAAGGTTGGCACAAGCACAGTCTCTATTACATCACTCCATGTCCTCCCGACAAACGACGAACCGCAGGGCGTGGCCTAACAGCCCTGCTCTTTCTAGAGGTGGGGCTTAGTTGCCGATTATGATTCCTTGGAGGTGGGATTTAGTCTGCTTGGGAATGTTCGGGTTTCTGTCAACAGTTATGTCGGTTGCTGTTGGTTAATGGGAGGTTGTTGTTATTGTTGTAAATAATAACGCAGAAAAAGGTCACAGGGGGCAATCACATGCAGGGAGAAACTAGCCTTAGACCCTATCTAGTTAACACAACACCAACCCCCGTGTGGTGACACGTAAATGATCTTAAGCCCACAATTTTCCCTACTTAAATACATCGAGATGCCTCCAACTCTTACCGATCCATGCTATACCTATACGATCCTATTTCCACGATGGTGTTTCATGCCCTACCTCCACAAACGTAACAATATATATATATATATATATATATATATATATATATATATATATATATATATTGTTACGGATCGCGGATTAGATGTTATTTACCGAGCGGTGGTATTGCCGCGACCTAACAGTTCCCCCGATTCTTCCCCAACTCACCCGATTCCACCCGAACGTTGGCCAAATCGCGCTACGCTAAATCAATGATTGGAAAGGACACAACGACTGGGATAAATGAAACGACGCCAGGGGTACAGTTCTCAAGACCTCCGGAGGAGGCTATAATTAGTGGTGGAGAAAAGGGGTAGATTACAAGGTAGAGTGAGGTAAAAGACACAGAAGAGATGGGCACTTAAATACAATCTTATCTTATCCCAGACAGACCACAGACAAACGGAACAAGGCTGACTTACACAGGGATTGATGGCAGGAAGGGACAGGCAGTCGATAGCACAAGGTGCACCTTGGCTCAGGGACAGGATAAAGCACGGTCCAGTCCAGAGATGCGGGGAGGTGTCACAGCGCTCGGAAGGGACGTCTCTCTTGCTTCAAGCTCAGCGCGCATCTGACGTCACCTCCCTCTTCCTGCGCATGCTCAGCGGGGAGTGACACGCCCTCGGCTGGTTGGCTCCGCCCCAGATGGGACCGGTCCGCCGCTTCCATTGGGTGCGGGGGTTACCGGGCTCCGCCCTTGACGAGGAGCTGACAGGGAGCCCCTATTTGGTAACCCCGTCGAGCACATGTTCGATGGCGGCTCGCTGGGAAGGCCTCATGCCCTCCCAACACCCCCTACCAACCAAGCCGGAGTGAGGACGCGCACTCCCTGTGCACGCCGCCGCCGTTGCTGTTGTTGTTGTTGTTGTTGTTGTTTCTGAACCGTGAGGAAGAGCTGCGGGGAGGTATTGGGAGGTCCTAAACTTCCTAACGGTGCCATACAATCACATTCTGGTGCAACGAAGGGTCAGAATTAATGGAAACGAGTCCTTAACTGACATAGACTAAGAATAACTAGCAAGATGTCCTATAGTTGTCTTACATGAGATGCGGTGAACCTGGGCACGACATTTAATGGGGGAAATAGGGGGAGGTCGGGTCTACAGAGTGTTGTTTACAGAAAATGGGACTAGGGAATGGGGGATTGGGGATAGTTGGGAAGTATTGAGGAAATAGGGGAATATTTACAAGCGGATATGGATGGATGCAAATCCCATATCCGCAACATTGCACCCTTCTCTACCTCGGGGCGTCCCGACCCGATAATTTTTTACCTACTTTAGTGTGGCACTCAGATGTAGTTCCCTCTACTATTAACTCAACCCTGAGTGCGACAGTTTTACAGATGTTCACAAATGAGTAAATATGTCCCCCTGCGACGTTGCACCCTTCTCCTAACAGAAACACACCCACAGGATAACCGAATCGCGGAAAGCATCCTCAAACTAAACATACAGCCGGTAGGGAGCATCATTTATACAAGACTGATATTTACACTACGATCCAGGACCTGTTCTTTGAGGAACACATGCAGATGTTATGCATAGAGAGAGAGCACGCATGCCAGCATCGATACACCAACCCACGAGTGCCCTGTGGCCCTACGGCCTTTAATAATGTGCAGAGCACCCCGTCCAAGCACCAAAAGCACCACCCCATACGCACAGTCAGCACCATCCGGTGCACCAATAAAGTGTTCAGTAACAATGCACAATTAAGTGTCCATGGTCACCGGTGGTGTCCCAGCCGGCCGATGTTCTGCCGCTGGTCTTGCCTTCATGGAGTGCACTTGGCCTTCTGGCTTCTTTAGAAATAAAGAAAGGCGCCAACCGCGTCCATTTCTAAATTGTGGCCGTCAGGGGGGCCAACTAAAAGTGGTTCACCTGTATGGCATAGGTGCCACGTTGACCCAGAGGTCCATCCACGGGTGGTGCTTGACCGCAAAAGAACTGCGGTCCATTGTGGGCGGCCACAAAAATTGCGGTCCATATGGTGTATCGATCCAGGCAGCAAGCAGCGGAAGTACAGGCCCACAACTGCGGAGCCAGCACCTCTCTCTCCTCTCTCTCTGCCCCAAAGCCAGATCCTCGGAGGTGGGAGACAAAAGAAGTCAAGTGAGTAAGGTGGTAAGGGCGCAAAAGTGCACGCAATACTAGGTAATGCACACTGGGGGCACATGGGAACCAGGTGAGACAGGTACGTTCCTACCGTACGCCCCCCCCCCCCACCAGGTAACCTACATTGCCCCTCCCTTACCCCTTACTGTATCCACAAAACACAACACTACCCATAAACATCTACTTTACACATCAACAAATGTCCCTACTGTCTTCCCCGTTCCTCCCATAAACCAAATTCGTCTTCTCTCCCTCCTAACCAATCAAATTTGCCATTTCCAACTCTCATCAAAATTTGCCATCTCCAACTCAACATCAAAATTTGCCATCACCAATTCATCATCAGTCCCTCCTAAGGAGGGAGAGATGGAATCACCCCAATGTCTCATCCACGTCGTGATGCGTCTCACAAATCCACACAGCAATTCTCCTTTCCTGCAACACAGAACAAAGGAACACAGGTGTGGAGTCATCATCACCACCTCAGGTAAGTGGCTGCGTATGGTGCGACAGGTTCATCAATCCTAACTATTTCCTAAATGACTTTAACAACTTTACATTACCCGGGGTCTTTCCCTGCCAATCCATTGGCCAACTTACACTATGGGTTCTAAAAACCAATTCCCATTGACCAAACTGTGGTGCTTCTCAAGTTGGGGTCTCACTCCCCCGATTCATCACTCGGTGCCCCCGCACAATTTCGGTGGCTGGGTCGTGTGACGCTCCCAGCTGGTCCGCCCACCTGCACACCTCCACCACTGTTGTTGCCTACCGAGCTCACCTGCTCCTCACCCTAACCTAACTAACTGGGGAAGGCCCTCTCGCACTCTCACCCCCTCAGTGCCCTCTCTGGCACGGGCTGCCCGATCCACACCCGGGATCCTCAGGCACCCACTGACACTAACAGCTCCCAGAGCCCACCTGCGGCCTCACCTGGCCGACATCTAACAGTGGCGGAGTGCCCAACCATTCACACTCATACTAACAGGCCACACGACCAGCCAATTTCACCACACCAATGCACCCATCCACAATACCATTCTGCAACCGCACCACAAATGCCAATATCCAACCACAATTTACCTATACCTTCTAACTATTCTTTAAACTACCCTCCCCGGGTACTCGTGAAAAGGGGTCCACTCTTCCCCCATCCACACCTTCGCACCATGCACACCACTCCGTACCACTTACTCCAACTCTCTCCACACCCTCATTCCAATTCTCCATGTATTCCACACACCTGTACTTGCACACCTGTGCTCTCATACTTGGTGCCGCCTGCACCCTTCTCTCCCCCAAGCGCATTCGCGCTGATCCACAACACTCACTACTCATACACTGCTCCACACACCTGTCCAGTTCTCACACAGCATCATCTCATCTAACTACTCCCCTCTGAAACTTGCGCTTCCCAGTCGTCCCTTTAAACTATTGCGCTCCCTCGTCATTATCATCCATACTAATCTACCTGCGTCCCCACTACAGGTATCAGTCACTATCTAAACCTTAACGTTACCTAATGTCATCTTCGCTAGATCCCTACACACGATATCCTAACCCACCCGGGCTAGTTTTCACTGCCATCAACCCCATAATCTATAGTGCATCTGCCCCCAATCATGGGAAGGGTGGCAGGGATGCCACCCTTACCCACCGTCATACGGCGCGAGTGGGACCTTGTGGGACCACCTCGTATGCGAGTCGTTGCCCGCCTGCCGGACCCCGTGCGTCGCCCCTTGCGGGGTCAGCGCGGGGCCGAACCGGCCGGGCCCCCACAGTACATTACCCCCAAGGGGCTCCCGTGCCTCCCCTGTCCCTCTAAAAACTACCCCTGTTGGTGTCGATGCATGGGTCACACTTCCGCAACCCGCTACCCATTCCATACCACCACAACCTTGCTCACTCACACCTCGCACCTCTCCCATCACCGGACCCTCTCGCTCGCACCCTCGTTCCATACCCTCCGGACCAGCCATACACCTCACTCTTGGCCTCTCACGAACATCCGGGTCCATCTCGACCCCCAAGCTTATTAAATCACCTGGCGCATCATACGCACGACCATATTGGTCACCACTTACACCGGGTCCTCTTTCTCTTCGCTTCTCCTCCATCACCTGCGAATCCCTCATCCGGTTAATGAGCACATCATCACGATCCGAACACAGACTTTGGACCAATTCTTTTCCTTCCTCCTTTATCTCTTTCTTATCCTCTCTCCGTCGCTTCTTAGTTTCGCTCACCCCTTCTTCCACTTCTTCTAATTTCTGCTTCACCTCCTTCATCTCCTCGTGCGCCCCCTTAAGTTCTTCCTCTAACTCCACCTTATTTTTTTCTATGTGCTCCCGCACCTCCCGCTCTTTAACCTCCATCACCTCTACCACCTTGTTCATTTTCCTCGTCAGGTCCTCATGTACCGTCTGACACTCTTTTTTAATTACCCCTACGTCCTTTTTCATCTCCTTCTGTGTCAATTTTAAACCCTCTATTACCGTTGTGTTCTTCTTTACCTGGTCCCCCAACTCCTTTTGTCCCACTGTCAGTTGTTCTACTCCCAGCGTCAACTCCTCTATACCACCTTGCAATTTTACAGTCCCCTTTCTCACCTCCTTCTCCATGCGCTCCTTACAGTGCCTCACCTCCTCGCGCACTCCTCCGACCTCCTCACTCACACCTCTTCTGATCTCTTCTCCCATCACTTGCATCTCCTGCCCATATGCCACCCTCATCTGCTCCATTTCCTCCCTGTGAGCATCCAATTTAGTTTCTACCCCCATTCTGACCCCCTCTATCTGCTGCCCCATTTTTTAAACTTCCCTTTCCGCTTGGTCCCTCATGTCCCTCAATTTGCCTTCCATACTGTTTTCTAACCCCTCTAACCCCTTTTTCATCCCTTCCATTTGATTCTCTTGAGCGGCCATTCTGTTTTCTACCCCCGTTAACCCCTCCTGTATTTCCCCTAATCTATTGTCTAATCCCTCTATTCTACTCCCTAACCCTCCGATCTGGGCCCCCATCCTTTGTTCTAACCGCTCCCCCATTTCTCCCATTTTGCCCCCCATTCTGCCCCCCAATCGCTCACTATCAGCCCTCATTTGCTCACTATCAGCCCTCATTTGCTCACTCTGAGCATCCATCCGATTCCCCATTACCCCCATTTGGCCCTCCAATCGCTCCCCCTGAGCATCCATTTTTGCCATCATTTGAATCATAAAGACTCGCATGTACTCTGGCATCTCTGGCTCGGCTGCCGCGACCACGGGCGCAGCGCAATTTGGTACTGCTACGGTCACGGGCGTGGCAAAATTTGGTGCCGCTACACCCACGTGCGCGAGGACGCCATCTTGTGCGCCCGAAACCTCGTGCGCGAGGACGCCATTTTGCGAACCTGCCGCCCTCACTGCTTCGCTCTCCTCTTGTCCCTCAATTTGGTCCTGGATCGACCCTGCCTCACTCTCCTCTACCGGAACCCAGCCGTCTTGATCTGCCATAGCGCGACTTTCAAAATTCGGGTTTTCCTTTAAAAACAAAACAATTTCCAACTGCTTGTAATTTTGAGCGCGTTAAGCGCGCTTCGGGCCTTGTATCTCACTCCTCGACACCAATTGTTACGGATCGCTGATTAGATGTTATTTACCGAGCGGTGGTATTTCCGTGACCTAACAGTTCCCCCGATTCTTCCCCAACTCACCCGATTCCACCCGAACGTTGGCCAAATCGCGCTACGCTAAATCAATGATTGGAAAGGACACAACGACTGGGATAAATGAAACGACGCCAGGGGTACAGTTCTCAAGACCTCCGGAGGAGGGTATAATTAGTGGTGGAGAAAAGGGGTAGATTACAAGGTAGAGTGAGGTAAAAGACACAGAAGAGATGGGCACTTAAATACAATCTTATCTTAACCCAGACAGACCACAGACAAACGGAACAAGGCTGACTTACACAGGGATTGATGGCAGGAAGGGACAGGCAGTCGATAGCACAAGGTGCACCTTGGCTCAGGGACAGGATAAAGCACGGTCCAGTCCAGAGATGCGGGGAGGTGTCACAGCGCTCGGAAGGGACGTCTCTCTTGCTTCAAGCTCAGCGCGCATCTGACGTCACCTCCCTCTTCCTGCGCATGCTCAGCGGGGAGTGACACGCCCTCGGCTGGTTGGCTCCGCCCCAGATGGGACCGGTCCGCCGCTTCCATTGGGTGCGGGGGTTACCGGGCTCCGCCCTTGACGAGGAGCTGACAGGGAGCCCCTATTTGGTAACCCCGTCGAGCACATGTTCGATGGCGGCTCGCTGGGAAGGCCTCATGCCCTCCCAACACCCCCTACCAACCAAGCCGGAGTGAGGACGCGCACTCCCTGTGCACGCCGCCGCCGTTGCTGTTGTTGTTGTTGTTGTTGCTGAACCGTGAGGAAGAGCTGCGGGGAGGTATTGGGAGGTCCTAAACTTCCTAACGGTGCCATACAATCACATTCTGGTGCAACGAAGGGTCAGAATTAATGGAAACGAGTCCTTAACTGACATAGACTAAGAATAACTAGCAAGATGTCCTATAGTTGTCTTACATGAGATGCGGTGAACCTGGGCACGACATTTAATGGGGGAAATAGGGGGAGGTCGGGTCTACAGAGTGTTGTTTACAGAAAATGGGACTAGGGAATGGGGGATTGGGGATAGTTGGGAAGTATTGAGGAAATAGGGGAATATTTACAAGCGGATATGGATGGATGCAAATCCCATATCCGCAACAATATTGTTGCGGTTTTGGGAGTGTAAATATAACATCATTAAAGGTTAAAGGTTTGCCCCCAGAGACAGTCCACAAGCAACATGTAGGCCCATTTCAGATATTAGTTATGTCATAGTATGTGTGAGGATAAGGCCATTTCCCTAGTATCATCTGCGTTGTGTAAAATAAATAAGATAGGCCCCGTTCATTTTGCCTCCACCCTCCAAATCTACCTTGTTGGGCGGCATCCATCCCACGCCCCATTTCGGCTAATCCACCTCGTTTGTTACGCTTTGGCCGCCAGCAGCGCTGGCTGCCTTTTGCTCGCTCAAACTAGTCGGGTGGCCACGAGGTAGGCCTGAGAGAGAGAGGGGCGTGGCGTCGAGGTTGAAGCGGTGGAGAGAGCAGCGGTAAGGGCCACCAGCCAATCAGGGCTCGGGTGACATGGCATGAGGGACGTGGTAAGGGCGTGCCGATATAAGCGCATGCACAAAGCCCTTAAAAGGACTTACGCAACAGCGCTCGTATGAGGAGGACTCGTGGGGGAAGGGCGTGCTGGGAAGGACTCGCATGTTTGGGCTTGCGCATGATAAAGGACTCGTGCGAAAGGACTTGTTGGGAGAGCGCACTGTAAGAGGACTTGCCCGATTTGCGCTCTGTGAGAGGACTTCTGCGGGAGAGGTGCTTTGCCATTGAACTGTATTGGGAGCGCATATAGCGCCGGTTCATCTATTACATACGCAGCCATGACCGCAAATATAACCGCCAAGCCCGGTTCATCTATTACGTACGCGACCGTGGTCGCAAGTAAATGCCCAGCCAGCCTTACCTGTCGCCCTGTAATTGTCCGATCCGCACCAACAACCCACGGGGAGCTTCTGCCACCCTGACCATCTTCTTCGCAGGGCGAGTCGGGGACCGGAGTGAACTGCCTGGACGCCATCATCCCTGGACCATCAATCCGACACTCTACAACCCTGTGTGAGTGTGTCTGAGTGTTAAACGGGCCCGTGTCCTGGGATAAGTTAAGACTGTATTAAGCTGCACTGTGTCTCTGCATCCGATCCTTGTATATACGTGCATAGTGTAAATAAACCATCTGTTCTTCCTTGTTTCTTCCTGATTCGACCGTTTCAGTGATTTCCTCCATTGGGTAACCGTGGCACGATCAGAACCACTCAGATCGGGTTTAGTCATTGTTAACAGCTCGGGTCACGGTTCGCTATCGCTCGGCGTTTCCACCTATAACCGTGATTCGGGCAGGGCTTATCTCCTTGCTTCCTGGGCAGCGTTGGTACTTAGGTAATAGGAATTCGGCCTACAACCCTATTTAACACCATCCGGAAGGAACGTCATAGCCCCGGATCCCGTCGGCTAGACAAAGACAAGGGGACTAATCCCCCCCTTGGTAAGGGGAAAGGCCAACGAGGAGATCCGCAACAATATATTGTTGTGGTTCTGTCGCCGGCCTTCTCCCCTTATCAAGGGGGGATTAAATCCCCTTGTCTTTACTGGCCTGGCGCGAACCGAGACCTATTACATCCCTTCTGGGCGAGCGCGAAATAGGGTTTCGGGACCAAATTCCCGCTCGTACCTAAGTACTCGTGCCGCCACGGAAACGAGGAAACAAGCCTCGCATGAACCATGTGAGGTTGGAATACGCCGAGCGGTTTGCGTACACGTGATCCGCGCAGTTATAACTAATGGAACCCAATTGGAGCGATCTTATTTGTGCCACGCTTAGTCAATGGAGAAATCACAGGAACAATCGAATTCAGAAGAAAGGAAGAACAGAGTGGTTTAATGATTATCACATGTATATACAGTTCAGGACGAAGAGACACAGAGAAATCCTTATACAGTCTTATTCTTAATTCCCAAAGACAACGGGCCCGTCTGACACACTCACATGGGGTATTGCAGATGGGCAGGTGTTCCCCAGCGCGTCCAAGGATGGTTCTCGTGCAGCTCTCCATGGTCCCCGGCATGTCCGTGAAGATGGGGATCAGCGGAGACAAGGCCACGCAGCGCGTCTCTCATGCAAAGGCGATATATCGGGGCGAACGGCAGGGAGGGCTTTTATGGCAAAGGTGGGACGGCTTTTATGGCGAAGGGCGGTTACGCAGCTTCGTTCACTCGCTTGGCTGAAACGTGCAAGTTATAAACGCCCTGGCTGCGCCCGCATATCTCTAGTGATAGTCAAGTTCATACAGTGCGAGTGATCCAAGTCCTCTCCCTCTCCTCTGCAAGTGCTCGTCCCCCGGCATGTCCCGTTGAAGTCCTGTTGAGGGCTTTGCGCATCGGGTTATATAGGCCCACCGCACGGACCATCTGGAACTCACCAGACTCTTCTCACCACGCCCTCTGACGCAACCACCTCTGAGCTCTGATTGGTGGCTCATGCTTACCGTCATCGCCTCTGCCGGCCCCGACCTCAATGCCGCCCCCACCTTTTTAGGCCTACCTCGTGTTAGCTCGACTAATGAACAACCAATGCTTAACAAACTGGATTGCGCCCACTGTGGTGGAATGGTTTGCCGAAGTAGGACCTATTCTCCTGTCTTTACACAACGCAGGATTAACACTGGAAGGGGCCTACTCTCACATATACTAAGACATAACTATACTACAAATGAGGCTACATGTTGCTTGTGTGACTATCTATGGGGGGCAACCTTTAACCTTTATTGAGCTCACTGTACACATCTCAAAACCGTAGCACTGCCCCCCTCCCTCGTCAGACTCGTCCCCGAGTCGAACCTACACAAGTGGGAACGACCAGTTTTGAGCAAGACTTGGGACAAGCTTTTAATTATGTGTGACACTTAGATGTGGTTCCCCTAACATTTACACTAACCCATGTATGTGACAGTTTTACAACACTAGATATGTCCCACCTACTGCGTTGTGTAACTAACTAACAGACTCGCACCCACAACTAACCGAATTGTGGAATTAATTTCAAACTACACATAAAGCCGGTGGGTAGCATCTTATTTACAACCACAGAACCTAATTATTTACATTTCTATAACCCAGGACCTGTTCTTTTTGGAAAGAAGATTGGAGGGGAGAGAAAGCACAGCAATGCACAATACACATTCACATTCATCAAAAAGTTCACATTTGCTGCTGGTGGCTGTCTGCATCTTCTGTCTTCCTGCATGTCGCATCTTCTGTGTGCAATAAAAACTTAAAGTTCTTCTTTCCTGGCACACCAAGAATAAAATGTACAAAGACCCGTGTTCGTTTTTATTTGTCAGCAGGGCCAACCCTATGTGGTCCGTCTGCGTGACATTGACGCCACTCAAAATACGTGGTCCGAAGATGCAAGGTAAGTTTGCAGCAAAGTGTAAGGCGACAAAACGTGTGGTCCTTGTGTAATGTGGTGCAGCAAATGCTGTACATGTGCAGCAAAGTTATAATAAAGAATACGGCAGAAAAGTGCCATGCAGTTCATCTGCACAGGTGTAGCAATGTGCAGCAGTGGTGCTGCACAGGCGTAGCAAGGTGCAGCCGCACAGGTGCATCACGGTGCAGCTGCACAGTTCGATGTTGCTGCACACTCCTCCTCCAAAGTGGGTCCATGGGTGGGGAGGAAAGACAAAGCACAGTCAGCAAAGGAAAGGGCACAAAGGTACACCAAAACACAAGGTAATGCAGCATGAGGGGCACGGGAGAGTGAGCAGAGCAAGCTCGTCCCTAACCGTTCGTGCCCCCCAACGTCAGCTTACACTACCCTTGCCCTTCCCTGTATTTACAAATTACAAATCCGTCTCTACGTCCTGTCTCCCATATCCCCCTCTAAAGCAAATTCGTCTTCCAATCCCTCCCAGGAAGGAAGAGATGGAACAAACACATTGTCACTCTTACGTCGTGATGCGTCTTACTCACTCAAATCAGTCACTTGGTGCTGGTGTGGAGCTTTGTCACCTTGGTGAATGAAGGTGGATGGCATGAAGGGAATTCTCAATTCCTAACTGAACTAATGACATTAACTCACTTACACTACCCGGGGTCATGCCCTGCCAATCGGCATCTTTAAACTATGCAGTTCTAAAAACCTGATTCCCATTGACCACCTGGTGCCTTCCAGATTTGGGTCTCACTCCCCAATTTTTCACACTGTGCCTTTGCACAATTTCGGGGCTGGGTTGGGTGGCTCCACTAGCAGGTCTACCTACCTGCACACCTCCACCACTGAAGTCGCCACCCGAGCTTACCTTGCTCCTTGCTCCTACCTAAATTGGGGAAGGCCCATCCTGGCTCTCTCACCCCCTGATGCCCTCTCTGGCATTGGGCTCCCCGGGTCCTTCTCGTGGATCCTCGGGCCCCATTGAACACTACTCATAACTCTAACTGGCTCCCAGAGCCTACCTGCGGCCTCAGCTGGCCGACAAACTACCAGTGGCGGCGTGCTCCAATAACCATATGCACCAACAAAGCCCACACCCACAGCCATTCACTGACTCATGCACCCATCCAAGCACTTCTTGCTACTTCCTGCACCACAGGTGTCAATATCCAAAAATTTACCTAAACCCTCTACCTGACTTTAAACTACCCACCCCGGGTATTCGTGAAGGGGTCCATCTCCCCCCATTCACTCCCTCGCACCATGCATTCCACACCTTTTATCTCCCACCAAGCATTCCACACCATTTATCTTGCACACCACAAGTTCTCTTGCACACCTCTTGTGCTCACCCACCTGTTCCCCACTTGCACACCATGCAAGTCAATTCACTTCAACACACTCCATTTGTCCTCAATACACCACTTCTGGTTATTCCCAACCAATTCCTCATTTGCTCAAGCTCAATACACACAGTGATTCTCATCCAATTCCTCATTTGCTCAAGCTCAATACCATCCTCACACACACAGCATCATCTAGCTGACTACTTCCCCTAAAACTCGTGCTTCCCCGTCTTCCCTTACACTAAGCACTCCCTCGTCATTATCATCCACCTAATCTAACTACTTCCCCTCTACCTGTACCAATATCACTACTTAAATCTTGTCCCTACAGTCTGCTGATTCCCTATACATTTAAACTAGCCCGCCCTCGGCTAGCTTTCACTGCCATCCCATAATCTACTGCTCATGTGCCCCAGTGTTCGTGTGAGGAATGGCGAAACCACCACTCTCCCATGCAGGGTACCATTCGCCAACACTATCGCCATTGGTCCACTCCACTTGAGCCTCTCGGTGCAGAAATACATTTTCACAGCTCAGCTTCAAAAAGCCGAGCGATGCATGCGGGTGGTTGGTCTCCTGTAGGTTGGGTCCGTCCGGCATTTTTGTTTCAGGGGAGGAGGCATGCTTGGGCCAAGGTTCAGGGCGCCATCCCTGTGCGGAGCCTTGGGGTCCCATGCACGATGGCCCAACCGCCCACGGTCGGAGCATCGCAGCCGCCAGGGGGCGCAGCCTCGACCTCTCCTACCCCCCCCCCCCTTGAACCGTGCCGATCGCCTTTCCCGCCAAGGAACCGACCGTACAGGGCGGGGCCCAGCATGAATCGTGCACGCCGATCCTTGCGAGACCGCCGCGGCGCCGATCCCCGCAGCACACAAAGCACACCACACACCGAGGGCTCGCGTCGGCTATACGTCGTGCTAAACGCTACCCCGGTCTGCATCGATGCTCGGGCCGCGTTCTCACCCCACGCGACCCGTTCCATACGCACAAAACGCTGCGCTCCAGCGCCACCCATACACTCACTGCATTCTATTTCAGCACTCTCCCGTGCATTCTCTTCCCTTACACACTCAGGTGCACACCACACAGGTGCACTCATGCCGCTCGCACACTCCATTATCACACACTTTTCCTCCACACACTCCTTTACCGCACACTTCTCTGTTACACACTCCGTAACACAATCGGCCATCGCACACCCTTGCACACACTCTCCCGTTACGTACTCCGTAACGTCCACGGGTGTGCACTCTCCCAGTACACACCCAATTGCACACTCTGTTTCACACTCTTCTCCAACACACTCTTCCCACATACATTCCGGTGTGCATTCTCCCTCGCATTCTGTAACACACTCTCCTGTTACACACTCGCGCTCTGGTGCACACTTTTTTCTCACACGCGCGCCATTCGCTCTCGTAAACCTCACAAAGGACCTTCCACGAGCGCCCGGGCTCCGTCTCGATCCCAAGCGCGCCAAAAATCTTTTCGCGCTAAACACTTTCGCGCCATACACACCCCTACTCACCTTGGGGACCTTCTTCTCCGGCTTTCCCGCCAACACCTGTAAACTCTCATTGGGGTTAGGCAGCACGACATCACAATGTGAACACAAACTTTGGGTGCATGCCATTTCCTTCTCCCGTGATTCGTTTTCTAACTCTGCCGTCTCTTCGGCCCCAATTTCAACGATACACATTTCTTTGTCCTCGAAGACCGACATTTCTTTATCCAATTTGACGGACGTCGGCTTTTCCACACCCCGAGTCGCGATTTCTATCCCCTCGGTCCATGTAGCCGCGCTCTGCTCCGTTTAAATGAGCAGAGCCGTTTAACCGTTTAAATGATGGAATATTTACAAGAATTATTTACAAGTGAGGGTTCTAAAACCGCAACAATATATATATATATATATATATATATATATATATATATATATATATCTTTATATATAAAACACAGTTTGTGTGTGTGTGTGTGTGTGTGTGTGTGTGTGTGTGTGTGTGTGTGTGTGTGTGTGTGTGTGTGTGTGTGTGTGTGTGTAATGTTACCGATAGACTCCTAAACGGAGAGGCTCACGTGCTTGATATTTGGCATAGACATGGCCATTGAGCTTGGGAAGAACATGGCCGACCTAAAAAAAATTATTTCATAATATTTTTTTACCATATTTTTACCTCAGCGCATTTCAGCGAGGAATATAATACACTACACGGAATCTGAGCCGGTGGCAGAGCAGCGCGCTGATTCGCTCAGGGCGATCACGTGATGTTCCTTGCCGCCATAAACTCACAGCAAGTAGCATAGATTTTAGCATGATTAGCATTTAGCATGATTTAGCATGATTTAGCAAAGATAGTAGCATGTTTCACATAGATTTTTTTTCAGCGAGGAATATTATACACGGAATCTGAGCCGGTGGCAGGGCAGCGCGCTGATTCGCTCAGAGCGATCACGTGATGTTCCATCCCCGCCGCCAGTCCATTGAACATAAAACACAGTTTGTGTGTGTGTAATGTAATGTTACCTCCCCTCCCCTCCCCCTCCTCCTCCCCTTCCCCCACCTCCCCCCTCCCCTCCCCTCCCCCTCCATCCCCTTCCCCTCCCCCCTCTCCCTCCCCTCCCCCCTCCGCCCTCACCTCCCCCCTCCATCCTCCCCTTCCCCCCTTCCCCTTCCCCCTCCCTTCCCCCTCCACCCTACCCCCTCCCTTCCACCTACACCCAACCCCCTCCCCCCCTCCCCTTTCCCCCTCCCCTTCCCCCCTTACCCTCCCCCTTCCACCCTTACCCTCCCCCTTCCCCCACCTCCCCCTCCCCTCACCCTCCTCCCCCCCTCCCTCCCTCCCCTCCCCCTGCCTCCCCTCCCCCTCCCCTCCCCTCCCCTCCCCTCCCCCCTCCCTCCCCTCCCCCCTCCCCTCCCCCCTCCCCCCTCTTCTCCCCTCCCCCCTCTCCTCCCCTCCCCCCCATTTCCCTCCCCTCCCCTCCCCTTTCCCCTCCCCCTCCCCTCCCCCCGCCCGGCAATGCTGGGTACTTCTGCTAGTATATATATATATCTATATATATATATCTATATATATATATATATATATATATATATATATATATATATATATATATATATATATATATATTGTTGCGGATCTCGAACGTCCGCTCTCCCCTTATCAAGGGGTGTTAATACCCTTGTCCTTTTATCTGGCCGGCGCAAGTCCTGGAAGTTATACGCTCCTTCCGGTCGGTATTAGGTAGGGTTATTGGTCAACTTAGTCCTAATACCTAATTACTAACAGCGACCGTGAAGCAGGGAAATAACTGTCGCCCGAACCCCAGCGTTAGTGGACACGCCGAGCGAAGCGAGCCGCGATTCGGGCCGTTAACAATGACTAGACCCGATTATGGTGGTTCCGATCGTGCCACGTTTACAAAGGCGGATGCGATCGGATAAGAGGAAACCAGAAAGAACAGGGCAATTTATTAACAATTTACAAGAAGGAGAAGAGGAAACGAAAGAAATGTACAGGATAGGAAGAGGAAGAAGAAGCACACAGGGCAGCCTTAAACAGTCTTATTCTTAATACCCCAGGACAAACGGGCCCGTCTCACATACACACTCACATGGGGATTGTAGATGGTTGATGGTCACCAGCGCGTCCAGGCTCCAGCCCGGCTCCGGTCCAGGCTCCGGTCCAATGGACGAAACCTGGCAGGCAGCTCCACGTGTAGTGGAACGCGAACGGACAATTATATAACGGGGGGAAGGCTGGTGTCCTAGCGGCGTATGTAATAAGTGCACGCTCGTGCCAAACGCCTCCTCTCTCCAATGTCCTGCTTTAGCACAAGGTTCCCCCTAGAGTCCTTTCACAAGCACGCTCTTCTAGTCAGTCCTTCAAATCACAGTAGTCCTCCAAGTCCTGTGAAAGGGCTTTGCGTTCGCTCTTTTATAAGTCAAGCAGCGATCGCTCCGCGAGCCCAAAAGCCACGCCTGTCAGGCGATCTTACCTCAGCCCTGGTTGGCTGGTTAAGGCTTACTGGCCCCACCCTTGACGGCTGGGTGACGTGGCCGCACCTTCTTCCTGGCGCTCCACCCCCTTTTTCCGGGCCTCACCTCGTGGCTTATGGCGGCGTTTGGGCGGAAGCCCAGCGAGGCTGCGAACGCTGCTGGCAAGGTGCGTAACAATTTGAGAGGGACATGGGGCACAGACAGGAGGGCGCGCTTAATGGCGTCGCTTGGAGAGGGAGCCTGGCAAAATGAATGGAATGGGGCCTACTTCTTATTTGATTGACACAACGCAGATTCAACTATTGGAAACATGGCCTTATCTATACACATACTAATGAAATAACTGAAGTCCTATGGTGGCCTAAGTGTTGCTTGTGGCCTATCTATGGGGTGCTACCTTTAACCCTTTAATGATGTCATCTATCTATAATTCCAGTAATCTCTCTGTGTGTGTGTGTGTGTGTGTGTGTGTGTGTGTGTGTGTGTGTGTGTGTGTGTGTATGTCTGTGTGTTTGTCTGCGACCGCTGTTTCTCGACAACCACGGGTCCGATATACTTGAAACTTGCCAGGTATATTGCTGGGGACCTGAGGATGTGCCTTTTCAAGGTTTCATATTAATCGGACAAGTAGTTACCGAGCTATGGCGATTTCTTTACCAAACTCCGCAAGCCGTTCGCTTTGGACCAAACCATTTCATGTAAATAGAGGGGGGGGATTGTCACCGTACTCGCAAGCCGTTCGCTTTGGACCAAACCATTTCATGTAAATAGAGGGGGGGGGGGGGATTGTCACCGTACTCGCAAGCCGTTCGCTTTGGACCAAACCATTTCATGTAAATAGAGGGGGGGGATTGTCACCGTACTCGCAAGCCGTTCGCTTTGGACCAAACCATTTCATGTAAATAGAGGGGGGGGATATAATTTTAGATATATATATAGTACGGGCATGCCCTAGTCTATCTATAATTCCAGTAATCTCTGTATGTCTGTGTGTATGTCTGTGACCGCTGTTTCTCGACAACCACGGGTCCGATATACTTGAAACTTGCCAGGTATATTGCTGGGGACCTGAGGATGTGCCTTTTCAAGGTTTCATATTAATCGGACAAGTAGTTACCGAGCTATGGCGATTTAGCCGTTCGCCGTTCGCTTTGGCTTTGCGAATGGACCAAACCATTCATGTAAATAGAGGGGGGGGGGGGGGGTTCTGTGGTCGTTCGCTTTGGCTTTGCGAATGGACCAAACCATTTCATGTAAATAGAGGGGGGGGGTTCTGTGGTCGTTACTGCCACACGGTTTGGAATGTTTTTCCGAACGGGCACCCACGTACGGGCACGTCCTAGTATTTACAAATGTGGGTTCTCAAAACCGCAACATATTATTATTATTATTACTAATTTTTGCTGGTATCGTTGTGAAAGTTTCTTGTGTATCAGGAGCAAAATCCATAATACTGTCTTGTTTGATATTCAGAACCGATTTTTATTATATACTCCACTGGAACTTCAAAAAACTATATTCACCGAATTATCTATACTGTATATTTATCTTGGTGAAAAACAAAAGCATTCCTTCTATTTATTTCCTCTCTCTGCATTCGTTTTATTTTCTCTCTCTTATTTAATTTTCTTCATTATCGTCGAATTTTGCTTTATATTTGTTGTTTCCCTCAAGTTGCAATACTCATGCTTTCTTTTTCACATCCTTGCATTGTTTGTGTCATTAACGATGGGCGTCTTGTTGAAAAAAAAACCAATTGATCATTCATCAAAAACACTTTTCTTCCTCACATTTAATACAATTTGAATGGAATTCTAGTTTCATTTCCTTACCCCCATATAAAATAACATTTTATATAATAATTGTATATAATCAAACGCATAGAACTCTTTCGAAACACAGACTGACTGACTGATATTTATGTTTGGTACCTTCTGGGTGTCGTGGAAAGCTGAAATTTGGCCTGCGGAAGGACATTGAAGCCGGTCCACGGGGAAAAATCACAGACCCGTTGGAAAGTCACCGTAAATGAAAATTTATTTTAAAAACGCAAACGTAAAAAAAACAAAAACAAGAAAACCTCAATCGCTATCTAGCATTTGAAAATTTTAATTTCTATAACTGTAAACTGTGACATAAACATGACAATAATGCTCGCAAATTAAAAAAAAGAAAACGCTTCCGTAAATAAAGCTTTATGTAAAAAACCACAACCAAGTCCGTAAAAAAGAAAAAAACCTCAATGGATATCGAGCATTTGAAAATTATAATTTCTACAATTATTGTAAACTGTGAAATAAAAATCTCAATGAGAATTTACATAAAAACCATAAAGGCGTCCATAAAATAAATAAATAAAAACTTGAATTTGTATTTAGCAGCAAGTCGGTGATGCTTGCCAATTAATGATAACGCTACTATTTATTATGTACCTACGTACGAAGCACGGTGTGTTATTGCTTACAATGTGTTGCCACACCACACTAGTATGTATACACACACACACACACACTCACACACACACACACACACACACACACACACACACATATATATATATATATATATATATATATATATGTATATATGCATGTATATATATATATATATATATATATATATATATATATATATATATATATATATATATATATATATACATACATATATATATATACATATATATATATATATATATATATATATATATATATATATATATATATATATATATTTATGTACTACCAAATTCGTACACTTCCGGAATTGTTTGATTTATTTGTATTCAAATGTTTGGTGATTGTTTTGTATTTATTTATGCAAATGTGTACTTGTATATAAACTGTCATTAATTTTAAAAGGCTTCGGCACTATCGAGCGATTTTTTATTTTTTTTATTTTTTGCCTAAAACATTCCCAGGCACTCACTGATGAACCTCTGAAAGTTTGATGAAGATCCGTCCAGCCATCTCTGAATAAAACGCGGACACACAAATATGTTTCTGTATATATTTATTTATTTATTTATTTATACGCCGAGGTATATATACAGTATATACTACACAGAGTTGACGCATGCAGAATCAGATATTATATATTTGTAGACATTCATGTCATTTACGTTATGCAACTTATGAAAGCATCCTTCATTAATTCTCACAGTTGTTATGAATATAACACTCTCACGAAGAGATACATGTACATGGCTCACCTGTATTGGGTAGAGGCGCAGTGTTGTTGGTTGACCTATATAATACGTTTGCCAACGTGCCCTGCAGAAGCGCATGTTTGCCCACGCTCAGCGGACACTCACAAACAGATAGGTGTGCTGTTAGAGTGGGCATCATCCCTACAGACCTTGCTGGAAGCAAAGGATGCCAGTGCGTTGTCATCGGTTGTCCCCATGGCATCCCGACAGCACAAGCTGAAGATCTGGACAACCCATAAGGAATATCCTGTACCGACACACTTGGCTTTTCCCTCAAGCAGTAAGGGTCCTCGCACAGTGCACGCCGACTTTGCTTTGGTGACAAGATGTCTTCAATACTGAACGACGTTTTGTTAAGTGGGGCTTGCATCACTGAACTTGAACCGCCAATGTGAATAAGATTGGCTTTTGCACCTGCAGAGTGTTTATGAGAAGCCGTCCACAAAAGGTGCTGAAAATCCGGGTCCCTGCCCCGCCCCTTGCCGACGATCTGGGTCCTTGCCCCACCCCTTCCCGACAATCCGGGTCCCTACCCAGCCCCTTCCCGACAATCCGGGTCCCTGCCCCGCCCCTTGCCGGCAATCCGGGTACCTGCCCCGCCCCTTGCCGGCAATCTTGGTCCCTGCCCCGCCCCTTGCCAGCAATCCGGGTACCTGCCCCGCCCCTTGCCGGCAATCTGGGTTCCTGCCCCGCCCCTTGGTGACAATCCGAGCCCTGCCCCGCCATTTCCCGACAATCCGGGTCCCTGCCCCACCCCTCCCGGCAATCCAGGTACCTGCCCCGCCCCATGTTGACAATCCGAGTCCCTGCCCCGCCCTTTCCCGACAATCTGGGTCCCTGCCCCGCCCCTTGCTGACAATCCGGGTCCATGCCCCGCCCCTTGCTGACAATCCGGGTCCCTGCCCCGCCCCTTGCTGACGATCCGAGTCCCTGCCCCGCCCTTTGCCGGTCTTCTGGCCCACACGTCGCTTCATTGTAAATCAAAAGCGACCCGCCTTGGAGATTCGAGTGCCATACAAATGGCTTCTCATGTTACACTCTTTTAAAATATGCTCCGTGGAATGCTATAAGACTCATGTCAGTCTGGGTTGATGGACAATCCGAATGAAAGTACTGTATTATCAACTTCTTCTTTCACATTCAGAATTATACCTGCCATTTTGTTGCAATCCGAGGAACACACAGTCGAACATCTATCTGAGGGACGCCTGGTTTAACATCCATCCGAGGGACGTCCAGTTTAACAACCATCCAAGGGACGTCTAGTTTAACATCCATCCGAGGGACGTCTAGTTTAACATCCATCCGAGGGACGCCTGGTTTAACATCCATCCGAGGGACGTCTCGTTTAACATCCATCCGAGGGACGTCTAGTTTAACATCCATCCGAGGGACGCCTGGTTTAACATCCATCCGAGGGATATCTAGTTTAACATTCATTCGAGGGACGCTTGGTTTAACATCCATCTGAGGGATGTGTAGTTTAACATCCATCCGAGGGATGCCTGGTTAAACATCCATCCGAGGGATGTCTAGTTCAACATCCATCCGAGGGATGCCTGGCTTAACATCCATCCGAGGAACGCACAGTCTAACATCTATCTGAGGGACGTCTAGATTAACATCCATCCGAGGGATGCCTGGTTTAACATCCATCCGAAGGACGTCTAATTTAACATCCATTCGAGGAACGCACAGTCTAACATCTATCTGAGGGATGTCTAGTTTAACATCCATCCGAGGGACGCCTGGTTTAACATCCATCCGAAGGACGCCTGGTTTAACATCCATCTGAGGGATGTCTAGTTCAACATCCATCCAAGGGATGCCTGGCTTAACATCCATCCGAGGAACGCACAGTCTAACATCTATCTGAGGGACGTCTAGTTTAACATCCATCCGAGGCACGTCTAGTTTAACATCCATTCGAGGGATGCCTGGTTTAACATCCATCTGAAGGACGTCTAATTTAACATCCATTCGAGGAACGCACAGTCTAACATCTATCTGAGGGATGTCTAGTTTAACATCCATCCGAGGGACGCCTGGTTTAACATCCATCCGAAGGACGCCTGGTTTAACATCCATCCGAGGAACGCACAGTCTAACATCTATCTGAGGGATGTCTAGTTCAACATCCATCCGAGGGATGCCTGGCTTAACATCCATCCGAGGAACGCACAGTCTAACATCTATCTGAGGGACGTCTAGTTTAACATCCATCCGAGGGACATCTAGTTTAACATCCATTCGAGGGATGCCTGGTTTAACATCCATCCGAGGGATGCCTGGTTTAACATCCATCCGAGGGATGCCTAGTTGAACATCCATTCGAGGGACGCCTGGTTTAACATCTATCCGAGGGATGTCTAGTTTAACATGCATCCGAGGGACGCCTGGTTTAACATCCATCCGAAGGACGCCTGGTTTAACATCCATCTGAGAGATATCTAGTTCAACATCCATCCGAGGGATGCCTGGCTTAACATCCATCCGAGGAATGCACAGTCTAACATCTATCTGAGGGACGTCTAGTTTAACATCCATCCAAGGGATGCCTGGTTTAACATCCATCCGAAGGACGTCTAATTTAACATCCATTCGAGGAACACACAGTCTATCATCTATCTGAGAGATGTCTAGTTTAACATCCATCCGAGGGACGCCTGGTTTAACATCCATCTGAAGGATGCCTGGTTTAACATCCATCTGAGGGATGTCTAGTTCAACATCCATCCGAGGGATGCCCAGCTTAACATCCATCCGAGGAATGCACAGTCTAACATCTATCTGAGGGACATCTAGTTTAACATCCATCCGAGGGACGTCTAGTTTAACATCCATTCGAGGGATGCCTGGTTTAACATCCATCCGAGGGACGCCTGGTTTATCATGCATCCGAGGGATGCCTAGTTTAACATCCATCCGAGGGACCCCTGGTTTAACATCCATCCGAGGGACGACTAGTTTAACATCCATTCGAGGTACGCCTGGTTTATCATCCATCCGAGGAACGTCTAGTTTAACATCCATCTGAGGGATGCTTGGTTTAACATCCATCCGAGGGACGTAGAGTCTAACATCTATCTGAGGGACGTCTAGTTTAACATCCATCCGAGGGACGTCTAGTTGAACATACATCTGAGGGACGTCTAGTTTAACATCCATTCAAGTTACACCTCGTTTATCATCCATCCGAGGGATGCCTTGTTTAACATCCATGCGAGGAACGCACAGTCTAACATCCATCTGAGGGAGGTCTAGTTTAACATCCATCCGAGGGATGCCTGGCTTAACATCCATCCAAGGAACGCACAGTCTAACATCTATCTGAGGGACATCTAGTTTAACATCCATCCGAGGGATGCCTGGTTTAACATCCATCCAAGGGACGTCTAGTTTAACATCCATTCAAGGGATGCCTGGTTTAACATCCATCCGAGGGACGCCTGGTTTAACATCCATTCGAGGGACGCCTGGTTTAACATCCATCCGAGGGACGTCTAGTTTAACATCCATTCGAGGGACGCCTGGTTTAACATCCATCCGAGGGATGTCTAGTTTAACATGCATCCGAGGGATGCCTGGTTTAATATCCATCCTAAGGACGCCTGGTTTAACATCCATCTGAGGGATGTCTAGTTCAACATCCATCCGAGGGATGCCCAGCTTAACATCCATCCGAGGAATGCACAGTCTAACATCTATCTGAGGGACATCTAGTTTAACATCCATCCGAGGGACGTCTAGTTTAACATCCATTCGAGGGATGCCTGGTTTAACATCCATCCGAGGGACCCCTGGTTTAACATCCATCCGAGGGACGTCTAGTTTAACATCCATCTGAGGGATGCTTGGTTTAACATCCATCCGAGGGACGTAGAGTCTAACATCTATCTGAGGGACGTCTAGTTTAACATCCATCCGAGGGACATCTAGTTTAACATCCATTCGAGGGATGCCTGGTTTAACATCCATCCGAGGGATGCCTGGTTTAACATCCATCCGAGGGATGCCTAGTTGAACATCCATTCGAGGGACGCCTGGTTTAACATCTATCCGAGGGATGTCTAGTTTAACATGCATCCGAGGGATGCCTGGTTTAACATCCATCCGAAGGACGCCTGGTTTAACATCCATCTGAGAGATATCTAGTTCAACATCCATCCGAGGGATGCCTGGCTTAACATCCATCCGAGGAATGCACAGTCTAACATCTATCTGAGGGACGTCTAGTTTAACATCCATCCAAGGGATGCCTGGTTTAACATCCATCCGAAGGACGTCTAATTTAACATCCATTCGAGGAACACACAGTCTATCATCTATCTGAGAGATGTCTAGTTTAACATCCATCCGAGGGACGCCTGGTTTAACATCCATCTGAAGGATGCCTGGTTTAACATCCATCTGAGGGATGTCTAGTTCAACATCCATCCGAGGGATGCCCAGCTTAACATCCATCCGAGGAATGCACAGTCTAACATCTATCTGAGGGACATCTAGTTTAACATCCATCTGAGGGATGCTTGGTTTAACATCCATCCGAGGGACGTAGAGTCTAACATCTATCTGAGGGACGTCTAGTTTAACATCCATCCGAGGGACGTCTAGTTGAACATACATCTGAGGGACGTCTAGTTTAACATCCATCCGAAGGACGTCTAATTTAACATCCATTCGAGGAACACACAGTCTATCATCTATCTGAGAGATGTCTAGTTTAACATCCATCCGAGGGACGCCTGGTTTATCATGCATCCGAGGGATGCCTAGTTTAACATCCATCCGAGGGACCCCTGGTTTAACATCCATCCGAGGGACGACTAGTTTAACATCCATTCGAGGTACGCCTGGTTTATCATCCATCCGAGGAACGTCTAGTTTAACATCCATCTGAGGGATGCTTGGTTTAACATCCATCCGAGGGACGTAGAGTCTAACATCTATCTGAGGGACGTCTAGTTTAACATCCATCCGAGGGACGTCTAGTTGAACATACATCTGAGGGACGTCTAGTTTAACATCCGTTCGAGTTACACCTCGTTTATCATCCATCCGAGGGATGCCTTGTTTAACATCCATGCGAGGAACGCACAGTCTAACATCCATCTGAGGGAGGTCTAGTTTAACATCCATCCGAGGGATGCCTGGCTTAACATCCATCCAAGGAACGCACAGTCTAACATCTATCTGAGGGACATCTAGTTTAACATCCATCCGAGGGATGCCTGGTTTAACATCCATCCAAGGGACGTCTAGTTTAACATCCATTCAAGGGATGCCTGGTTTAACATCCATCCGAGGGACGCCTGGTTTAACATCCATTCGAGGGACGCCTGGTTTAACATCCATCTGAGGGACGTCTAGTTTAACATCCATTCGAGGGACGCCTGGTTTAACATCCATCCGAGGGATGTCTAGTTTAACATGCATCCGAGGGATGCCTGGTTTAATATCCATCCGAAGGACGCCTGGTTTAACATCCATCTGAGGGATGTCTAGTTCAACATCCATCCAAGGGATGCCTGGCTTAACATCCATCCGAGGAACGCACAGTCTAACATCTATCTGAGGGACGTCTAGTTTAACATCCATCCGAGGCACGTCTAGTTTAACATCCATTCGAGGGATGCCTGGTTTAACATCCATCTGAAGGACGTCTAATTTAACATCCATTCGAGGAACGCACAGTCTAACATCTATCTGAGGGATGTCTAGTTTAACATCCATCCGAGGGACGCCTGGTTTAACATCCATCCGAAGGACGCCTGGTTTAACATCCATCCGAGGAACGCACAGTCTAACATCTATCTGAGGGATGTCTAGTTCAACATCCATCCGAGGGATGCCTGGCTTAACATCCATCCGAGGAACGCACAGTCTAACATCTATCTGAGGGACGTCTAGTTTAACATCCATCCGAGGGACATCTAGTTTAGCATCCATTCGAGGGATGCCTGGTTTAACATCCATCCGAGGGATGCCTGGTTTAACATCCATCCGAGGGATGCCTAGTTGAACATGCATTCGAGGGACGCCTGGTTTAACATCTATCCGAGGGATGTCTAGTTTAACATGCATCCGAGGGACGCCTGGTTTAACATCCATCCGAAGGACGCCTGGTTTAACATCCATCTGAGAGATATCTAGTTCAACATCCATCCGAGGGATGCCTGGCTTAACATCCATCCGAGGAATGCACAGTCTAACATCTATCTGAGGGACGTCTAGTTTAACATCCATCCAAGGGATGCCTGGTTTAACATCCATCCGAAGGACGTCTAATTTAACATCCATTCGAGGAACACACAGTCTATCATCTATCTGAGAGATGTCTAGTTTAACATCCATCCGAGGGACGCCTGGTTTAACATCCATCTGAAGGATGCCTGGTTTAACATCCATCTGAGGGATGTCTAGTTCAACATCCATCCGAGGGATGCCCAGCTTAACATCCATCCGAGGAATGCACAGTCTAACATCTATCTGAGGGACATCTAGTTTAACATCCATCCGAGGGACGTCTAGTTTAACATCCATTCGAGGGATGCCTGGTTTAACATCCATCCGAGGGACGCCTGGTTTATCATGCATCCGAGGGATGCCTAGTTTAACATCCATCCGAGGGACCCCTGGTTTAACATCCATCCGAGGGACGACTAGTTTAACATCCATTCGAGGTACGCCTGGTTTATCATCCATCCGAGGAACGTCTGGTTTAACATCCATCTGAGGGATGCTTGGTTTAACATCCATCCGAGGGACGTAGAGTCTAACATCTATCTGAGGGACGTCTAGTTTAACATCCATCCGAGGGACGTCTAGTTGAACATACATCTGAGGGACGTCTAGTTTAACATCCATTCGAGTTACACCTCGTTTATCATCCATCCGAGGGATGCCTTGTTTAACATCCATGCGAGGAACGCACAGTCTAACATCCATCTGAGGGAGGTCTAGTTTAACATCCATCCGAGGGATGCCTGGCTTAACATCCATCCAAGGAACGCACAGTCTAACATCTATCTGAGGGACATCTAGTTTAACATCCATCCGAGGGATGCCTGGTTTAACATCCATCCAAGGGACGTCTAGTTTAACATCCATTCAAGGGATGCCTGGTTTAACATCCATCCGAGGGACGTCTAGTTTAACATCCATTCGAGGGACGCCTGGTTTAACATCCATCCGAGGGATGTCTAGTTTAACATGCATCCGAGGGATGCCTGGTTTAATATCCATCCGAAGGACGCCTGGTTTAACATCCATCTGAGGGATGTCTAGTTCAACATCCATCCGAGGGATGCCCAGCTTAACATCCATCCGAGGAATGCACAGTCTAACATCTATCTGAGGGACATCTAGTTTAACATCCATCCGAGGGACGTCTAGTTTAACATCCATTCGAGGGATGCCTGGTTTGACATCCATCCGAGGGACCCCTGGTTTAACATCCATCCGAGGGACGACTAGTTTAACATCCATTCGAGGTACGCCTGGTTTATCATCCATCCGAGGGACGTCTAGTTTAACATCCATCTGAGGGATGCTTGGTTTAACATCCATCCGAGGGACGTAGAGTCTAACATCTATCTGAGGGACGTCTAGTTTAACATCCATCCGAGGGACATCTAGTTTAACATCCATTCGAGGGATGCCTGGTTTAACATCCATCCGAGGGATGCCTGGTTTAACATCCATCCGAGGGATGCCTAGTTGAACATCCATTCGAGGGACGCCTGGTTTAACATCTATCCGAGGGATGTCTAGTTTAACATGCATCCGAGGGACGCCTGGTTTAACATCCATCCGAAGGACGCCTGGTTTAACATCCATCTGAGAGATATCTAGTTCAACATCCATCCGAGGGATGCCTGGCTTAACATCCATCCGAGGAATGCACAGTCTAACATCTATCTGAGGGACGTCTAGTTTAACATCCATCCAAGGGATGCCTGGTTTAACATCCATCCGAAGGACGTCTAATTTAACATCCATTCGAGGAACACACAGTCTATCATCTATCTGAGAGATGTCTAGTTTAACATCCATCCGAGGGACGCCTGGTTTAACATCCATCTGAAGGATGCCTGGTTTAACATCCATCTGAGGGATGTCTAGTTCAACATCCATCCGAGGGATGCCCAGCTTAACATCCATCCGAGGAATGCACAGTCTAACATCTATCTGAGGGACATCTAGTTTAACATCCATCTGAGGGATGCTTGGTTTAACATCCATCCGAGGGACGTAGAGTCTAACATCTATCTGAGGGACGTCTAGTTTAACATCCATCCGAGGGACGTCTAGTTGAACATACATCTGAGGGACGTCTAGTTTAACATCCATCCGAAGGACGTCTAATTTAACATCCATTCGAGGAACACACTGTCTATCATCTATCTGAGAGATGTCTAGTTTAACATCCATCCGAGGGACGCCTGGTTTATCATGCATCCGAGGGATGCCTAGTTTAACATCCATCCGAGGGACCCCTGGTTTAACATCCATCCGAGGGACGACTAGTTTAACATCCATTCGAGGTACGCCTGGTTTATCATCCATCCGAGGAACGTCTAGTTTAACATCCATCTGAGGGATGCTTGGTTTAACATCCATCCGAGGGACGTAGAGTCTAACATCTATCTGAGGGACGTCTAGTTTAACATCCATCCGAGGGACGTCTAGTTGAACATACATCTGAGGGACGTCTAGTTTAACATCCGTTCGAGTTACACCTCGTTTATCATCCATCCGAGGGATGCCTTGTTTAACATCCATGCGAGGAACGCACAGTCTAACATCCATCTGAGGGAGGTCTAGTTTAACATCCATCCGAGGGATGCCTGGCTTAACATCCATCCAAGGAACGCACAGTCTAACATCTATCTGAGGGACATCTAGTTTAACATCCATCCGAGGGATGCCTGGTTTAACATCCATCCAAGGGACGTCTAGTTTAACATCCATTCAAGGGATGCCTGGTTTAACATCCATCCGAGGGACGCCTGGTTTAACATCCATTCGAGGGACGCCTGGTTTAACATCCATCTGAGGGACGTCTAGTTTAACATCCATTCGAGGGACGCCTGGTATAACATCCATCCGAGGGATGTCTAGTTTAACATGCATCCGAGGGATGCCTGGTTTAATATCCATCCGAAGGACGCCTGGTTTAACATCCATCTGAGGGATGTCTAGTTCAACATCCATCCGAGGGATGCCTGGCTTAACATCCATCTGAGGAATGCACAGTCTAACATCTATCTGAGGGACGTCTAGTTTAACATCCATCCGAGGGATGCCTGGTTTAACATCCATCTGAAGGACGTCTAATTTAACATCCATTCGAGGAACGCACAGTCTAACATCTATCTGAGGGATGTCTAGTTTAACATCCATCCGAGGGACGCCTGGTTTAACATCCATCCGAAGGACGCCTGGTTTAACATCCATCCGAGGAACGCACAGTCTAACATCTATCTGAGGGATGTCTAGTTCAACATCCATCCGAGGGATGCCTGGCTTAACATCCATCCGAGGAACGCACAGTCTAACATCTATCTGAGGGACGTCTAGTTTAACATCCATCCGAGGGACATCTAGTTTAACATCCATTCGAAGGATGCCTGGTTTAACATCCATCCGAGGGATGCCTAGTTGAACATCCGTTCGAGGGACGCCTGGTTTAACATCTATCCGAGGGATGTCTAGTTTAACATGCATCCGAGGGACGCCTGGTTTAACATCCATCCGAAGGACGCCTGGTTTAACATCCATCTGAGAGATATCTAGTTCAACATCCATCCGAGGGATGCCTGGCTTAACATCCATCCGTGGAATGCACAGTCTAACATCTATCTGAGGGACGTCTAGTTTAACATCCATCCAAGGGATGCCTGGTTTAACATCCATCCGAAGGACGTCTAATTTAACATCCATTCGAGGAACACACAGTCTATCATCTATCTGAGAGATGTCTAGTTTAACATCCATCCGAGGGACGCCTGGTTTAACATCCATCTGAAGGATGCCTGGTTTAACATCCATCTGAGGGATGTCTAGTTCAACATCCATCCGAGGGATGCCCAGCTTAACATCCATCCGAGGAATGCACAGTCTAACATCTATCTGAGGGACATCTAGTTTAACATCCATCCGAGGGACGTCTAGTTTAACATCCATTCGAGGGATGCCTGGTTTAACATCCATCCGAGGGACGCCTGGTTTATCATGCATCCGAGGGATGCCTAGTTTAACATCCATCCGAGGGACCCCTGGTTTAACATCCATCCGAGGGACGACTAGTTTAACATCCATTCGAGGTACGCCTGGTTTATCATCCATCCGAGGGACGTCTAGTTTAACATCCATCTGAGGGATGCTTGGTTTAACATCCATCCGAGGGACGTAGAGTCTAACATCTATCTGAGGGACGTCTAGTTTAACATCCATCCGAGGGACGTCTAGTTGAACATACATCTGAGGGACGTCTAGTTTAACATCCATTCGAGTTACACCTCGTTTATCATCCATCCGAGGGATGCCTTGTTTAACATCTATCTGAGGGACATCTAGTTTAACATCCATCCGAGGGATGCCTGGTTTAACAGCCATCCAAGGGACGTCTAGTTTAACATCCATTCAAGGGATGCCTGGTTTAACATCCATCCGAGGGACGCCTGGTTTAACATCCATTCGAGGGATGCCTAGTTTAACATCCATCTGAGGGACGACTAGTTTAGCATACATTCGAGGGACACCTGGTTTAACATCCATCCGAGGGACGTCTAGTTTAACATCCATCAGAGGGACGCTTGGTTTAACATCCATCCGAGGGACGCCTGGTTTATCATCCATCCAAGGGATGTCTAGTTTAACATCCATTCGAGGGATGCCTGGTTTAACATCCATCTGAGGGATGACTAGTTTAACATCCATCCGAGGGGCGCCTGGTTTCACATCCATCCGAGCGACGTCTAGTTTAACATCCATCCGAGGGACGTCTAGTTTAACATCCATTCGAGGGATGCCTGGTTTAACATCCATCTGAGGGATGACTAGTTTAACATCCATCCGAGGGGCGCCTGGTTTCACATCCATCCGAGCGACGTCTAGTTTAACATCCATCCGAGGGACGTCTAGTTTAACATCCATCCGAGGGACGCCTGGTTTAACATCGATCCGAGGGATGTCTAGTTTAACATGCATACGAGGGACGCCTGGTTTAACATCCATCCGAAGGACGCCTGGTTTAACATCCATCTGAGGGATGTCTAGTTCAACATCCATCCGAGGGATGCCTGGCTTAACATCCATCCGAGGAACGCACAGTCTAACATCTATCTGAGGGACGTCTAGATTAACATCCATCCGAGGGATGCCTGGTTTAACATCCATCCGAAGGACGTCTAATTTAACATCCATTCGAGGAACGCACAGTCTAACATCTATCTGAGGGATGTCTAGTTTAACATCCATCCGAGGGACGCCTGGTTTAACATCCATCCGAAGGACGCCTGGTTTAACATCCATCTGAGGGATGTCTAGTTCAACATCCATCCAAGGGATGCCTGGCTTAACATCCATCCGAGGAACGCACAGTCTAACATCTATCTGAGGGACGTCTAGTTTAACATCCATCCGAGGCACGTCTAGTTTAACATCCATTCGAGGGATGCCTGGTTTAACATCCATCCGAGGGATGCCTGGTTTAACATCCATCCGAGGGATGCCTAGTTTAACATCCATTCGAGGGACGCCTGGTTTACCATCCATCCGAGGGATGTCTAGTTTAACATGCATCCGAGGGACACCTGGTTTAACATCCATTCGAGGGAAGCCTAGTTTAACATCCATCCGAGGGACGCCTGGTTTAACATCCATCCGAGGGACGTCTAGTTTAACATCCATTCGAGGGACGCCTGGTTTAACATCCATCCGAGGGATGTCTAGTTTAACATGCATCCGAGGGATGCCTGGTTTAATATCCATCCGAAGGACGCCTGGTTTAACATCCATCTGAGGGATGTCTAGTTCAACATCCATCCGAGGGATGCCTGGCTTAACATCCATCCGAGGAATGCACAGTCTAACATCTATCTGAGGGACGTCTAGTTTAACATCCATCCGAGGGATGCCTGGTTTAACATCCATCTGAAGGACGTCTAATTTAACATCCATTCGAGGAACGCACAGTCTAACATCTATCTGAGGGATGTCTAGTTTAACATCCATCCGAGGGACGCCTGGTTTAACATCCATCCGAAGGACGCCTGGTTTAACATCCATCCGAGGAACGCACAGTCTAACATCTATCTGAGGGATGTCTAGTTCAACATCCATCCGAGGGATGCCTGGCTTAACATCCATCCGAGGAACGCACAGTCTAACATCTATCTGAGGGACGTCTAGTTTAACATCCATTCGAGGGATGCCTGGTTTAACATCCATCCGAGGGATGCCTGGTTTAACATCCATCCGAGGGATGTCTAGTTTAACATGCATCCGAGGGACGCCTGGTTTAACATCCATCCGAAGGACGCCTGGTTTAACATCCATCTGAGAGATATCTAGTTCAACATCCATCCGAGGGATGCCTGGCTTAACATCCATCCGAGGAATGCACAGTCTAACATCTATCTGAGGGACGTCTAGTTTAACATCCATCCAAGGGATGCCTGGTTTAACATCCATCCGAAGGACGTCTAATTTAACATCCATTCGAGGAACACACAGTCTATCATCTATCTGAGAGATGTCTAGTTTAACATCCATCCGAGGGACGCCTGGTTTAACATCCATCTGAAGGATGCCTGGTTTAACATCCATCTGAGGGATGTCTAGTTCAACATCCATCCGAGGGATGCCCAGCTTAACATCCATCCGAGGAATGCACAGTCTAACATCTATCTGAGGGACATCTAGTTTAACATCCATCCGAGGGACGTCTAGTTTAACATCCATTCGAGGGATGCCTGGTTTAACATCCATCCGAGGGACGCCTGGTTTATCATGCATCCGAGGGATGCCTAGTTTAACATCCATCCGAGGGACCCCTGGTTTAACATCCATCCGAGGGACGACTAGTTTAACATCCATTCGAGGTACGCCTGGTTTATCATCCATCCGAGGGACGTCTAGTTTAACATCCATCTGAGGGATGCTTGGTTTAACATCCATCCGAGGGACGTAGAGTCTAACATCTATCTGAGGGACGTCTAGTTTAACATCCATCCGAGGGACGTCTAGTTGAACATACATCTGAGGGACGTCTAGTTTAACATCCATTCGAGTTACACCTCGTTTGTCATCCATCCGAGGGATGCCTTGTTTAACATCCATGCGAGGAACGCACAGTCTAACATCCATCTGAGGGAGGTCTAATTTAACATCCATCCGAGGGATGCCTGGCTTAACATCCATCCAAGGAACGCACAGTCTAACATCTATCTGAGGGACATCTAGTTTAACATCCATCCGAGGGATGCCTGGTTTAACATCCATCCAAGGGACGTCTAGTTTAACATCCATTCAAGGGATGCCTGGTTTAACATCCATCCGAGGGACGCCTGGTTTAACATCCATTCGAGGGACGCCTAGTTTAACATCCATCTGAGGGACGACTAGTTTAGCATACATTCGAGGGACACCTGGTTTAACATCCATCCGAGGGACGTCTAGTTTAACATCCATCAGAGGGACGCTTGGTTTAACATCCATCCGAGGGACGCCTGGTTTATCATCCATCCAAGGGATGTCTAGTTTAACATCCATTCGAGGGATGCCTGGTTTAACATCCATCTGAGGGATGACTAGTTTAACATCCATCCGAGGGGCGCCTGGTTTCACATCCATCCGAGCGACGTCTAGTTTAACATCCATCCGAGGGACGTCTAGTTTAACATCCATTCGAGGGATGCCTGGTTTAACATCCATCTGAGGGATGACTAGTTTAACATCCATCCGAGGGGCGCCTGGTTTCACATCCATCCGAGCGACGTCTAGTTTAACATCCATCCGAGGGACGTCTAGTTTAACATCCATCCGAGGGACGCCTGGTTTAACATCCATCCGAGGGACGCCTGGTTTAACATCCATCCAAGGGATGTCTAGTTTAACATCCATTCGAGGGACGCCTGGTTTAACATCCATCCGAGGGATGTCTAGTTCAACATCCATCCGAGGGACGCCTGGTTTAACATCCATCCGAGGGACGTCTAGTTTAACATCCATTCAAGGGACGCCTGGTTTAACATCCATCCGAGGGATGTCTAGTTTAACATCCATTCGAGGGACGCCTGGTTTAACATCCATCCGAAGGGCGCCTGGTTTAACATCCAACTGAGGGATGCCTCGTTTAACATCCATCCGAGGGATGCCTGGCTTAACATCCATCGGAGGAATGCACAGTCTAACATTTATCTGAGGGACAACTAGTTTAACATCCATCCGAGCGATGCCTGGTTTAACATCCATCCGAAGGACGTCTAGTTTAACATCCATTCGAGGAACGCACAGTCTAACATCTATCTGAAGGACGTCTAGTTTAGCATCAATCTGAGGGACGCCTGGTTTAACATCCATCTGAAGGAAGTAGGGGAATAATGTTGTTCCTGGGACACCCCAAATCTCCATTCACTTACATGTTAATTTTCCTCTCACCTTAATTTCCCATTAACACCTCTATTTCTCCCACCCTAATCTTTTCGAACCTTTTGGCCTTTTGTCATACTAGCTATAGCACCTATCCTTAATGTTGTTCATTAGACCACTCAAACAATGATCCTACGAATATTTGCTCCCCTCACTCTCTTAATATCAATGATCCCGAGTAGACCACTCAAAAATGATCCGACAAATATTTTTTATGCGTAGGAAATAATTTAATTATCTTACCACTACCATCACCATCTAATATATTAACAAAGTATATGTTTGAGTTTGGTTCTTTATCAAGATATTTTAACTGAGCTAATATAAAATGGTAAACCTCCCTCAATGTTCTTGTTTGAGCACCTCCAATGCCACACACCATTTTTAAATTAAAGTATATATTTTCCTGACAACCATCAAAGTTTTCTGTCCACTCAAAAATATTTCCATCTTTTTTGCCCAACTCACCGGTATTTAAATTAATTCTCTTCTTTGCTTATGAATTTTTTTTACTCATCATTAAATTAACTCATCTGGGTGGGGTGGATAAAAGTATGGATGGTTGTTGTTTAATGGTTTATCAGTTTTGTTTTTTGTAATTCTTGTGAGTAAAATGAACCCAAGATTTCTTCCCCATTCATTTCATCTAATTTGTAAGTCCAAGGGACTGTATCCATTACATCAACAATTTTAAATAATTCATTAGTCCATTTTTTTGTATAACCTTTCTCAAACTGGCTTTTCCATCTGTATATTCTTGCAATATCACCAACTTTGAACTTGGGCTTTCTCAAATTAATCTCCTTTTCATATTTGAATTTTGTAAATGTTTCTGATGGCTTTGATTTTGTTGATGAATGAACTGTATTATTGTAATTATCTACAATATTCTGAATTAAATATACCCATTGTTGAGAACCGAGTTGTGTGAATTTTTTATATCGTCTCTCTTTCAAAGTGCGATTAAAATGCTCAATAACAACTGCCTTTCCTTCATTAAAGGTGCTTTATAATTTAATACCCTCCCCCTTAAGAAATTTCATAAATATTTTGTTATAGAACTCTGTTCCCTCGTCAGTCCATAACTTCTTTTGTTTTCTTTTACTTTTACTAAATATTCCACTGAAAGCTAACATAAGAGTATTAACCCTTTTGTTTTTCAAAGGAACAACCCAGGCAAATCTACTCCTCAAATCAATAATGGTTAAAGCATACCTGTATCCCTTATCATTATTTAGTTCGATTAAATCAGCGGACCATATGTAGTCAGTGTCTTTGGAATAAACCTTCCTTCTTTTAAACTTGGTGATTATAGGTTTGTGTAATTCTTCAGCCAAAAGCTCCTCAGTCTTGATAACATCATTAGAGCCTAATAGTTTTTTGAAGAATAACCAAGACCAAGTTTCAATTTAGCACTTATCATTTTTTTTACAATAAACCTATCAACTTTCTCTCTCAACGTAGGATTTCGAATCAAAGACAAATTATACAACATTTCTCTGTCTGCTTCATGTTTTTCATCCAATGTAGTGGTATTCCCATAATCAATATCATGCTTCATACACACTTCATCAACCCTATTTATAGGCTTAGACCAAGGTTTAGGATTGTCAGCCTCATCTAATCTTTTATCCAGGTTTGTTCCAGGACCACAGAAAGAATATCCAGGTAGATGTAGTTCCCCAGGAATTCCAGTTGTTGTAAATTTACTTCCTGACAGAAACTTTTGTATGTCTCCTCCACTTTTAGGAGAGATGAATTGGCACTTTTTAGAGCCACACACTTGACATATTCCTTTTTGATAAACTCTATTATTTTTAGCTTTAACATAAGATATATTTTTAGATTTGGTTTTCTTTTTACATTTGAGACAATAACTCATATTTATTTATCAGAAAAATTCCGACAGAGTATCAAAACCTTTTTGGTTTTCAACATATACATTTCTATCTTAATTTTTAAAACATAAAGAATCCTTAGGAATGCCTTCACTCTCTCCTCCATTTATTTACAAATAAAAACTAACTGAAGTCAATCACACCAACATCATCAACTATATGACCTTTGTCTTCTTCATGTAAATCTCCTCGCTGAACTCATCTCAACCATTTTTAAAATCATTATCTTAGTAAGAGTCGTTAATTCTTTATTTTCCTCTTCGGTGCGTTGAGATTGATTTATTTGCTGTAATACACTCAATCTTTTACGAATCTCACTGATTTCCATCTTTTTATATTTTTCCTCCCTATCTCTTTGCTCCTTTTCCTCCCTCTCCTCCTTCTCTTTTTTCTCCCTCTCCTCCTTCTCCTTTTTCTCCCTCTCCTCCTTCTCCTTTTTCTCCCTCTCCTCCTTCTCCTTTTTCTCTCTTTCCTCCTTCTCCTTTTTCTCTCTTTCCTCCTTCTCCTTTTTCTCCCTCTCCTCCTTCTCCTTTTTCTCTCTTTCCTCCTTCTCCTTTTTCTCTCTTTCCTCCTTCTCCCTTTCCTCCCTCTCCTCCTTCTCCTTTTTCTCCCTTTCATCCTTCTCCTTTTTCTCTCTTTCCTCCTTCTCCCTTTCCTCCCTCTCCTCCTTCTCCTTTTTCTCTCTTTCCTCCTTCTCTTCTTCAACTCCTTCCTCATCCCTTGCTACCCTTGAGTTTGAGCCCCAAAGAATATTATACATATACTCATCTGGATTTTGAGATATTCTTATATCTATAATTATTTTTCTCATAATAGGATACCAATAAGATTTGTTGATGATTTCTAAAAGAGTTTTATATTTCATAACTTTGAGAAGTTCATTTTTATTTAATATTTTAAACAAGTCCCTATTTGTGTGTTAAGCAATATCAGTATAAGGCCAGTTTTTTATGACAAAATTCCCATGTATATGCTCCAAATCATAAGGTATGTAATACCGAGCACCCTTTTCTTGTAGGTATCCTTGAATACAAAAATTAGAATTCTCTTGTAGTCTTCTTCCTGCCATTTATGTATCAGAAATATATGTGAGATTAATATTATGACAGGTAATACCACCCCATCTTCCCACTACCAAATCGGTTTGTATTCCTCGGCTTTCTATCCTTATCTCATTACCTTCCTTCTTTGTCATGCTAACCATCGCTATACTATCATATATTTTCTTTTCTTAAAATCATGTATTTGTTGTTTACTAATTGTACTTCCACATAAATCCTTATCCTCACCAAGCGGATAATATTCTTCTTTACGAGACTGATTCAAATCATGTAGGTCTTCTAAGTTTATTGAAAAAGACCAATTATACCTGAAATCAGGCATATCATACCCCATTTATTAATTCGCATGTTAACTATATGTCCTTCTTTATAAAATTCAATTGTAAGCAGGTAGTTAAATTGAATGAGGAACAGTGTATGGTCAGTATAACCAGGTGTTGTGGTTGTAAATTTTACTTGTTTCACAAAACGTGCTGTTTTCTTTTTAAAATATATATAGTGATAAATCACTGAATCTAATTAAGTCATTCGCATCTGTAGGGTTTGGATAATTGATTAATTTCTAAGTATTCTTCATATTAATATTTTTACTTATACTATATTTTTGTCGTTCAGCCTGTGCCTTTGTATAATAATTTGATAAATCAATATCCTGAGAGGATTCTCCAAAGATAGAACCATCTTTTCCGACATAAGTCATTTATATTAGATTTAAAATGACATCATAAAAATTTTCATTATTGTTGAGTTGAAATAATACATATAAACATAATTGGCCACAACATTTAGAATTCATTTCTTGAACTTGAAATGTTTGATAAACACCATTCTGTAAGAATTGTATTACTTCAACAGGTGGTGGCATACCATAACTATCAAAATAATATTTATCCTGACTATTATGAATACAAACCCAATGAGAACCAGTCTGTGTGTCTAAATTCAAAATAATATTCTTTGTATTCTTGGACAACTTTGTTAATTCATCTCTCATATAGATTACCACGTTATCAATTTTTAGTTTTTTACAATACTTAGCTAGTTCTATATTTGACGTTGTATTCTTTCCAAATTGTTTACACCATTTATCCATTTATTTATGAGAAAGATACAATCCATTACCCCGTTTAGTTAGTTTAACACCCGCTTGAGCGATAGAGGAGAGCATATCTCCAACCAACAATCTAGCTTTATCAGGTAGACTTTCAAGTTTTTGAGCAAAATCTACAATTACACCACTTCCACTAATTTGTTTCTCCAACTCCTTGTTATGTCTTTCCAATTCTTTTTGAGCTTTTAGTTGTGCCTTCCTTTCGTTAGCAGTTTTTACCGCTGCTGAAATACCACCAGTCAATGCTCCCGCCACACTTAAACCAGCAAATAAAGGAATTAGAAAGGGGAGAAATCCTCCCTCTTGTATTGAATATTTCTTCAACATAGGTTTTGTCATTTTAATTTTAAGTGATCCAACATCATTTAGTGTTTTCACCTGCTCTCTTGTGAGTAAAACATCAATTCTTACTGCTCATTTTCTTTGAATTGTATTAGCATTAATAATACAAGGCTTTTGATTTTGAATACAAGATGTTAATTTATTAAGATTGATTTGATTAACATATACCGGTTCTTTCCTACTCATTTATTTATGAGAAAAAACCTATGTGATATTAATCATAACACCATTATCTGTAATAATCTGTAATTCTGTTTCTTCCAAAAGCTTCCAAAACAATAAGCATCAACTTCTTCATTCTCTCCTCTTTCAATGTATAGAGAAGTATCCACTCTATTAGACTTTATAGTTTCCTTTTGAGAACTCAGGTCAATTGCATAGATTGTATAAAGTTTTTGAAACGCAGTCATATCCAAAATAGGATCATTATTACCGTTGCTTTCACACACCTTTTGGTAAGACTTGTAGGCTTCCGCATAATCATTTTTTTCCAATCAATTTCCAATCTATCTCGTGGATAAAATGTGCCATCAAGAGAAACCCGAAGTTGTTTCACCTTAGCATTATCACTCAGCGCATTATTCTTATCAGTACCCTCCTCTCCATCTGGTTTTTAAAAAATGAGCCATAGGTATCGTGGTTTTCCTTCCAGAACACCTAAATTCCAAGTGTAGGTAGTGAACGTGTAGACATCTTCTTTTAAGGTATGATACATTTAGCGGGGTCTTTGAGTTAAGTCTTCTATTTAACATCTCTTCCATTTTAAGATTAGGAGTATATTCACTAATATACCAACACAAATCATTAATAACAAATTTATTATTATCACCAAAAGCATTTTCAGCCCCAAAGAGCAACCTATTTACATTATCATTCCTTTGTAGTTGAAATCTAATTTTAAGACCATACAAAACTTTATCATAATCACAAAATCCAAATATACCTTTCAGAGGTACTGCTACGGTAAAACTATTCTCTGCTTTTGTATCATCATTATACATTGCCTTCCTTTGACTATAACCAGGGTCTGCGTTTGTACCTGTTGACATATCAGGAATAAAACCTTCAACAGCTCCCTTAGCCATTCTATCACTAAACGAATATAGTGTAAATTTCATCATTTCAGATGTAGCAGAGACATAATCAACCGCTTCAACCTCTTGTGTTCCAATATACAGGCGAACACTATCAAACATTTTCCAGAAGAAATCATTTACGAGTGTAGCATTAGTATTATTCGCAGCCTTAGTGAATTTAAATTTACACCGTAAGAAACTATCAGCTATATTCAAGTAAGTTTGTTGATTATTGATTTCAAAACTTTTTGTTCCATTTGAATTCCAGTCTGGTCCTGTTATAGCATTTACCTTAAAATAGTCTTCCTTTTTAGTGGAGTTTGAAATGATAATCGTATCATCCAAATCATAGATACTATCAATCGCTTCCATACTTGTATATAATATATAGCATTAAAATCGTTGAAACCCTGACCCAAGTATTTTAATGATTTTTTGTTGTCCCCCGTCGCTCAGCGGAGCGAAAGGGGGACTAAGGCTTTCCCCTCCATCCGTGTGTCCGTCCGTCCTTCCGTCCGTCCGTCCGTCCGTCCGTGCGTGCGTGCGTGCGTGTGTGCGTGCGGGCGTGCGTGTGTGTGTGCGGGCGTGCGTGCATGCATGCGTGCGTAAGCGAAGGACCGCATTCGAATTTGGTGTGTGGGTGCAACCCACGTCAAAATCCAAGATGGCCGCCGCCATGTATGTCTGATGCCATGTATGTCTGAACTTTGTAACGTGCATATCTTGAAAAATAAGCGAAGTACCAACTTCTAATTCTGGTGTGTGGGTGTATCTAGGCATAAGGAAGAACACTATTTAAAATTGGGTCGCCATGTCAAAATCCAAAATGGCCGCTGCCATGTATGTCTGAACATTGTGAGATGAATATCTTGAAAAATAAGCGAAGTACCAACTTCTAATTTGGTGTGTGGGTGTATCTCGGCAGAAGGACGAACGCTGTTGAAAATTGGGTCGCCACGTCAAAATCCAAGATGGCCGCCACCATATATATGTCTGAAATTTGTGAGCGAAATATCTCGAAAAATAAGCGAAGTACCAACGTCTAATCTGGTGTGTGGGTGTATCTAGGCACAATGAAGAAGGCTGTTTAAAATTGGGTCGCCACATCAAAATCCAAGATGGCCGCCACCATATATATGTCTGAACCTTGTGAGCGAAATATCTTGAAAAATAAGCGAAGTACCAACTTCTAATCTGGTGTGTGGGTGTATCTCGGCACAAGGAAGAACGCTGTTTAAAATTGGGTCGCCACGTCAAAATCCAAGATGGCCGCCGCCATGTATGTCTGATGCCATGTATGTCTGAACCTTGTAACCTGCATATCTTGAAAAATAAGCGAAGTACCAACTTCTAATCTGGTGTGTCAGTGTATCTAGGCATAAGGAAGAACTCTTTTGAAAATTGGGTCGCCACGTCAAAATCCAAGATGGCCGCCGCCATGTATGTCTGAACCTTGTGAGATGAATATCTTGAAAAATAAGCGAAGTACCATCTTCTAATCTGGCGTGTGGGTGTATCTCTGCATAAGGACGAACGCTATTGAAAATTGGGTCGCCACGTCAAAATCCAATATGGCCGCCACCATATATATGTCTGAAACTTGTGAGCGAAATATCTCGAACAATAAGCGAAGTACCAACGTCTAATCTGGTGTGTGGGTGTATCTAGGCATAAGGAAGAACGCTATTGAAAATTGGGTGGCCACGTCAAAATCCAATATGACCACCTCCATGTATGTCTGAACCTTGTGAGCGAAATATCATATCATAGCATGTTTTCTGCGTCTTAAACTTTGTCAACTCACATCACTTCACCGACGGGGGACCTAGGTGTAACGCTTGTCGTTCTTGTGAAGATAGTTGAGTTTTACCTTTTTTATTTCTTTGATTGCTTGTAATTTATGAGACTCCTTTTGGGCATCTTTTATACTCTTTATAGCACCCGCAACTGAGCCCACGGCAGAAGCAGTTGAACCAATTAGGTCTTTATGTTTAAGAATGGTTGAACCAATACCCATTAGAGTATCAATTATCCCATCTCCTTTATTTCTCAATTGATGACCCACACCCCGTTGTCTCTTTGGTTTATAGTATCCTCTACCAAGAAACATACCTTCATATCACCCTTATAGTATGGTGAAAGGAACATCCCATCCCCTGTAATTATTTTATATTTTCCCAACTCGTGTTTTCTCACAATAACCATTATTTATTTATTGAAAAACTTCACGGAGGTGAATTCTGATGGATATAATTTCATCATTAAAGGATATCATACGATTACCTTGGTCGGTTATCCTAAAATTTACTCTGTATATGGTTTTTCCTGACACAGGTAAAGAGACAAGATTTTTTGGTTCCATATTAAATTTATAACCAATCGGGGTTGAGTATGCGCTGAATGAAAATATTGTATTTGTTCTTATTCCATCGTTATAAGCACCATCAATCAAATCACAATGAATTAATACTGAATTTATACCAGAGGATATTTGAATGACATTATCACTGTAAAACGTCCCGTTAGTTTCAATCTTTTTTGAAGAGAAACCCAATAGCTCTCTAAACGATTTTTCAATCGTGAAATCAACTTTATAATTATTTTTTAAGTTTAATATAGTTGATTTTGAAGTGTGTTTTTGAATAAGTATAACCATATTTTTGGTTCATCACCTTGTTCTTTCATAAGGCGAGAGACCTCAGAAGATATTTGAGAAATCTCGTAAGCTCTGGGTGAAATGGTTATAGTTTTATATCCACCTCCTGGATTATAACTAAACTTGTTGTTTTTCTCTGTTATATTAAACAAGGTATTATAAGTTTCCATCGACAATAAAGATGCCTCATATTCTTTTGTGGGGTCAAGTTGTAGTGGGTAAGGGAATGATGCTGTGTAATCACTCGTTGTGAAATTAAAACTAAGAATTGTGCTTCTCATCTTATTTAATATCTAATAAAATATCTTTGTATTGACATTTATTAATTATTTTCATCTTCATCAACTGGTCTAAAATGGCGGATGTTTCATTAAAACAATTGTTGTTTCCAGCCTTCTTACTACCTAACAACAATAATAGCCTATTAACTAATTGTGATGGGTCATTTGGAAGAAAACTAACACCTGAACCAAGCTTACTTAAAGCATCAATAATATGTTTCTCCTTCTCATTCTTTTTCCTTTTACCAGCAACAGAAACTCCATAATCATTAATCAAGTGAGTTTAGTAAATCAATATTGTTGCGGATATGGGATTTGCATCCATCCATATCCGCTTGTAAATATTCCCCTATTTCCTCAATACTTCCCAACTATCCCCAATCCCCCATTCCCTAGTCCCATTTTCTGTAAACAACACTCTGTAGACCCGACCTCCCCCTATTTCCCCCATTAAATGTCGTGCCCAGGTTCACCGCATCTCATGTAAGACAACTATAGGACATCTTGCTAGTTATTCTTAGTCTATGTCAGTTAAGGACTCGTTTCCATTAATTCTGACCCTTCGTTGCACCAGAATGTGATTGTATGGCACCGTTAGGAAGTTTAGGACCTCCCAATACCTCCCCGCAGCTCTTCCTCACGGTTCAGCAACAACAACAACAACAACAACAACAGCAACGGCAGCGGCGGGCGCGGGAAGTGCGCGTCCTCACTCCGGCTTGGTTGGTAGGGGGTGTTGGGAGGGCACCAGGCCTCCCCAACGAGCCGCCATCGAACATGTGCTCGACGGGGTTACCAAATAGGGGCTCCCTGTCAGCTCCTCGTCAAGGGCGGAGCCCGGTAACCCCCGCACCCAATGGAAGCGGCGGACCGGCCCCAGTGGGGCGGAGCCAACCAGCCGAGGGCGTGTCACTCCCCGCTGAGCATGCGCAGGAAGAGGGAGGTGACGTCAGATGCGCGCTGAGCTTGGAGCAAGCAAGACCACCTCCGAGCGCTGTGAGGCCTCCCCGCATCTTCTGGACTGGACCGTGCTTTATCCTGTCCCCGAGCCAAGGTGCACCTTGTGCCATCGAACTACCTGTCCCTCCCTGCCATCAATCCCTGTGTAAGTCAGCCTTGTTCCGTTTGGCTGTGGTCTGTCCGGGAATAGATAAGATTGTATTTAAGTGCCCATCTCTTCTGTGTCTTTTACCTCACTCTGCCGTGTAATCTACCCCCTTTTCTCCACCACTGTAATTATACCCTCCTCCGGAGGTCTTGAGAACTGTACCCCTTGCGTCGTTTCCTCTTTCCCAGTCGTCATGTCCTTTCCATCATTGATTTGGCATAGCGCGATTTGGTCAACGTCTGGGTGGAATCGGGGTCTAGTCGGGGAATAACTGTTCGGTCGCGGCAATACCACCGCTCGGTAAATAACATCTAAACCGCGTCCGTAACAATTGGTGTCTGGGAGTGAGATACGGACCCGAAGCGCGCTTAACGCGCTCAAAATTACAAGTCACCGAAATTTGATTTTGTTTTACAAAAAAAACCCGAATTTTGAAAGTCGCGCTACGGGAGATCATGACGGCTGGGTTCCGGTAGAGGAGAGTGAGGCAGGGTCGATCCAGGACCAAATTGAGGGACATGAGGAGAGCGAAGCAGTGAGGGCGGCAGGTTTGCAAAATGGCGTCCTCGCGCACGAGGTTACGGGCGCGCAAAATGGCGCCTCGCACATGGCTACGGCGACCGCGCCCGCGACCGTAGCAGCGCCGCTGGTGGATTCGAACCTTTTTTTCCTGCAAATGAGGGCCCTTATGGGACAAATGGGAGACCAAATTGGAGGTTTGAAAAACAGTATAGAGGCTCAGAGTGAGCAAATGGGGGTAATGGGGTCCAATAGCGAGAAATTGAGGGAGGACATGGGGGCCCAGATCGGAGGGTTAGGGAGTAGAATAGAGGGATTAGGAAACAAATTTGAGGGACTAGACAACAAATTTGAGGGATTAGACAATAGATTAGGGGAAATACAGGAGGGGTTAATGGGGGTAGAAAACAGAATGGCCGCTCAAGAGAATCAAATGGAAGGGATGAAGAAGGGGTTAGAGGGGTTAGTAAACAGTATGGAAGTCAAATTGAGGGACATGAGGGACCAAGCGGAAAGGGAAGTTAAAAAAAATGGGGCAGCAGATAGAGGGGGTCAGAATGGGGGTAGAAACTAAATTGGATGCTCACAGGGAGGAAATGGAGCAGATGAGGGTGGCATCTGGGCAGGAGATGCAAGTGATGGGAGAGGAGATCAGAAGAGGTGTGAGTGAGGAGGTCGGAGGAGTGCGCGAGGAGGTGAGGCACTGTGAGGAGCGCATGGAGAAGGAGGTGAGAAAGGGGACTGTAAAATTGCAAGGTGGTATAGAGGAGTTGACGCTGGGAGTAGAACAACTGACAGTGGGACAAAAGGAGTTGGGGGACCAGGTAAAGAAGAACACAGCGGTAATAGAGGGTTTAAAATCGACACAGAAGGAGATGAAAAAGGACGTAGGGGTAATTAAAAAAGAGTGTCAGACGGTACATGAGGACCTGACGAGGAAAATGAACAAGGTGGTAGAGGTGATGAAGGTTAAAGAGCGGGAGGTGCGGGAGCACATAGAAAAAAATAAGGTGGAGTTAGAGGAAGAACTTAAGGGGGCGCACGAGGAGATGAAGGAGGTGAAGCAGAAATTAGAAGAAGTGGAAGAAGGGGTGAGCGAAATTAAGAAGCGACGGAGAGAGGATAAGAAAGAGATAAAGGAGGAAGTAAAAGAATTGGTCCAAAGTCTGTGTTCGGATCGTGATGATGTGCTCATTAACCGGATGAGGGATTCGCAGGTGATGGAGGAGAAGCGAAGAGAAAGAGGACCCGGTGTAAGTGGTGACCAATATGGTCGTGCGTATGATGCGCCAGGTGATTTAATAAGCTTGGGGGTCGAGATGGACCCGGATGTTCGTGAGAGGTCAAGAGTGAGGTGTATGGCTGGTCCGGAGGGTATGGAACGAGGGTGTGAGCGAGAGGGTCCGGTGATGTGAGAGGTGCGAAGTGTGAGTGAGCAAGGTTGTGGTGGTATGGAATGGGTAGCGGGTTGCGGAAGCGTGACCCATGCATCGACACCAACAGGGGTAGTTTTTAGAGGGACAGGGGAGGCACGGGAGCCCCTTGGGGGTAATGTACTGTGGGGGCCCGGCCGGTTCGGCCCCGCGCTGACCCCGCAAGGGGCGACGCACGGGGTCCGGCAGGCGGGCAACGACTCGCATACGAGGTGGTCCCACAAGGTCCCACTCGCGCCGTATGACGGCAAGAGTGATCTACGCGCGTACCTGGCGCAGTTTGACTGTGTGTGTAAGGGCAACGGTTGGGGTGAGGACGAAGGTGGAGTACACCTGGTGGCCGCATTGCGCAGCGCGGCGGCGGAGGTGCTGACGGCATTACCACCGGGTGCTCTCACCCTGCCAGCCCTCCGCGACGACCTAAATTAATCGATTCGGCATTGAACAGCAGAGCGAGCTTGTTAAAGCTCAGCTCGCGCTGCGAAAACGCAAGCCCCAGGAAGCCATCGGGGAACTTGCCCACGACATTCGCCGCGCAGTGGGGATCGCACATGCTAACATGGCAGCGGATTCCCAGGAAAGCCTGGCGCTGGACCATTTTATCCAGGCCCTCCCGGATATTGAGCTCCGGCAACAGCTCGCCATGTGGCGCCCGCAGACTCTGAGCCAGGCGGCTGACGCTGCAGCCCGTTGGGAAGCAGCGAGGCCCCTGGCCCGGGGGAGCGAGCGTCACGCAGTGGCGGTCCGCCAGGTGGGACCCCCGATGGAGGGAGGACCCCCTTGGGGGCCCGCCCCCGACGTGAGTCCTGACCTGGCGGGCATGGTCCGGAGGCTGGTGGACCAGCGCCTGGCGGGACCATGACCATGGCAGGCGGCCCCGGAGGTGGCCCGCGGTGGACCACGAGCGGGTAATCCAATTCGGACCTTCAGGGGGGGAAATTTGGAATTCCGGAGACAAGCACCTTATCAGGTGAGGTGCTATACTTGCAACCGTCTGGGTCACCTGGCGCGGCACTGTCGAGCCACGTGCCGGGATGATCCCCGGCGGTTGAGGTCCTCAACTCCGCCCAGGGGGGAGCGGGTTAGCCGACCCCAGACACCCCCCCGCCAGACCCCGGGAAACTAGAAGGTGTCGGGCACGTAGGGCGGTGTTCGGCAGAAGAGGATGGAGGAGAGCCCTCATTGACGCGACAGGTCATTTATTGTGGCCAAATTGGAACCGGTAGCCTGACAATCAGATGCAAAATTGCCGGTGTGGGGGTAGACGCCATAGTGGACACAGGAGCTAGCGCCACGATCATCAGCCCTGTGGTCCTTGATTCGAGCGCAGGTGGCTGGGATAAGATCCAGCGCCTGCAAAATTATAGTTTGCAACTTGCTACCGGGGTAACGGCCCCGATCATAGGGCGTGGTTCTGTGACCCTCAAGTTAGGGTCGGTAAGGAGGGAGATAGATGTTTGGGTGGCGGAGGTGTGCGACCCATGTTTAATAGGGTTGGATTGGTTGACTGCCAGCGGTTGTAAAATCGACTTGTGCCGGGGGATCCTGCAGGTGGGAGTAGAAGAGCTGCCGTTAGGGGGAGTGAGCACGGCCGAGAGAGCGGAGCTGGAGGCTTCCGAGGCCGTGACCATTCCTCCAAGGGCCGAGGCGATAGTGCCGGCCCGATGGGCAGCTCGCCCAACATGGCAGGAGTCCTGCGGCCTGGTCGAACCGGTGGCAGCGCAGTCCATACCGGGTTTAATCGTGGGCCGCACCCTTGTAAAAACGGACGGACTGGTAGTGGCCGTCCGAGTAATAAATATAAGTACAGAACCACGCACTATAGTAAGGGGCACGAGGGTAGCTGGCTGCACCCCAGTTGAGGAAGTCGCAACAGTGAGGGGCGAGAACGTCCAGCCGAGCCGGCCCCAGGGGGAGCCTTCAATAAGAAGTAGGAATTGGCCCGATCCCATTTGCGAGATGGTAAATCGTAGTAGCGTAGAGTTGGGAGGTACCCAGAGGGAGGCCTTACACAAACTGGTTGGGTCCCATTTGGACCTCTTCTCCCTGTCCACCGAGGATATTGGACGTACGGGCCTGGTGAAACATCAGATCCACACCGGTGAGGCCCGGCCTATTCGTCAGGCCGCCCGACGGCTCCCTTGGAGCAAGAGGGCGGAAGCTGACGAGCAGGTTGAAAAAATGCTCGATGCAGGCGTGATCGAGCCCTCGGGAAGTCCTTGGATGTCACCTGTTGTGCTGGTCAAAAAGAAGGATGGGACCACGCGGTTCTGCGTGGACTATCGCCAGCTAAACAACGTGACACTCAAGGACTCATATCCCCTGCCAAGGATTGATGACACCCTCGATGCCGTTGCGGGCTCAAATTGGTTCTCAACTTTGGACCTCAAGAGTGGGTATTGGCAGGTGGAGATGGATAGGGCAGGGAAGGAGAAAACGGCATTTTCCACAGGTAAGGGACTGTATCAGTTTACTGTGATGCTGTTTGGTTTGTGTAATGCCCCCGCCACCTTTGAAAGATTGATGGAACATGTACTAGGCGGCATGCCATGGCAATCATGCCTGGTGTACCTGGATGACGTCCTAGTACATGCCAAAACGTTCCCCCAGGCAGTAGCTAATTTGGACCAGGTGTTTAGGTGCCTCAGACAGGCAGGGTTGAAACTGAGCCCCAGTAAGTGCACCTTGTTTGCCAAAGAGGTGGCCTATTTAGGCCACGTCATCGGTTGCGAGGGGGTAAAAACGGACCCAGACAAAATTAAAGCGGTAGAGGAGTGGCCCGCACCACGTACCATCAAAGAGGTGCGGGGATTTTTGGGACTCTGCTCCTACTACCGGCGCTTCGTGGCGAAATTTGCGGAGTTGGCTCGGCCCCTTCACCGCCTTACGGAGAAGGGGACGAGATTTAATTGGACAAGGGAGTGCCACGAGGCCTTCCAAAAATTGAAGGGGTGTCTAACATCCGCACCCCTTCTAGCTTACCCCACTAGCAACGGGGCATTTACCCTGGACACGAATGCGAGCCAGGAAGGATTGGGCGCAGTTTTGTCTCAGACACAGGAGGGCGTGGAGAGAGTGATTGGTTACTATAGTCGGGCCTTAAGTAGGCCCGAGCGAAATTATTGTGTCACTCGCAAAGAGTTATTGGCTATGCTGGCTGCCATGAACCATTTCCACCCGTACTTGTACGGGCGGAAATTTTTGGTTAGAACTGACCATTCCTCCTTGCAATGGCTCCTTCGGTTCAAGGAACCGGAGGGCCAAATTGCCAGGTGGTTGGAAAAGTTGCAGCAGTACGATTTTGATGTGGCCCATAGGGCCGGGAAGGCCCATGGTAATGCGGACGCACTCTCTCGGCGTCCTTGTCTGGGGGAAAACTGCAAATTTTGTGCGAGACACGAGGAGAGGGAACAATTGGGCGATTCGGACCCGACCCTCGTTGTCCGTGCAACCCGGGTGAGAGGGCCAATTTTGCCACTAACCGCAGATGAGGAATTCGGAACTTTGGCTTGGAGCGCGGCCGAGCGGGAGGACCCCGTACTGGGGCCGGTGCACGAATGGGCGAGATTGGGGCAAAGACCTAATGGGGAAGAGGTCACCCCCCTCGGGGCACAGACCAAGGCATATTGGGCTCAGTGGAAAACCCTGGAATTGAAGGATAACATCTTGTATCGCAAGTGGGTGGAGGTTCCCTCTGATAAAACTTCCTGGCTGGTGGTAGTCCCAAATAAATTTAAGACCGATATATTGCAACAGGTGCATGGTACCCGCCCCGGCGGCCATTTGGGCAGGACAAAGACGACATCGCAGGTACGCTGGAGGTTTTATTGGGTGAATATGGGGCGCGACATACAGGACTGGTGTCGGAGATGCGACGCCTGTACTGCCAAAAAGGGACCTGCACGGAGGATGAGGGCCCCCCTTCAATTACACCAGGTGGGGGCCCCCCTAGAGCGGGTGGCCATGGATATCCTAGGCCCACTACCCCGCACCCGCCTAGGTAATAAGTACATCCTCGTTGTGATGGACTACTTCACCAAGTGGCCGGAGGCCTACGCCCTCCCCAACCAAGAAGCAGGGGTGGTAGCGCAGGCCTTCGTGGAAGGATTTGTGTGCCGGCATGGGATTCCACAGGAGTTGCACACCGACCAGGGACGAAATTTTGAGAGCAAATTGCTAAAAGATGTGTGCAGTCTCCTGTCAATTCGGAAAACAAGAACAACGCCTTTAAGACCTCAATCTGACGGGATGGTGGAAAGATTCAACCGAACTTTAATCCAACAACTGGCACTGTTCACCGCCACCCGTCAGGATGACTGGGACGAACATCTCCCTTATTTGCTCATGGCCTACCGGACCAGCCAGCATGGGGCCACCGCATGCAGTCCAGCGTTGCTTATGTATGGGCGGGAGTTATGGGCTCCCGCCGACTTGCTATGCGGTCCCGTGCCAGACACAGTGGTTAACCCGCCGAGGGAGGGGTACGCACGTCACCTAGAGGAAGGCATGGAGCTAGTCCATGCCTTCGCCCGCCGCCAACTCCATCTGGCGGGGGAAAAGATGAAGCGCAGGTACGACCACCGGAGCCAGGGGAGTCAGTACACTCCGGGGATGAAGATTTGGTTCTTCAATCCCCGGAGGAGGAAGGGTAGGTGCCCGAAACTCACCTCTCCCTGGCAAGGCCCGGGGGTCGTCCTGTCGCAAGTCTGTGATGTGGTAGTAAAAATCAAAATGGGGCCACGAGCCCTCCCTCGGATCGTCCACGCCGACCGGATAAGGCCTTACACCGGCGAGCAGGCGCCCCCGTGGATTGCCTCGGCTTTAGATGCCGAGGCGGGACCCAGTACCTCTGAATAAGGGGGGCTTATTAGTGCCAGAGGACTGGGGGATTGATGAGCGATGGGCCCGGTGGGTAAGGGTGGCATCCCTGCCACCCTTCCCATGATGGGGGCAAATGCGCTATAGTTTATGGGGTGGCTATGACAACCGAGCCAGGGAGGGCTTGGTTATATTGATAGGGACTAGAGGTGACTATAGGTGACAAGATTAAGTAAGAGACTTGGTACCTGTAGTGGGGGCGTAGTAGCTTAGTGTTTGATAATGACGGGGGAGCGCTGAGTGTAAGGGAAGATGGAGGAGCGCGAGTTTTAGAAGGGAGTAGACAGAGCAGATGATGCAGTGTGAATGGAAGTGCTGGTGAGCAGCTTCAAATGAGGCATCGGTGAGGCAATGCTCCAATGGTGTGTGTGAGTGTACAAGTGATGAATGAGAGAGCATTGCGGATGAGTGTCATGGTGAGTAGTGAGTGTTGTGGATCAGCGCGAATGCGCTTGGGGGAGAGAAGGGTGCAGGCGGCACCAAGTATGAGAGCACAGGTGTGCAAGTACAGGTGTGTGGAATATATGGAGCAGAGAATGAGTGGTGTGGAGAGAGTTGGAGTAAGTGGTACGGAGTGGTGTGCATGGTGCGAAGGTGTGGATGGGGGAAGAGTGGACCCCTTTTCACGAGTACCCGGGGAGGGTAGTTTAAAGAATAGTTAGAAGGTATAGGTAAATTGTGGTTGGATATTGGCATTTGTGGTGCGGTTGCAGAATGGTATTGTGGATGGGTGCATTGGTGTGGTGAAATTGGCTGGTCGTGTGGCCTGTTAGTATGAGTGTGAATGGTTGGGCACTCCGCCACTGTTAGATGTCGGCCAGGTAAGGCCGCAGGTGGGCTCTGGGAGCCGTTAGTGTCAGTGGGTGCCTGAGGATCCCGGGTGTGGATCGGGCAGCCCGTGCCAGAGAGGGCACTGAGGGGGTGAGAGTGCGAGAGGGCCTTCCCCAGTTAGTTAGGTTAGGGTGAGGAGCAGGTGAGCTCGGTAGGCAACAACAGTGGTGGAGGTGTGCAGGTGGGCCGACCAGCTGGGAGCGTAACACGACCCAGCCACCGAAATTGTGCGGGGCCACCGAGTGTTGAATCGGGGAGTGAGACCCAACTTGATGGTGTGCACCACAGATGGTCAATGGGATTTTGGTTCTTCGAACCACATAGAGTAATGAGGGCCAATGGTTTGGCAGGAGAAAGACCCCGGGTAATGTAAAGTTGTTAAAGTCATTTAGGAAATAGTTAGGATTGATGAACCTGTCGCACCATACGCAGCCACTTACCTGAGGTGATGATGATGACTCCACACCTGTGTTTTCTTTGTTTTGTGTTGCAGGAAATGAGAATTGCTGTTTGGATTTGTGAGACGCATCACGACGTGGATAAGACATTGGGGTGATTCCATCTCTCCCTCCTTAGGAAGGACTAATGATGAATTGGTGATGGCAGATTTTGATGTTGAGTTGGAGATGGCAGATTTTGATGAGAGTTGGAAATGGCAAATTTGATTGGTTAGGAGGGAGAGAAGACGAATTTGGTTTATGGGAGGAATGGGGAAGACAGTAGGGACGTTTGTTGATGTGTAAAGTAGATGTTTATGGGTAGTGTTGTGTTTTGTGGATACAGTAAGGGGTAAGGGAGGGGCAATGTTGGTTACCTGGTGGGGGGGGGGGGGCGTACGGTAGGAACGTACCTGTCTCACCTGGTTCCCATGTGCCCCCAGTGTGCATTACCTTGTATTGCATGCACTTTTGCGCCCTTACCACCTTACTCACTTGTCTTCTTTTGTCTCCCACCTCCGAGGATCTGGCTTTGGGGCAGAGAGAGAGGAGAGAGAGGTGCTGGCTCCGCAGTTGTGGGCCTGTACTTCCGCTGCTTGCTGCCTGGATCGATACACCATATGGACCGCAATTTTTGTGGCCGCCCACAATGGACCGCAGTTCTTTTGCGGTCAAGCACCACCCGTGGATGGACCTCTGGGTCAACGTGGCACCTATGCCATACAGGTGAACCACTTTTAGTTGGCCCCCTGACAGCCACAATTAAGAAATGGACGCGGTTGGCGCCTTTCTTTATTTCTAAAGAAGCCAGAAGGCCAAGTGCACTCCATGAAGGCAAGACCAGTGGCAGAACATCGGCCGGCTGCGACACCACCGGTGACCATGGACACTTAATTGTGCATTGTTATTGAACACTTTATTGGTGCACCGGATGGTGCTGACTGTGCGTATGGGGTGGTGCTTTTGGTGCTTGGACGGGGTGCTCTGCACATTATTAAAGGCCGTAGGGCCACGGGGCACTCGTGGGTTGGTGTATCGATGCTGGCATGCGTGCTCTCCCTATGCATAACATCTGCATGTGTTCCTCAAAGAACAGGTCCTGGATCGTCGTGTAAATATCAGTGTAGTCTTGTATAAATGATGCTCCCTACCGGCTGTATGTTTAGTTTGAGGATGCTTTCCACGATTCGGTTATCCTGTGGGTGTGTTTCTGTTAGGAGAAGGGTGCAACGTCGCAGGGGGACATATTTACTCATTTGTGAACATCTGTAAAACTGTCGCACTCAGGGTTGAGTTAATAGTAGAGGGAACTACATCTGAGTGCCACACTAAAGTAGGTAAAAATTTATCGGGTCGGGACGCCCCGAGGTAGAGAAGGGTGCAATGTTGCGGATATGGGATTTGCATCCATCCATATCCGCTTGTAAATATTCCCCTGTTTCCTCAATACTTCCCAACTATCCCCAATCCCCCATTCCCTAGTCCCATTTTCTGTAAACAACACTCTGTAGACCCGACCTCCCCCTATTTCCCCCATTAAATGTCGTGCCCAGGTTCACCGCATCTCATGTAAGACAACTATAGGACATCTTGCTAGTTATTCTTAGTCTATGTCAGTTAAGGACTCGTTTCCATTAATTCTGACCCTTCGTTGCACCAGAATGTGATTGTATGGCACCGTTAGGAAGTTTAGGACCTCCCAATACCTCCCCGCAGCTCTTCCTCATGGTTCAGCAACAACAACAACAACAACAGCAACGGCAGCGGCGGGCGCGGGAAGTGCGCGTCCTCACTCCGGCTTGGTTGGTAGGGGGTGTTGGGAGGGCACCAGGCCTCCCCAACGAGCCGCCATCGAACATGTGCTCGACGGGGTTACCAAATAGGGGCTCCCTGTCAGCTCCTCGTCAAGGGCGGAGCCCGGTAACCCCCGCACCCAATTGAAGCGGTGGACCGGCCCCAGTGGGGCGGAGCCAACCAGCCGAGGGCGTGTCACTCCCCGCTGAGCATGCGCAGGAAGAGGGAGGTGATGTCAGATGCGCGCTGAGCTTGGAGCAAGCAAGACTACCTCCGAGCGCTGTGACTGTGAGGCCTCCCCGCATCTTCTGGACTGGACCGTGCTTTATCCTGTCCCCGAGCCAAGGTGCACCTTGTGCCATCGAACTACCCGTCCCTCCCTGCCATCAATCCCTGTGTAAGTCAGCCTTGTTCCGTTTGTCTGTGGTCTGTCCGGGAATAGATAAGATTGTATTTAAGTGCCCATCTCTTCTGTGTCTTTTACCTCACTCTGCCGTGTAATCTACCCCCTTTTCTCCACCACTGTAATTATACCCTCCTCCGGAGGTCTTGAGAACTGTACCCCTTGCGTCGTTTCCTCTTTCCCAGTCGTCGTGTCCTTTCCATCGTTGATTTGGCATAGCGCGATTTGGTCAACGTCTGGGTGGAATCGGGGTCTAGTCGGGGAATAACTGTTCGGTCACGGCAATACCACCGCTTGGTAAATAACATCTAAACCACGTCCGTAACAATATATACCCTATCTTCCTCTCTTTCCATATCAAGTGGTTCATCAAAATATTTTGAACCGCTGAATCCGGAGTTTGTTAGAAGAAACATTAATCTTGGAGTTAATTCAATATTTAGTTGAGCAGAAATTAAGAACACCAATTTATCATTAAATATCAATAACTTTTCTTTCACAAGATAGAACTGTGCTGGTTCTTCTGTTGGAATGAGGCCTGCTCTGGTTTTTGAAACCGCTGAATATTCATTGTTTTGAAGAGCTTCCACAACATAATTAGGGGGTTGATTTACCTCTTCAAGTTTCCGAAATAATCCTTCGCCATCATATTCTAATTCTCCAAGTTCTTGCTCTGTCATTCGACGAAAATCTTTTAGCATTTGAAGTTTTTTCAGAGTAAATTCTACCGTGGGAACTGTAGGTGAAATCATTTGTTGAGTTTTTAAAAGTGGTTTAAAAAATTTCTCTTCTTTTCTTTCAAAGACTTCTTCGCCAGTTAGTTTTTGTCTCCGTTTCTTCTTTATCTCTTCCTGTTGTTTAACAACTTTTGAAACTAATTGTTGATGTTCCTTAAACTTTCTTGCTCTTTCTTCGACATTCATTTTCTGTATTTATTTGTTGAAAAATATCAGTTAGTATCTCATCTTGTTTCACAACAATATATTTATATTTTCCAATCGTGTGTTTCATATAATTTTCAAATTCCTTTTTTACTACATAACATAGAGCAATTATCTCTCCAAAAATTATTTACCTCTATTGAATTTAACTTAAATAAAATAAAAGTATTAGCATTGTTTCTTATTGAGCGACGAGGGAGTTGAAAATATGACTGACTAAGATAAATACAATTACAAGAAGAATGTCTTCCTCTTGTATAGTAGCTATCCATTACTGTTTGGTTTCTCTCATTAACACAATTATCAAAGATAACGAGGTTCTTTTTTGATTTATCTAAATCTTTGAGGTGAAGGTATATCATCCGTATTATCACTGAGAATACAAGTTATGGGTTTTGGTTTCGGTTTCTGTGTATCACAAAATAGTTGAATTATATCCTCAATGTTATAATCATTTAGTTCGTTTTGAAGTTTAAATAAACCAATAATGTCTTCCTTTTTAAGACCCGCATTAAAACCCTGTGAGAATAGTTGATACTCAGGTTGAAAACTTGACTTTGTAAAAATTATTAAATTATCATAATCTAAAAAATTAGGACTAAGGAGCATCTTTAAAAGTAAACAGGTTTTTCCACATCCGCTTGAAGCCGCTTGAATTCACATCTCAATGAATTTGGAATATATTTATGGTTATTAAATTTTATCTTATTTTCCCAAACGGGTAAAAAATCATTCATTTATATATTTGGAAAACAAGTCATCTAACTTTTTTTGAGTTATTTTAGAAACTCTATATTTTATCCTGAGTTCAGGTTTAATTTCAAAATAATTCATTATTTTATTTATATAGTATCTTGTATTAACATTTCCATTAAAATTATTTTGAAGAATAAATATCATTAAACCCTTATACATTTCCTCAATACAAAGAGTCTCTTCCCTTGAAAGAAATGGTGTATTATCATCACAATACTTAACATTCATCTCTCTTATTAATCTTGTAAAGTAATTCATTTTTGGTTCTAATTTAAAAGAGTTATATATTTTTATATATTTTTTATTATCATTAATTAGAAGATTAATCACAGAATAAACATTGTTTATATGAATCCTCATCATTAAGCCCCACTCTATCACAAGCCGGACAATTCTCTAATTTATCATATGGAAAGTCTGGAAATTCTAAATATCCTTCTATCATATTTATATCGTAAATTTTTACTTAAACTAAATGCAAGTTTATTAGCTAATGAATACAATGTTTCAAAACACAAAAGACAAATTTCAATCAACCAGCAGAAAAATATGTCAAAGATGTTAAATTGAACAAAGATAAATATGGGAATTTTTGGATTAAACCCATAATGGAGAATAACATGTGTCCTTTTATTAAATTTACGGGACAAGCTATGTTAATTAATAACTCTATTAAAGTAAATTTGACAAAAGTTTCTCCTCTACTACTGGCAATTTACGCAAAGCTTGAAAAGATCATTGATAAAGAAGCTTTGAAAATGAATGATAAGACCATCAACGATTCTAGAGGAAACATTTGTATATTCTTTAATAGACCCAAAGATGTGGGTGAAATTAATCATATGAATATTAGTGGTGAACTATCATTCCATACCCTGATTATTAGAGATTATTTGAAAATAACATTTAATGTAAAAAATATTGTGGTTATTAGTTCTAATGAAAGAAAATATATAGATATTGATGAAAGTTTAATGGTATGTAAATGAGTGATATTGACAGACAATACTCTGAGAGTCTAGGATCTGAATATGATACTGAGAGTCTAGGATCTAAAGATAGTTATGATACTAATAGTTTGTGTTCAAATGATAGTTATGAGAGTAGTTGTATTGATGATGATAGTGAATCAATGAGTGGTAGTGATAGTGATAGTGATTTTAGTGATGATAATTCAGTGTACACAAATGATACTGTGTTCTCATTGAACTTAGATGATAGTGATGATGATGATTTTAGTGTTGAATTTTGTGATTAAAAAGCGCTTTACTTTTAGTATACCTGTAAAAAGGTGTTTTACTTTAAGTATAGTTTCATATATAAAAAGCCTGTAAAAAGGCACTTTCTTCGAAGCACAGTTTCTTCTATAAGTGTTTTACTTTAAGCACAGTTTCATCTTTAAAAAAGCCTCTAAAAAGGCACTTTGTTTTAAGTATAATTTTACTTTATAAATATGATCAAAGCAACGTATTGCGACGTTTGTGAACAAGAATATAAACAATACAAAAGACACCTTAAAACAAACAAACACACATTTAATCTACTTCACCTACTAGCTCCTATTCAGAAGGAAACAAAACACTGTTCTGTCTGTCATAAAAATATCCTCAAGAAAGGCTTCGAAATACATCTTAAAACAAATCTACATTTATCAAATTTTATCACAACTAAAAACTCTGATGGCACATTCAAAGGACATATTAAAATAAGAGTCTTTCACTTCAAACTTCCTGAACCAGAGTCTGTAGTTGATGCTGTAGAAATAGTTAAACCTGCTGTTTAAACGTTGATTGAAAAAACACTAAAAGAAATGAAACCACTTAAATTTTATATGGGAGTAAAATTAGAAATGACAAAGGACGAAGGAGTTATAGATACACCATACATGAGAACTGAGCCACACTTTATATCTTCATATCAAGATTTTAAAACATCAGGAGTCTATGATGAACTTATTAAACAAGAGCAAAATGTGGATAATTCAATCATAGGAAGTGCAATATAGGAAAAATTATTTACATAGACATTCATATTCTTAAGTCAAATCCTCTAAAAGCTTCTTCTTACATTGATTTACCCAGTGTTATCAAAAATAGAAAAGCAGTTATCAATATCAAAAATAACGACAATAAATGTTTTCTCTGGTCTATTCTAGCACACTTACATCCTCCACATTTTCATGATGAAAGAGTATCTCATTATAAAAAATATGAGAATACATTAAATACGAAAGATCTAAAGTTTCCTATGGCTTTAAATGATATTCCTAAATTTGAAAAGATGAATAATTTATCAGTTAATGTTTATGGTCTAACAGAAACAAACAACATTCAGGTTTTAAAGCTTTCTGACAATTGTAAACAAACTCATATTAATCTTCTATATTTTAATTCAGACGAAAATTCACATTATGCATACATCAAAGATATTACAAAATTAATAAAACCACAAGTATGTAAAAGACAAATAAAATATATATTTGTTTGCGTTGTCTTAACTTCTTCCATACACAAGAAAGATTAGATAAACATTCAAATTATTGTGGTGAACATAAATCAACGGCAATCAATATGCCTAAAAAAGGCTCAAAGATCTCATTCAAAGATGAAAAGAAAACAATCAAACATCCGTTTGTAATATATGCTGATTTTGAAAGTATTCTAGAAAAAATTTATACTGCTTCTCCAGATCCAAAAGAATCATACACAAATAAATATCAAAAACATACTCCTTGTGGTTTTTGTTATTATATCAAATCATCCGTTGGTGATGAATATAACAAGTTAGAGGTGTATAGAGGCTCAAATACCCCAGAGGAGTTTGTGAAACGACTAGAAAAAGACTGTGTTCGATTAACCAAGATAATGAGAGAAACCAATAAACCAATGTCCTTGATGAGTGAAGAGAAAAGGGAATTTAGAAAAAACAATGTCTGTCATATTTGTGAGGAGAAAATTGGTAAAGGTCTAGAGGTTAGAGATCATTGTCATCTCACTGGTAAATATAGAGGTCCGGCTCATCAAAGTTGTAATATTAATTATAAACCTGTCTTTTATATTATTATAAATTAAAATTATAAATAATTATAAATAATTAAAATTATAAACCTCTTTCATTCCTGTCTTTCTTCATAACAACGCTCATTATGATACGCATCTATTTATCAAGGAACTCTCAAAGACCTCTGGAAGTATCTCAGCAATTCCAAACACGGATCAGAAATACATTTCATTCACAAAAACAATTCACACATCTCCTATTACTCATATCAGATTTATTGATACATTTAAATTCATGGCAAGTCCAATGCTAACTTGTTTCAAAATCTAAATGAGATTCCATGTCTTTCAGAGTATTTTTCAGATAAAGATTTACTAACACAAAAGGGAATTTATCCCTATGACTATATGGACTCATTTGAGAGATTCAATGAAACACAACTTCCTTCAAAAGAAAATTTCTATAATAAATTAAATAATAGTCATATATCTGATAAAGATTATGTACACGCACAAAATGTTTGGGAAAAATATAACATCAAGAATCTTGGTGAGTATCACGATTTGTACCTCAAAACTGATGTGCTTTTGTTGGCTGATGTGTTTGAGGCTTTCAGAACAATCTGTAATTCTGGATATGGATTGGATCCTGCTCACTATTACACTGCTCCTGGATTGGCTTGGAGTGCGATGTTGAAAATGACAAAACAAGTTTTGGATTTGATAACCGATGTCGATATGCTTTTGATGATTGAAAAGGCAAAAAGAGGTGGAATTTCACAAGTATGCTCGAGCAGATACGCAAAAGCGAATAACAAATATCTTCCGAATTATGATTCAACGAAAGAGAGTTCTTACTTGATGTACTATGACGCGAACAACCTGTATGGCTGGGCAATGTCTCAGGCTCTGCCTTATGGAAAACTTAGATGGGTAAAGGAAAAAGACTACAAAAAGTTTTACAAGATGTATGTATCTCTACACAAAAAGAATTGGATGAAACAAAGAAGGGATATTATTTTGAGGTTGATTTGAAATATCCAGAGGAACTCCATGACCTACACAAAGATCTCCCGTTTGCTTGTGAAAAGGAAAGTCCAAAGAAAGAATGGTTGAGTGATTATCAACGATCGTTTGATATAGGTGAATCAACAGAAAGATTACTTACTACATTATATAACAAGAAAAATTATGTTCTACACCAAATAAATTTGCGACAATATTTATCAAAAGGTCTAAGAGTAGAGAAGATCCATAGGGTTCTAAAGTTCAATCAAAGTCATTGGCTAAAGGAGTACATTGATTTTAATACACAAAGAAGAACAGAGTCAAAAACAGATTTTGAGAAAGACTTTTATAAATTGATGAATAATGCGGTCTTTGGTAAGACCATGGAGAACGTGAGGAAAAGACAAAATATCAGACTAGCAACATCTTGGGAACAAGCATCAAAATTAATTAATAGACCGAGTTTTACTAGAGCTGAGGTCTTTACTGAGAACTTTTGTGCGATCCATTTGATTAAAGAGAGTATTGAAATGGACAAACCTATTTATATTGGAACATCAATTCTTGATTTATCAAAGTCATTAATGTATGATTACTTTTATAATAACTTGAGGAAGAAATATCAAAATGATGTTAATCTACTTTATATGGATACAGATACTTTTATTTTGAAAATTAATACTGATGATGTTTATTCAGACATGAAAAAGGACATTAATATCTATGACACTAGTAATTATAGTCCAGAGAGTGAGTTGTTCTCTTCTAAAAATAAAAAGGTGATTGGAAAGTTCAAGAATGAATTAGGAGGATATGTTATGAGTGAATTTGTGGGATTGAGGTCGAAGGCTTATGCTTATAAATACATTGTGAATAACGTTGAAAAGACTGATAAGAAGTTAAAAGGTGTAAAGAAAAATGTTATTAAAGAAACAATAAACTTTAAGGATTATTATAACTGTTTAACAACAAAGAAAGAAGAGTTTAGAAAGATTAATGGAATAAGAAGTTATAAACATCAATTATATACAGAAGAGATAAATAAGAAAGCATTAGGAGCTTTGATGATAAGATGTTTATTTTAGAAAAATGGAATTGATAGTCTCCCTTATGGTTATAAGTGTTAAAATACATATAAGTGATAAGATATATAAGTGATAAGATATATAAGTGATAAGATATAAGTGATAAGATATATATAAGTGATAAGATATATAAGTGATAAGATATATAAGTGATAAGATAATGAGGTTAGGGGTTTTAAGGGGCTACCGCCACCTTTTTTATGAATATATAAATGATAGAACCAAGTATCAACCAGACTAAAGAGTGGAGGTGTAATCAACCTTGGTATATAAATGGAAAACATAACGAATGTGAAAAATATCAAATAGGTATAATTGAAAAGGCAACTGGTAAAAAAGTTCACAAAACAAAGAAGAGAATTAATTTAAATACCGGTGAGTTGGGCAAAAAAGATGGAAATATTTTTGAGTGGACAGAAAACTTTGATGGTTGTCAGGAAAATATATACTTTAATTTAAAAATGGTGTGTGGCACTGGAGGTGCTCAAACAAGAACATTGAGGGAGGTTTACCATTTTATCTTAGCTCAGTTAAAATATCTTGATAAAGAACCAAACTCAAACATATACTTTGTTAATATATTAGATGGTGATGGTAGTGGTAAGATAATTAAATTATTTCCTACGCATAAACAAATATTTGTAGGATCATTGTTTGAGTGGTCTACTCGGGATCATTGATATTAAGAGAGTGAGGGGGAGCAAATATTCGTAGGATCATTGTTTGAGTGGTCTAATGAACAACATTAAGGATAGGTGCTATAGCTAGTGTGACAAAAGGCCAAAAGGTTCGAAAAGATTATGGTGGGAGAAATAGAGGTGTTAATGGGAAATTAAGGTGAGAGGAAAATTAACATGTAAGTGAATGGAGATTTGGGGTGTCCCAGGAACAACATTATTCCCCTACTGAGGGGTGTCTAGTTTAACATCCATCCGAGGGATGCCTGGCTTAACATCCATCCAAGGAACGCACAGTCTAACATCTATCTGAGGGACGTCTAGTTTAACATCCATCCGAGGGATGCCTAGTTTAACATCCATCCGAGGGATGCCTGGTTTAACATCCATCCAAGGACGTCTAGTTTAACATCCATCCGAGGGATGCTTGGTTTAACATCCATTCGAGGGACGCAGAGTCCAACATCTATCTGAGGGACATCTAGTTTACCATCCATCCGAGGGACGTCTAGTTTAACATATATCCGAGGGACGTCTAGTATAACATCCGTTCGAGGGACACCTCGTTTAACATCCATCCGAGGGACGCCTCGTTTTACATCCATCCGAGGAATGCACAGTCTAACATCTATCTGAGGAACGTCTAGTTTAACATCCATCCGAGGGACGCCTGGTTTAACATCTGTCCGAAAGACGCCTGGTTTAACATCCATCTGAGGGATGTCTAGTTTAACATCCATCCGAGGGATGCCTGGCTTAACATCCATCCGAGGAACGCACAGTCTAACATCTATCCGAGGGACGTCTAGTTTAACATCCATCCAAAGGATGCCTGGTTAACATCCATCCGAGGGACGTCTAGTTTAACATCTATTCGAGGGATGTCAAGTTTAACATCCATCCGAGGGACGCCTGGTTTAACATCCATCTGAGGGACGTCTAGTTTAACATCCATCCGAGGGATGCCTGGTTTAACATCTGTCCGAAGGACGCCTGGTTTAACATCCATCTGAGGGATGTCTAGTTTAACATCCATCCGAGGGATGCCTGGCTTAACATCCATCCGAGGAACGCACAGTCTAACATCTATCCGAGGGACGTCTAGTTTAACATCCATCCGAGGGATGCCTGGTTAACATCCATCCGAGGGACGTCTAGTTTAACATCTATTCGAGGGATGTCAAGTTTAACATGCATCCGAGGGACGTCTAGTTTAACATCCGTTCGAGGGACACCTCGTTTAACATCCATCCGAGGGACGCCTGGTTTACATCCATCTGAGGGACGTCTAGTTTAACATCCATCCGAGGGATGCCTAGTTTAACATCCATCCGAGGGACGCCTGGTTTAACATCCATCTGAGGGACGTCTAGTTTAACATCCATTCGAGGGATGCCTGATTTAACATCCATCCGAGGGACGTCTAGTAAAACATCCATCTGAGGGACGCAGAGTCTCACATCTATCTGAGGGACGTCTAGTTTAACATCCATCCGAGGGACGTCAAGTTTAACATGCATCCGAGGGACGTCTAGTTTAACATCCGTTCGAGGGACACCTCGTTTAACATCCATCCGAGGGACGCCTCGTTTAACATCCATCCGAGGGACACCTGGTTTAACATCCATCCGAGGGACGCCTGGTTTAACATCCATCCGAGTGACGCCTGGTTTAACATTCATCCGAGGGACGTCTAGTTTAACATCCATTCGAGGGATGCTTGGTTTAACATCCATCCCAGGGACGCATGGTTTAACATCCATCCAAGGGACGTCTGGTTTAACATCCATCCGAGGGACGCCTGGTTTAACATCCATCTGAGGGACACCTAGTTTAACATTCATTTGAGGGACGTCTAGTTTTACATCAATCCGAAGGACGTCTAGTTTAACAGCCATCCGAGGGGTCAAGTTTAACATCCATCCGAGGGATGCCTGGTTTAACATCCATCTGAGGGACACTCAATTAAACATCCATCTCTGGGACACTCAATTTAACATCCATTTGAGGGATACTCTATTTAACATCCATCCAAGCCTGAGTGACACCCAGTTTAACATCCATCCAAGAGAGGGAACGCTCATTTAATGCCTCGACCTGCTCCTGCATATTGAACACCAGGATGAGCGTTCTCGCTGAGCTCAGATTTGAACCGTAGGTCGACATACCTCTAGCCTATCCTGTGCATACCTCCAGGTAATCCTGTGCAGACCTCCAGGTAATCCTGTGTATACCTCTAGGCTATCTTGTGATTACCTCCAGGCTATCCTGTGCATATCTCTAGGCTATCTTGTGCATACCTCTAGGCTATCCTTTAAATTCCTCTCAGCTATTCTCTGCATACTTCTAGGCTATCCTGTGCATACCTCTAGGCTATCTTGTGCATACATCTAGGCTATCCTGTAAATACCTCTCAGCTATTCTCTGCATACCTCTGTCTTATCCTGTGGATACCTCTAGGCTATCTTGTGAATACCTCTAGGCTAGGGGTTCTTAACCTTTTCCCTGTCAAGATCCCCAATGCGAAATTTGCATTTATGTTTATTTAAATTATACAATGGACTACAAAATGTAAATGTTTCATGATATTTGTTATATTATATCACCTTTATCTATCAATATTGTTGAAATGAAGATCAAATAGCTGTATGTTGAAATATGTTGAAAAAGTCAAAACTTTACATGGGGTGTACTTACTTTTTCACGTGACTGTAGATTATCCTGCCCTCCTGATTTATTGGCCATCAACTATGAAACTATCCTTCATTTATGTTTCGACTCTGCAGTCCCAGAATCACTCACCAAGAGATATTTCTGTTGTGCAGGTAACAAGAGAAGCAGAAGAAGAAAGTGTTACGGATTCGTCACTTCCATTGTGGTGGTTTGCATCCACTGTAAATATTTCTGATTCCATGTACTATTATTGTTTTCAAAAGGTTTATTGTCCATGAACTGTTTTCAAAAGGTAAAAAAGTTAATGTTAAAAGAAACAGCAAACCGGATCGGGAACCGGACGACGAAGAGGAAGAACAGAAAAAGAAGGCGGAGCAAGTAGAGTCGGACAAGAAGCATAGCTGCTTCTTGGTCGGGAGCGAACGTTGGTGAGCAAGAGTCACTAGCGAACTTTTGGGTTTCCTGGGAAAGGGGTCCCTGCGACAGAGTTGTCATCGCTGTGACCGATCAACCTGCGTGTCAGGTTTTTGGCGGTGGATTCCGAGGAGAATTATCGCCGGGCCATTACGTCTCACGAACATGTCGTCGGCCATTTTGACCAGCGCGCTTCGCGCGTCGAGCAAGGTCTTTGCTTCGGCAGCCATTTTCACCGCTTTCAGACGTATCTGGCATGTGTGTGTGCACCGTGGCTTGAAGATTAATTTGCGGTTCACAGACTGTGAGCCGTGAAAGTCCATACCCGAGGGTGTGATTTCCCAGTCGCCTTGAGGGTGCCTTTTTGCAGCTTCGGCTGTGTGACTGTACTTGCCATCCGCATGGGATTCTGGTCTCGATTGGACATCATTCTGGTGATCGCTGGAGCGAATCAACTTTGGGCTCGAAGCCGGGAATAAGAGACATTGAGGATGTTCTTGTTTCACTCACTTGGAGCACAGTGAGTTCTATATTACAAAACTGATGGTACCATCATAGGACATATTGATTGTACTATTGAATACTATTATTGTTGTACTGTTATTCTTGTGTGATCTTAATACAATATTTGTTTGTGAGTAACAATTGGGGTGGCTTCTCCATTGATCTTTGACATACAGAATAACACATTTTTCTGCCGTGTCTCCTCTCGGGGCTCGGAGGTACACCGTGACCAGGGGGTTGGGGAGGAGAACGTAACAAAAGGCTAAGAAACTTTGAATTGAAGAAAGGTGAAGAAAGGTGCATTGTATTGTGTTTGTAAAGCTTGAAATTGTATTTCTGTCTCAATTGATTTTTTATGTATTAAAACTATTTATTCTCAGCATGTTTTCTTTACAAAGATGAACAGTGTTCTGAAACTTTTTAGGTCGTGCTTGGTCTTTTGATATTTTATTGGTAGAATTCCCAGGCACAAGAAGTTCTAAACACCTGGGTGTGGTGAACAATAAGGGGAAGCTTAAATAATACAAGGTACTAACATTTTGCGAGCAATTCCTCTCGCAGGTACTTCCAGCCAAGGGTGGTACTCATACCTGAATTTCTCGCTCATGTTTAATTTCCTTGGGTTGAGCTGTGACAACTTCTGTATGTGTTAAGATGCTACTGTTTGAATTTCTTTTTTTAATCTACTTATAAGTACCACTGTTTTGTAAAATCCAGTAGTTCTCGGTGAGAAGTTTCTGTACCAGAGAACAACTGGAGTCAGGATGATGAACACTCGTTTTTGCACCTTCAGATACATATGGCTGCTGAAGCAGTTTCTAGGCCATTGGGCATAATCCTGGACGGGTCGTCACTCCACTGCAGGATACTCGAATGACTCATTCATCCCAGTAGGTTGGTGGTCGTATTTCCAACTTCGGAGGGATGATAGACGAGGTCAACCAACCTAGTGTTAATTCAACGGCATGAAGAGGAGGCTTGAACTCCAGCCAGCAACATTAACCGTTAAGCCAACGCCAAAGCTTCTGTGGTCAGGAGCTTAACTACTTTTTTTTTTAAGGTCAGAGCTGAAGTTTAAACTCACAACACAATTATATCTTCGCTAAACATTCCTGAACTGCTTAGCAGCACATTTTACCCAAAAGCATTCTTTAAATCTGTCGGTAATTAGCAATATTCCAAAAAGCGCTTTTACATCCTTCGTATACTCCGAAAATTGAATTAGTTGTGCATTTACTGCTATTTCCATTAGGGACACTACATTACATTTGACTTCGTCGCTCGTTAAACACAAATACATCGTGTTCTAGTTTACAAAGGCTTCTTGGAAGCGCTCGGAAATTAGGCGAACATTTGTCGCGCGTTTTTCATCTCCACCGATTTTACTTCCATTTGCCTTTCGGCGCAATAGTGTGTTCCATAATGAAACGGTGCACTTAAGCTTTTAGCGTAATTGGCGATGCGGGACGATTTAGGCCGACCGATGCCTGTCTGTCTCTCTTAAGACTTGTAAACATCGCATGGAAATTTTGTCAGTGTCAAAAACGCGGGGGAAATAGCAAAAAGCCACTCGGAAGAGGAATGATTTCATTAGCATGTGCTGAAAATTCCTACCGGGGTTCATCAGTGAAATCCAAAACAGAAGAGGTCCTCGCCACGACGAGAAGAGGTCCTACAAAAAGTACAACAAGAAAGAGCAATCAGAGATTGCACACCCTCGCCACGACGTGTTTTTAATGCTTTTAAGGTTTTTTTTTATTAAAAAAAAAATTTTATATAAAGAATTGAGGCTCGTGTAAGAGCTAACACATTGAACATGAAAATATGCAGACACATAAAACATGCAATGAAGGGAGCGGAAGACAAGAGGGAGAGAGAGGGGGAAGCACACGATCACAACAACTCCACCTGGTTGGCCATATCACTCAATGGTGAGGAATCACTTAAAAATTAAATAATTATCATATCCGAATCCATATTTAGATCTTCACAAAAATCGAATCGATTTTTCCTTGTCACGCACAAAACCTGTCCAACAAGTTTCGTCCAAATCCACCGATGTTTTTTTGAGGTATCCCGCAATGTACGGTTTTTGGCCCGATCTCCCAATGGCGAAGAATCACTTTAAAAATTCTAGTAGCCGGATCCGAATTCGGATCTTCACCAAAATCTAATCATTTCGTCCTTGTCACATCCGCTACATCTCTGCCAAATTTCGCCCGAATCCTTCCACAACTTTTTGAGATATTTTGTTCACCAACGGACATACAAACAAACGGACAGATGGGTGAAAACATAACCTCCATCCACCTTTGGTGGCGGACGTAAATATCCTTAAGGTTTCCCTTAAATTGGTTCACGAGTTATCAAACAGAGTGACCACTATATTCGTCATGGGTGTGTGTCTATCTGTCTGTCCGCAGCATAACTACCCGATGATATCATCCGATCTTGATGAAACTTGGGTGGGAGGTTGATATCATAATCTAGTTGTGTCCTGCCTAGAGTGGGCGTATTGCGCCCATTGTGGGCGGAGCCACGCCCGAAAAAGATGTCTTTTTAGGGGGTAATCAATTTCAAGCTACATCTTCTACGAGGGGTTTGGTGGAATCTGACAGGGGTTTCGGTATTTGGTTAGGCCAATGTCATGTGTCTAACCCCACGGAGCTCAATTTTTCATTTTCACCCCAAGGTCAAGGTCACAAGGTCACAAAATTTAGAAAAGTCATTTTTGATGGTTTTATTACATTGTTCGCATCCTGATAGGGTGAAATGTCGTACATGTTTTTATATAATCACATACATCATGAAATACAAGTTTTCCAACAAATTTCAGAATCTTCGACCTTTGACCTTTGAAGGTCACAAAGGTCAAATTTTCAAAGTTGTCAGAATCGAACCAAATTTTCGGTATTGTGTAGCTAACTAGTCTCATAACAGATAATACATTCCTATTTATATATTTTCAATGTCGGTTTTGACCTTTGTCATTGAATACCCCTCGCTCGTGAACCATTGTCGTCTCCTGACTTGTCCTCCCTTAAAGTTAAGGGAAGCCCCCCTCCCCCACCCCTGTTGTCGGTTTTCTCCACTAATTAGAAGCAACCTTTCATAAGTTACCAGGTATTATACATTGTAAGAGAGGTCATGATTTGTTGTTTTGGGTTGACGACGGTTTAAACTCATTTGCTATCACATATCAGTACAATCGTGGCCCCACATGTTTATGGGTTAAGGAATGATTTCCCTTCAGGTCTCCCTTAACTAAGGATTTCCTTAAGTGCTGTTGCATAAACATCCCTTCGGAAATGCTCAGCTAAGGATAAGGTGAAGGAAATTATTAGGAGCCGTTGCTATACCAGGCAACCATTCAGAATAGAAATACAGCAGTAATAGCTGTCCTGAAGCACAATGGCGGCGAAGCGATCCACAAATTGGCACTAGTGGAGGCTTTAGTGAAGCACAAGAGCATCCTGAAGGGGAAGATGATGCCTTCTAACACCCCAGAAGAGAAGGCACGAGCCTGGAAAGGCTTGACTGAATCAGTCAATGCTGTTGGTCAAGCCGGACGGACCATGTCCGAAGTAAAGAAGCGATGGGACAATGTTTCAACCCCTGCGGTGTCGGGGATTTCATACATTTGGCTCTGTTACTAGGCAGCACTTGAGCATTCTGGGAACTGAACAAAGCTGGGCAGCACCGACCCCTCACCTGTAATAACATAGCCTGTTGTTGAGGTTTTCAGGCTCTGACCTTGGTCAAAGCTGCGTGGACAAGAAGATAGCTTTTCCCTTACTAAACAGCCCCCAGTTGTTTTGCCTTTCCTCTTATCTTTAATGTCTCCATTCATTATTTTCTATACAGTATATAAACCCTGGCCTGCTGTGTCCTAATTGAGAAGCTGGGCCGTTACTTGCTTACACGGCAGCTTTCCCATGTACATGTACCCCTCCCTTTATTAAATTCTCCTGTAACTGTCTGAGTTTGGTCAGATGATCACCCCTGTGGGGGTAGGAGGGGGGGGGGTGCTGGGAGGTAAATCCCCTACAGGGAAAGGAGCCTGAAAAGCCTGGAAAGCTTTAGTGAAGCACAAGAGCGTCCTGAAGGGGAAGATGACGCCTTCCAACACCCCAGAAGAGAAAGCACGAGCCTGGAAAGGCTTGACTGAATCAGTCAATGCCGTTGATCAAGCCGGACAGACCGTGTCCGAAGTAAAGAAGCGATGGGACAATGTTTCAACCCCTGCGGGACAGAACAGAGTCCATTGGATGAAACAAAGTCACAAAAACGGAAGGTAAATCATCATTTTATAAATCAAACATCCCGCCAATGTAATTATATAATCGCGACAAAAGTCACGGAAGTGTAGGCCGCATTATGATGTCTTAGACACACACATTATTGCCCTTTCTTTGCATTTAAGATGGCGGACCTTCTCCACCTCCTTTGTTCCCCTCACTATAATGATGTGAGACAATTTGAGCATGACTCACCAATGATTGTCGGGATCATTGGCGGCTGCGACACTGCAGATGACTATCATACGGATGAATCATTGGAAGTGTCATCATTATTAGGCCCTATATATGCATTCTGCTTGCATGGACTGTATTATAGATGTCGGTGTTTTACCCAAATTCAACTATTATATCTCATCCCAACATTCCTCAGCTTTGTATGCATTTTTCATTTTCAGGCCTGAGAAAAGCGGGATTTCAGACATTAGCTAGTCCAACTAATGTTTCAGACAACATAAAGGTGACATGTTCGTGAACACCAACCCAGCTGATATAGCCAGGCCTTGGAGGCGAACCTCTATTCCTGTGAAGGATCCTGCGATCAGACTCAGCATGTGCAAAAAAGACCGCCAATCCAAGATCTTCAAAAGGAGGTTCCTCTGCTTACAAAAAGAGCAATTGCTCTTGCAGAACGAGGTTTTGGTGTTGCAAAAAACAAGACCGAAAGTCTAACAGCTGCGTAGCCGGGCTTTTTTGATACTTTAGTTGAAGAGGATAGTATGACCTGGGTGGAGATACCAGTTAGCAAATAATGTAAGTATTAAATTATTTTGAAGTACTCTAAGTCTCTAAAGTGTCGGTCACCATGGAAGTGAAGAGATTGCATTGAGACACTGGATTATTCTATATGTTTGGAGTCAACAATGAACCACACACCGCTTCAATCCAGCATCTTTGCAGTCACGACAAAGGGGTTGCAGTGTTACAATTATATTTATTATATTATTATTATCAACGTTATGATTATTATTATGAACTGTATGTGATATATGCAACATCTAGACCTCACCGTCGGGAATATGTAACAACTGGATGCAGATGTACATGTCACTTCCAGGTTGGTGGGCCTGGAGCGAGGTCGTGCTTGCTGGTTGCACAACAAAAGCCATTTTGAATTGAGCTGAATTGGTGTTCTTTTGAAGGAACAACACACTACATTAATAAACTCCCATGATAATTAGTACATCACTTCTCATTGAGTCATCCATGAACAATACACCGCTTCAATCCAGTAACTTTGCAGTCACGACAAGGGATTGCAGTGTTACAATTATATTTACTACATTATTATTAACGTTATTATAATTATTATCTATACTAGCCGAAACCTGTGGAACATCCACGGAAGGGAGGATGTGGTGTATGGATAGAGTGTACCATTATGGATGGCATAGGGGATTTGCTTGTCCGAGTAAGAGTTAGGAAGAAAGATGAGAATGAAGAGTGCGTATATGAACAACGATCGCCGACACTGGCACAAATGCATGCTCTGGATTGTCCACTCAGTGGACGCTTGCTTTCGCCTTCGTCTGTCCAATCAGCGGACGGCTTGCTTCGCCTTCGCCCAGCAGACGCCAATACGATGGCGTCGTATCGGCAGTTAATCGGATGCTTTTGGGCCCCAACGTCGGCTAATTCAGATTTTTCGAGTATGGCTGTACGTGATAAACAAAGAGCGTGGTTCGTAGATCGTAAATCCATTAGTGCCGTGGGCATCGGGTTACTGGGTGCGGCGTAAAAGGGATAACAAAGTCGAGTCCTTACGGTATTATTATATATAAATTATTTATATATATTATTTATTTATATATATTATTATATATATTATTATATAGATAATAATAGCGTAAGGACTCGACTTTGTTATCCCTTTTACGCCGCACCCAGTGACCCGATGCCCACGGCACTAATAGATTTACGATCTACGAACCGCGCTCTTTGTTTATCACGTACAGCCATACTCGAAAAATCTGAATTAGCCAACGTTGGGGCCCAAAAGCATCCGATTAACTGCCGATACGACGCCATCTTATGATGCCATCATATTGGCGTCTGCTGGGCGAAGGCGAAGCAAGCTGTCCGCTGATTGGACAGGCGAAGGCGAAAGCAAGCGTCCACTGAGTGGACAATCCAGAGCATGCATTTGTGCCGGTGTCGGTGATCGTTGTTCATATACGCACTCTTCATTCTCATCTTTCTTCGTAACTCTTACTCGGACAAGCAAATCCCCTATGCCATCCATAATGGTACACTCTATCCATACACCACATCCTCCCTTCCGTGGATGTTCCACGGGTTTTGGCTAGTTATTTTTATTCCCAAGACGATGTTACGGTATTAGGAATAAAGGATCGACTCGGATTTCTGAATGCCTCAGACATATCTTTCCCAAGTCTACGCTAAACCTCCACATCCGCCGCCTTACCCCACACCTTGTATAGGATATAATATTGTCGTGTCCCCGGGGTTAAGAACACAAGAGGACGAATGGCCGAAACAAGCTTCACTCCGAGGTGTATACCCAACTTGGCGGTATTATATTTTTGCGTGCGCGGGAAGGTTTTGAGGCCTTATCTGATTGGAACACACGCAGGGCTTAAACCGAACCCACAAAGACAAAGACAAGACAGCAAAATCCACAATACAAGGAAAGTAAAATTTGCAAATAATGATTTAACGAAAATAAATGCAAATAACAATGAAAGGTGAGGTAAAAACTAAAATTCCTAATTGAGACGTCTCCATTCAGACTCATATACAAACACGGGGAAAACCAAAGTAAAAGAAAATAAATAATGCTTTGGTAATCGGCTGGCACTCAGCTTTGCATCCACAAATCGCTGGTAAAGCTTGCCGGTTGCTTGTCGCCTCCAAACCACCGCACGGGAAATGCACAAAATGGCGCGAAGTGCGCTCTTCAACGTCCAGAGGAAACACGATGCGGACCCAGTCCACCGCCGACGTCTATCCTGTGCCTTGTAGTTCTGACTGTTCAGAACCGCTGTTTTTCACCAGCCCTTTCCCAAGAGCGCACACGAACCAAAGACCACACACCCACCACCAAGCTGGAACATGGAGGAAATGTGACTACCTTCAACCAGCGCCAGGACAGAGGGAGAGAGAGAGAGAGAGAGAGAGAGAGACTGACTGTTTCTTCCTTTTATTACAAGAGTACAGAAAATCAGTTATGTTCAGTCATAAAGAAACAAAACACAATAAAAATGGTCTCAAGGAAAAGTTATTATCAAATCATCATCATCAAGTGTGCATATGACATCATTAAAAACCCACTTTTCTTTAAAACATGTTAAATTCTTGTTCATTTTAAAAAACCGGTATTCTAGCTTTAGTCTTGCATTTACAAGAGCCTTAAGGGTGAGCAGTACATCATATGACGAGTCAGAAGCGTTTCCCTTTTTTTTCTTCCTGGATTTATAAATTGCAAACTTGGCCTGGCCAATTTAAAAATTCATTAAAACCACATTCCTAAGGGAAGACGGTCCTAAAACACCATAAATAAAAACATTGTGATTGAAGAGGGAACCAAGCTTCACAAAGCGTTCCTGAAGGAATGTAAAAAGAGGTTGCAATCGTTCACACTCAAGGTATATATGCGGTAGGGTTTCAATGGATGCACAGAAAGGGCATAGATTAGAGTTAGCAGTAGAAAACCGGTTCAGTAAAACATTATAAGGTAAAATCCAGTGTACAAGTTTCCATTGAATATCTCCAACATACTTTGGAGTAGGCAAGAGATAAAAACTTCGCCAATTGGGGCAATTGGGTGGTATTGGGGGTAAAACATCCCGCCATCAAAGCCTCGGGTGCTCAGAAAATGTTTTTGCGTATAAAATTTTAACGTACGCGTTGTACAAAGTTTTCTTTGGAAAGGCGGGAAGGGATAATGCAGTATCATCAGGGCTGTTCAGGCCAGGGGACAGATTAAGTGGCGGGCTGAAGACGGAGTTTGGGGAAGTCACCCGCTGTTTCCTCGGGGGAAGGGCCAAGTTCCTCGCAGGTATTACGATACATTGTGGATATCCCTTGAAGGAACCGAGAGATGATCCTGACAGATTTTATTCCGGTTTTTTGTGCCACAGCGGCAGCACTCAGCCGGCAGCTCCCAGACTCTGTCATGAGGTCTTTCACTCGCAGCAGCTTGGCATCAACAAAACGTTGAACGAGTCCCCTATTATTCAAGCTGTTTTCCAGGAAGGGGTTGTAGCATAGGGGCTCATTCAACAACATTCCCATGTTGTATGTTGCCATTTCACGGGAAAAGGACAGGGCTTGCCAGGCGTTCATCACCCCTTGGTAAAAGGTGGGCAGCAAGGATGAATCGATTTGATGAGGGTTCATCAAGAAAAGTTCTCGGTCGTAACCCAGCTTGCATGTAAGCTGCAATATGCAGTTAGCCAGAGGCCTCCAGAGTAGGGCTTCATCTCCATATACAAGTTGGCGCACGATATGAAGCCGGAAGACCATAATCCGGCTGCGGATATCAATAAGACCTTGGCCACCTTCAGTGAGTGGTAAGTATGCCACGGGGGGTTGGAGCCAGTGTTTCCCGCTCCAGAAAAAGTCGACAATGCTCTTTTGCAGTGTAATAAGAAGGCTCCCGGGCGGTTGTAGGCATATCATCTTATGCCATAGCATAGAGGCGACAAGATTGTTAATGACGAGAGTTCTTCCGCGGTACGAAAGTTGAAAAAGAAGTCCTTTCCAGCGAGCCAGTTTTGCCATTACCTTGTCCGGTAATCCCACCCAGTTCTGCTGCTCAAAGGTGTTGTCTCCGAGGAAAATACCGAGGTATTTAATGCCACTTTTCTGCCAGTTCACTCCTCCTGGTAGGACAATTGGCGGGCAATCTCCAGGTCCTATCCAAAGGGCTTCACTCTTCTTCCAGTTTACCTGGCCTGAACAAGCCTGACGATATGTTTTTAGTGCCTGAGCCACCGCAGTGACGTCAGCACTATTTTTTATATAAATACAGACATCATCTGCATAGGCAGAGACTTTTAGCGGTGTGGTAAGAATTGATCCAGTGAAGCCAGAAATGTGCGTACATAATTGGAGCAGAAGAGGTTCGATGGCAAGAGAGTATAAAAGTCCAGATAGCGGGCAACCTTGCCGTACTCCCCGTTGTACAGCAATGGGGCTACACAATACTTGATTAATTTTAAGAACACTGGATATATTACAATACAAAAGTTTAATGTACGAGATAAAAATAGGTCCAAACCCAAAATTCTCTAAAACTCTAAAAAGGTACATGTGGTCAATACAGTCGAAGGCTTTTCCTTGGTCAATAAAAAACAGACCAACATTCATATTAAAATTGTTACAAAACCGAATGGTATCACGGATAAGAAAGATATTATTAAAAATAGTACGTCCAGGAATACAAAAGGATTGATGTTCTCCTATTAGTACATTCATAAAAGGTTTCATTCGATTAGACAAGGCTTTGGCTAAAATTTTATAATCCGTACATAAAACAGAAATAGGACGCCAGTTCTCTGTAAGTTGAGTGTCCGCTTTCTTAGGAATTAAGGTGGTGACTGCTCTCCGGCAACTCCACGGCAGTTGTGCAGCCTCTAAACATTCATTCAATACCCGCAGTAGGTGAGGTCCAATGGCGTCCCAAAAAAACTGGAAAAATTCACTAGTCAGCCCATCCAGTCCAGGGGCTTTATCAGGTTCCAAGGCCTTCAAGGCAGCGGTGAGCTCAGGTAACCTAAGAGGATCCTCCAACTGCTGCTTCTGATCCTCCGCCAATGTTGGAAGGTTAGAAACAAGTTCCGATATTGCATCCTGGTTAATGTCATGCCGCATAAACCGTTGTTTAAAATGTTTCCGGGCACATTCCCTGATTCTGCCATCTTCATAAAGGAGTTCCCCATCATGGAGCAAGCGTGTAATCATTGACGAAGAGGCCCCCCTTTTAAGGCTGAAGAAGAATTTGGTTGGAGCATCAAGGTCGTGTATGTACCTCGTCTTCAGGCGCAATAAAGCATTTTGTGCTCGCCTTTCGGATATGGAATTCAGTAAGGCCGTTTTTCCATGGATTTGTTGCCTCATTCCCTGGTAGCTCACACTTGCAGTTCCCTGAAGCTGTTCCTGTAATGCCAGGATTTCATCTTCAAGTAAGGTTGTGGTTTTTCTTTCCTCTTGAACACCATACTCACGATATTGTTGGCAGAACAGTCTGATGTGCGTTTTGGCATTATCCCACCATTGTCTGAGGTTTGAGAAATTCCCTTGGGAGGCAACTAGAATATTCCAAATTTCCGGAAAAATGTCCTTAAAGGTACTATCATCAAGTAAGTTGTTATTAAATTTCCAAAAAGCACTCTTGTGTTTCGGGCAGGGGGCAGAAATTTTGCGAAATGTTGCGCTGTGGTCCGAGAATCCTGATGGGCAAATTTTGGATGACAGAACGAGGTGTTCAAGTGGAGGATTAATATAAAACTTGTCCAAGCGAGCAAGTACAATATTACCCTGAATGCATCGACACCATGTGTATTGCCTGATTGATGGGTGCTGTACCCGCCATATATCTGTCAAATTCATTTGTTTTAAAAATTTGGTGAGAGGGATTGTGGAGGCAGGATGGGGCTCTGCACTGTTCCTGTCTAGTTGGGGTTGGAGGGTGCAGTTAAAATCTCCACCAATACAAACATGATTGTCTTGGTTTTTTAGGGCGTTTTGGCTGTCGAGGGACGTTAGGTGTGTCCCAAGGTCATTAAAAAAAACTCGCCGAGCTACAGGCGTACTTGGGGCATAGATATTTAAAATAGTATATAATTTTCCATAGTAGTGGAATTCTAGGGATGCTAGGGATCCCTTGTGTATTTCGTCGAATTTAAGCGATGAAGGCGAAAAGGAGGGGCTAAGAATTATTGCGACACCGCCTTTGCGGGAGTCACCGTTACTAAAGAAGGACAGGCCGGGGAAGAGCCTACACCACTCTGCGACACAGCAGTCGTTGGCATGGGTCTCTTGTAAGAGGGCAATGTCAACTTTCTTCTGTAATAAAAAATCCCTTACTTGAACTTTACGGACAGAGCTACATCCTCCGTTAATATTCAAGCTACAAATGGAAAAACTCATTACAGCTATAAGGAGGAGTGACCACCACTCAATTTTTTGATAGCAGTTCATTCTTAGCTTTTTGCAACCACTTCTTTAAACGGTGACGTTGGGAGGAATTGAAATTAAAAACGTGGGGCCGTTTTACCATCAATCTAGCGGAATGTATAAAATCAGGTAGCTCCGGAAAAAAGGTTTCTATAACAACATTCCTTTTTCGGAATGTGTCCTTAAGAAACCTTTTTATCTCGGAGGGAGGGATTGGAGGGATTTCTTCTTCCTTAAGGCTACCACATTCACTAACAGAGTCATCTATATCAGATGGCTCAGATGGTGTGTCACACTGGTTTTCATCATTTATCTCCTCACCGTCATCACATCCCTCCACGTTATCGGATGGGGCATAGTCCATAGAGGGAGGGGATGGGGAGGGAGAGAAATGAGCCATCTTCAGGGGAGGGGGGGGGAGGGGGGCGGTACTAATTTTTGCGGTTCAACCATATCAGTTTCTAGGTCAGTAGACAAGGGCGAGGATTCATCCACATCTATGTCCTCCAATACCGAGAAACGATTTTCTGTGACGAGGGACAAATCTAGGCCAGAGAGGAGGGGCTGTCGGTTTTCAGTTGTAGGTTTTTTAAAGAGATGACCGTTTTCATCTGTTGTTTGCAGATGTCTTTTTCCTTTTGGGCAGACTAATTGAAACTCGTCCTGGTTAGTGGGAAGAGATTGCAAGGGTTTGGGGGGATGGGGGGGGAGGGAGGACGTGATCATCGGGAGGGGATTCCCATCGGCTACCACGGCGGGAGAGGTAGGATCAGTTATAGCAGGCAACAAGCTGTAATTGGACGATGTCGCTTGGGGGGGTGAGATCTATCGTTAACAGGAGATGGCTGCAATTAGATCCTTCAGTAGAGGGAGGGGCCCCTGTTTCAAGGGGAGGGGAAGGGGGTACGGCGGGGGGGTTTGGATTGGTGGTAAGAGGGCTTGGGTCGGTGGTGGACAGATTGGGATTGTAGTGAAATCGTATTCGTACTGAACCCGGGGTGATGCTCGCTGCCCGTTGTCATCGTTGTCACCGCTAGGGGCGTGACTATAAGACCCGCTGCTGCGACGGTGCTCCGAGACTTCTCCCTTGTGACATGTTACATCGGTAGCCTCGTTAACGGTACGCCTTTATAGAATATCTAGCTTGCTTGCATCGAATGATATGAATGGATCCATGAGATGTCGCATCGTATACTTATTGTGTATTTCTACTTTACAGGAATGATGTGATGATCTAAATGCAATTAAACCAAACCGTTGGACTAAAGTTGTGTGGACCTGAATGGTTTTCCACAACACTTAATTGCATTTAGATCATCACATCATTCCTGTAAAGTAGAAATACACAATAAGTATACGATGCGACATCTCATGGATCCATTCATATCATTCGATGCAAGCAAGCTAGATATTCTATAAAGGCGTACCGTTAACGAGGCTACCGATGTAACATGTCACAAGGGAGAAGTCTCGGAGCACCGTCGCAGCAGCGGGTCTTATAGTCACGCCCCTAGCGGTGACAACGATGACAACGAGCAGCGAGCATCACCCCGGGTTCAGTACGAATACGATTTCACTACAGGGATCAGTGGTGGTAAGGCTTGGGTCGATGGTGGGAAGGTTCGGGTCGGTGGTGGGAGGGCTTGGTTCGGCGGCGGGAGGGCTTGGTTCGGTGGTGGGAAGGTTTGGTTCGGTGGTGGGAAGGCTTGGGTCGGTGGTGGGAAGGCTTGGGTCGGTGGTGGGAAGGCTTGCGTCGGTGGTGGAAGGGTTTGGACCGGTGGTGGGAAGGTGGGGGGGTTGCTTATTCCCGGTTCGGAGGGGAGGTTGCACTTGTGGAGAATTCTCTTTTCGGGGGCAGTCATGCTTAACATGCCCAAATTGTCCGCAGCCAAAACATTTTAGAACGTTGGTGGACACGTACACTGTATATTCGTTCTGTTGATGTTTTAATTTTATTATAAGGTTTAAATCCTTCTGGGAATTTTTTAAAATCATAAACACTTGCCGCCGGAATGAAACCACGTGCCTTAAATCGTTGTTTCGTGACCCGAAGGGAATCATGGAGATACGAGACACGATGGTACCGTATCGGGACAACTCTTTAATTAGTACATCGTCGGATACAAATGGGGGGCAATTGGATATCACGACTTTTATCGCTGGGCTATCTAGTGGGGAAATCATTACAAATAAATCTGGATCGATTGTCAAACCCTGTTCGACAATTTGTGGGACACAATCCACGTCGGACAAAAAAATAACGATCCGCTTGTTCATCCGCGAAGCGGCAACAACCTTGTCGATCCCGACAACACGACCGGTTGCGAGGACAACGTCCTCGACACTAACCTCACGTTCCGGAGGTACACAAAAGAACCCGTGCTTACGGGTCAGTCTCTGAAAGGCCGTAAATCGAGATAGTGCAGCTGCCATGCTGGAACAGCTGCACTTACAACCCCTCCCCATCTCGGGGAGGGTGAATATATAATACAATCTTCCCTACCCGAACTCCGGGAATGGGAAGCAATCAGACCTCTCCGATTTCCCTAACTTCGGAAAAGGGAGGCAACAAAACAAACTGAAGGAAAGATAAACGAAAGGAAAAAAAGGAAATCGAGGTTTAAGATGAAGGAGCAAACACCGATTGGGCGACGCCCAAAAACGGCGAACCCTTACCAGCGATCACCCTGTGCTCTCCGGCTCTCTCTCCCATCTCAACGTATATGGGAATCACCAGGAAGACTCCACGAACAGGCACAAGGACACAGAGGGGGGAAAACGGGGGGGGGGGGGGGGGAATGGAGCAGCAACACAGAGCACTCACAGGCCTCCACAAGCAGACGCCATGACAGTACAACCAGCATACAAACGGGAGAGAGAGAGAGAGAGAGAGAGAGAGAGAGAGAGAGAGAGACAAAATGGCGAGACCGTGTGCTTTTCTCCTTCAGCTCTCTCAAATCCTCCACGATGACATCACACTCTTTGTCCAATCACCGAGGGCTACTCAATAACAAAGGCCGGGGTGTGACCTCCCCACCACGCCCCGTCAGGGGGTGGAGTCCAATCTCTCTTCGGGAATGTTCAGATGGTGTCGAAGGCCATAAGACGGGGCCTGATCGGCACGATCGGCAAATGTGCCGGGTTTGTCGGGCCTGATGGCAAGGTGAGCGACTGATTCCATTTGTTATAGTTGTTGTAATGGCGGCTATTTTTGATGTAAAAACAACAAAGGGAAAAATCACAGGGCAATTACACACTGGGGTTTATCCTTAAGCCCTACCTAACTTGCAAAGCTCCACCCCTCGTATGGAGACACATATACGATCTTACCCGGACATTTGACACTACTTAGATACACCGAGGTGGGTTCTTCTTCTTTGCGACACTCGGAGCATGCTAATTTATACGATTCTATCTTGGCCAAGGTATTTCATTCCCCTACCCCCACAAACGTAACAATATAACCATATGATTCTCGAGAAGTATACAACGTTGTGTGATGTACAAATAACGCAAGTGATGAATATTGTAGTTTGCAATGAATGGAAACAAAATGGCGGACACATCATGTCATAGGTAACTTTCCTACACAGGGTCTCTAGTTTGTGTGGGCGTAGTTCATGCGAACCACGCCCTCTACAATATTAGGTGTTGGTTCGAAGTTCGAATCCCTCCAACCCCGCGAGTAACGGACTAGCTAATGTAACGTTAGGTGCTTTGAAGGATTCCACAACAGCAAAGGCCCAACTGTTTATTACAGTATAAAGCAAACCAGTCACTACTTGAGTATCAGATAATAAGGCCATGCCCGAGAGCTCACTGCAGCGTGGCCCCGGCTCAGCATGCCAGACTCCTCCCCACCCACTCCCTCCCCCACCCCCGCATGACGTCACATCCCGTGATGTGTATGCACGCATCAAATATATTTGCATTATACATTGTATATTTGCATTATAACACAGCTAACTTTGTTTTTCTGCCGTCCCATGTTTTTGAGTCGTGCACGGACTGCAACCCAAAGGACAGTAGTCGTCAATGCAATTTAATGATTTTTTTTTGTATACAAAATCGAGGCTCATGTAAGAGCTAACACATAAAACACAAAAGCTTTAACATAAACACAGATGAAACATAAACATAGGGGAAATACCCCTGGCACTCACCTGGTAGAATAAACAGTATACTGCACTGACTAAGGGTATTTTAAACTAATTTCAATGGTTGCTAGAAGACAGGACAGCATTTAGAATCATACTAACTTAATCATAAGACCTTAAACAAACAAAGAAAAACATACCTATTTTGGGGGGCAACCACCACTCCCCCCAACCCCATACACCTCCTAAGACCCCAATTTTTCTAATGCCTTGAACAAACATTGGTACATCATGGGTGATTAAGGTTGTGGTTAAATTTCAATCGAAATTGGGTGTGTAGTTTCTGAGAAGAAAGCAAATACCTATTTTGGGGGGTTATCCCCCCCGTAAATCCCTAAAGGGGGCAGATTTTTTTTTCAATGCCGTGTACATACTTTGGTACATCATGGGTGGTGAACGTTAAGGTCAAGTTTCATCGAAATCGTGTGTGTATTTTCTGAGAAGAAAGCAAATACCTATTTTGGGGGGGAAACCCCCACCGACCCCCATGGAGGCAGATTTTTTTTAATGCCGTTAACAAACTTTGGGACAGCATGGGTGGTGAAGGTCAGGGTCAAGTTTCATCAAAATTGTGCGTGTAGTTTCAGAGAGAAAGCAAATATCTATTTTGGGGGGTGAAACGTGGACCCACTTTGATCCCCCGTAGACCACCTTAGACTTTGATTTTCTTAGTACCGTGAACAAACTTCGGTACATCACGTGTGATGAAGGTTGTGGTCAGGTTTCATAGAAATATTGTGTGTAGTTTCAGAGGAAAAATAAAATCCTATTTTGGGGGGGGGGGGGGGGGGGTCAAACCTGGATCCAATTTGACCCCGGTAAACCCCCTTAGAGTTCTTATAATGTCGTAAACAAACTTTAGTCACAACACAACAAATATCATTTTGTGCAAAATTTGGTCGCAATCCCATCAGCGGTTTCGGAGAAGAAGTTTCAAGTGTTTACGGACTGATGGACTGACGGACAATACAATAATAACAATGCATTTATTTTATATAGCGCTTTTCAGGGAGCCCAAAGACGCTTTGACAGAGTGCAAAACATAATACATAGCAAAACATAAAAACAATTGCAAAAAACAAGAATCAATAGGGAAATACCCATAGCAAAAAGGAGGGAGAGAAGAAGAGATAATCATGGTTTTAAATGCTATGGGTTAAATGTTGAATGCAGTGTTGAACAGGTAGGTCTTGAGTGATGTTTTGAATGTGGTGAGTGAGGAGTCTCTGATGGTGTGAGGTAGTGAGTTCCAGAGGGACAACGACCATTAAGAGGGACAGACGGACAACACGCCATTGCATAAGCCCCAGGTGAACTTCGTTCCAGGTGAGCTAATCATAAAGGGAGCAGGACACAAGAGGGGGAGAGAAAGGGAAGCCCAACAATAGTGGAGAACAGAGACATCGGGAGATCTGTGGAAGGGAGAGGGCTGTGGTGGAGTACACTGGATAAACAAAATGGACATTACAGGGGATTTCAGGAAAGAAAAGGGAATTTGAAAAAGGTGGATTTGGGGTGTTTTAACGGGGGTGTTTTAACTGATAAAGGTTTTGGATGGGAGAACATAAGAGATGGTGGTGAACAGATGTTTTGAAGACCTGGAGGAAGGAGTGGGATTGAAGAGAGTGAGGGCGTTTGTTCCAGAGGCGGGAGAAAAGAGGAATGAAGGAGTGAAGGTGAGCAGAGCGTCTTGATTTTGGCAGTTTCACCTTAAGAGGGTTGCTGGCAGACAGGGTTGCCGCCAGGGATTTGGGGCCCCATGAAAAGATATCACAATGGGCCCCTATGCAGCACGCGCGCACATTTTTTCCCCGACATTTTTGCCAGGAGGTTGAAACAATGCTTACATTTCTGCATACAGTATGGAATTCACTATTTGATGCAAGACTGATACCCACACAAGCAGCAGCGGACTGGGTCTTAAAACCGGCCCGGGCATCCTTCACCTAGGTCGGCCCATTATTCATTAATATTGTTACAGACACGACTTTGATGTTAAAGTGGGCCGAGCGGAATGGCCGTCGTGTCCGCACAAATTACCCGACTATACTCGACGTTGACGAAGCCGCGCCACGCTGGCTCAATAAGAAAAAGAAGACACCCGGCTGGATTACAATCACACAATACGACACCAACGTTTCGATTCTCAAGTATATTCGTACGGAAAAAGGTTAGATTACAGGGGCTAGAGGTATATTACAGGAAGACAGGCACTTAGACACACTCTTATATTAACCCCGGACAGACGACAGACACACGGGACAAAATGCTGACTCACACGGGGGTTGATGAAAAGGAAAGGCAGGTCGCGATGGCTCAAGGTGCACTCTTGGCTCAAAGCAGGGTACACGGTTCGGTCCAGCGATGCGGGGAGGTCTCGTCGCAGCGCTCAGAGGTGACGTTCTTTCTCAGGCCTCTCCAAACTCAGGCGCATCTGTTTCAGCGCTCGCAGGTCCGTCTTTCTCCAGCTGGGGGCGAATCTGACGTCACGTCCGGCAAGCGGCTGCGTATATCCGGCGGGGAGTGACACGCCCTCGGCTCGTTAGCTCCGCCTCGTGGAATCGGCACGTTGCTTCTCATTGGGTGCGTGCGGGGGGGGTTACTGGCTCCGCCCCTGACGAGGAGCTGACAGCCAGCCCCTTCGGGGTAACCCCGTGGAGCGCATGGTCTGGAGCTAATCGAGCCGGTGTGAGGACGCATCCTCCCCCGCTCCGCCGCCATCCCCTCTGTTGTTGTTGTAATTGTTGTTGTAGTTGTTGTTATTGTTGTTGTTTGGGGAAGAAGATGGGAGGAGGTATGGGAAAGGTCCTAAACTCACTACTGATGCCATATAATCACATTCTGGTGCAACGAAGAGTCATAATTAATGGAGACGAGGCCTTAACTGACATAGAATAAGAATAACTAGGAAGATGTCCGAAAGTTGGCTACGTGTGGTGCGGTGGACCTGGGCACGACATTTAATGGGGGAATAAGGGGAAGGTCGGCTCTACTGATTGTTATTTACATGCAATGGGACTAGGGAATGGGGGACTGGGGAAAGTTGGGGAGTATTGGAGAAAATAGGGGAATATTTACAAGCGGATATGGAGGCCAAATTCCATATTCGCAACATTGCACCCTTCTCTACCCTCGGGGCGTCCCGACCCGATAAATTTTTACCTACTTTAGTGTGGCACGCAATGTAGTTCCCTCTACTATTAACTCTACCCTGAGTGCGACAGTTTTACAGATATTCACAAATGAGTAAATATGTCCCCCTGCGACGTTGCACCCTTCTCCTCACAGAAACACACCCACAGGATAACCGAATCCGGAAAGAATTCTCAAACTAAACATACAGCCGGTAGGGAGCATTATTTACAAGATTACGCTGATATCTACACTACGATCCAGGACCTGTTTTTGGAGGAACACATGCAGATGTTATGCATAGAGAGAGAGCGCGCTTGCCAACATCGATACACCAACCCACGAGTGCTCTGTGGCCGACGGCCTTTAATAACGTGCAGAGCACCCTTCCCGAGCATCAACAGCACCACCCCACCACCAATCGGTGCAGTCACCATTGTTCATTGGAATAAAAATAAATTCGACAACCCCTAACCCTGCAGGTGTCTCTTGCTCTTCTTGTGGTGCACTTGGTGGTGTTAACTATTAGTGGTTCACCTGTATGGCATAGGTGCCACGTTGACCCATAGGTCCATCCCCGGGTGGTGCTTGGCCGCAAACGAACTGCGGTCCATTGTGGGTGGCCACAAACATTGCGGTCCATATGGTGTATCGATCCAGGCAGCCAACAGCGAAAGTGCAGGCCCACAACTGCGTAGCCAGCACCTCTCTCTCCTCTCTCTCTACCCCAAAGCCAGATCCTCGGAGGTGGGAGACAAAAGAAGCAGACAAGTGAGTAAGGTGGTAAGGGCGCAAAAGTGCACGCAATACAAGATGATGCACACTGGGGGCACATGGGAACCAGGTGAGACAGGTACGTTCCTATCGTACGCCCCCCCCCCACCAGGTAACCTACATGGCCCCTCCCTTACCCCTTACTGTATCCACAAAACACAACACTACCCATAAACATCTACTTTACAAATCGACAAACATCCCTACTGTCTTCCCCGTTCCTCCCATAAACCAAATTCGTCTTCTCTCCCTCCTAACCAATCAAATTTGCCATTTTCAACTCTCATCAAAAATTTGCCATTTTCAACTCAACATCAAAATTTGCCATTACCAATTCATCATCAGTCCCTCCTAGGGAGGGAGAGATGGAATCACCCCAATGTCTCATCCACGTCGTGATGCGTCTCACAAATCCTCACAGCAATTCTCATTTCTGCAACACAACCAAAGAAAACACAGGTGTGGAGTCATCATCATCACCACAGGTAAGTGGCTGCGTATGGTGCGACAGGTTCATCAATCCTAACTATTTCCTAAATGACTTTAACAACTTTACACTACCCGGGGTCTTTCTCCGGCCAAACCATTGGCCCTCTTACACTATGGGTTCTAAAAACCAATTCCCATTGGCCAAACTGTGGTGCTTTTCAATTTGGGGTCTCACTCCCCGGATTCATCTCCCGGTGCCCTCGTACAATTTCTGGGCTGTGGCGTGTACCTCTCCCAGTGGGTCTACCCACCTGCACACCTCCACCACTGCAGTTGCCTCCGAGCTTACCTGCTCCTTGCCCTAACCTAACTACCTGGGGAAGGCCCTCTGGCACTCTCCCCACTCGGTGCCCTCTCTGGCACTGGGCTACCCGGGTCCATCCTCCGGATCCTCGGGCCCCATCCACAACTCTACCGGCTCCCAGAGCCCACCTGCGGCCTCACCTGGCCGACATCCTCACAGTGGTGGAGTGCCCAACCAACTACACACACTAACAGGCTACACGCCCAGCCATTTCCACAACACTAATGCACCCATCCACAACACCATTCTGCAACCCCACCACAAATGCCAATATCCAACCACAATTTACCTGCACCCTCTACCTAACACTTACACTACCCGCCCCGGGTGCTCGTGAAAGGGGTCCACTCTTCCCCCATCCACACCTTCGCACCATGCACACCACTCCGTACCACTCACTCCAACTCTCTCCACACACCTGTACCTGCACACCTGTGCTCTCACACCTGGTGCCACCTGCACCCTTCTCTCCCCAAGCGCATTCGCGCTGATCCACACACTCACTACTCATACCCTGCTCCACACACCTGTCCAGTTGCACACCTGTGCAATCACACCTGTTCAATTCTCACAAACACGGCATCATCTCAGCTAACTACTCCCTTCTGAAACTTGCGCTTCCCAGTCGTCCCTTTAAACTATTGCGCTCCCTCGTCATTATAATCCACACTAATCTACCTGCGTCCCCACTACAGGTATCAGTCACTAACTAATCTTAACGTTACCTAATGTCAATCTTCGCTAGATCCCTACACACCATATCCTAACCCACCCGGGCTAGTTTTCACTGCCATACACCCCATAATCTAGTGCTCCTTTGCCCCCCCATATGGGAAGGATGGTGGATTTGCCATCCCACCACATCGGGGGTCTCTCACTACCAATTTTGCACATCAAATTTCAACAAATCAAAAATTTGGCCAATCACTGCCCATCATCTGCCAATCACTACTGCCAATCCCTTGCCAATCATCAAATTTTGTTTTTCTCTAATTTTGGGTCCAAAACACTAACCTCATCACCCAGTCTACTCACTACTGCCTCTCGGTGCGCCAATTCCTGTCCAAAGCCCGGCTTCGTAAAGCCAAGCCATGGATGCTGGTTGTTTTGTGCCGGCGGCTGGATGCGTCCGGCATTCGGGACAGGGACGGGGGCTTACCCGGGCCGAGATCCCACGCATCACCTCGGCGTGGAGCCATCCAATGTCCCGATCTCGACCTGCCGGAATGCCTCAACAAAAAGTGGTCGCCATGACGACCCTTTCTATCGGGCTGCCAGCTCCGCCTAGTGGAGCCTGGACGCGGCCGTTCAAAGCGAGGCCCGGCACGCACCGAGGGCCTGCTTCGGCTAAAAGTCGCTCTAACCTCTAACCCGTGTAACGTCGATGCTTCACCTGCATGCTTACACCCCGCAGCCCGTTCCTTGCTCACACATCCAGCCGTGCCCATGCTCCTCGTACCTTTCCTTACACACCCAGGTACACCCATTCCACTCACAGCCTTGGTCACACACCTGACCACCGAACACTTTGGCACACATTCGTTGCTCGCACACCTCACCAATACACCGCTTCGCGCCCCCTCCTCGGTCACCTCCTCTGTGACAATCACAGGTGTGCCCTCATTCGCACACCCAACCACGTGCCTCACCACCAACTCCAGCGTGCATTCCCACTCACGCTCTACCATTCCAGGTGTGCATCCTTCCATCCCAGGTGTACATCCTCGCTCACCTGTCACAACTAACTCACGCTCCATGTCACTCTCACTACTTTCACCTCCATTCCTGACAGCGCACTCACCCTTACTCTTGACAGCACACTCTTTCCCCATGCACCTGTCCGTCACACACCTTTCTCGCGCACACTCTCCCGTTACACCCTCTGTAACACTCACCACAGGTGGACACTCTTCCTTACTTCTGACAGCGCACTCTTTCCTCATGCACCTGTCCGTCACACACCTTTCTCGCGCACACTCTCCCGTTACACCCTCTGTAACACTCACCACAGGTGGACACTCTTCCTTACTTCTGACAGCGCACTCTTTCCTCATGCACCTGTCCGTCACACACCTTTCTCGCGCACACTCTCCCGTTACACCCTCTGTAACACTCACCACACCGCGCTTCCACGTGCTCCCTCGCACACGCGCTACGACCGACTCACTCTCGCCAGCACACTCACTCCTTGGCACGCACTTTTTCCTCACACACCCCAGAGTCGGATTTTCTCGCACACCTCATTTTTCGCACACCAGACCGGTCGCACACTTCACCAACGGCCTCTCACGAACACCCGGGTCTATCTCGACCCCCAAGCCTCTTAAATCACCTGGCGCATCATACGCACGACCATATTGGTCACCACTTACACCGGGTCCTCTTCCTCTTCGCTTCTCCTCCATCACCTGCGAATCCCTCATCCGGTTAATGAGCACATCATCACGATCCAAACACAGACTTTGGACCAATTCTTTTACTTCCTCCTTTATCTCTTTCTTATCCCTTCTCCGTCGCTTCTTAATTTCGCTCATCCCTTCTTCCACTTCTTCTAATTTGTGCTTCACCTCTTTTATTCCCCGGTACGTCTCCTCAAGCTCATCCTCCAAGGCTACCTTGACCGTTTCCATGTGCGTCCTCACCTGCCGGTCCTTCGTCTCCATTACCTCTATCACCTCGTCCAACCTCGTTGTCAGTCCCTCACGTACCATCTGACATTCCCTCTTCGTCGCTACCAAGTCATCTTTTAGTTCTTTCTGTGTCGCCTTTAAACCTCCTAATACCGCAGTGTTCCTTTGAACCTGCTCCACTGACTCCGTTTGTCCCACCGTCAGCTGCTCCACCTCCTGCGTCAGGTCCTCTATGCCCCCTTGTAACTTTACAGTCCCCTTTCTCACCTCCTTCTCCATGTGCTCCTTACAGTGCCTCACCTCCTCGCGCACTCCTCCGACCTCCTCACTCACTCCTCTTCTGATCGCTTCTCCCATCACTTGCATCTCCTGCCCAGATGCCACCCTCATCTGCTCCATTTCCTCCCTGTGAGCATCCAGTTTGGTTTCTACCCCCATTCTGATCCCCTCTATCTGCTGCCCCATTTGGTTAACTTCCCTTTCTGCTTGGTCCCTCATGTCCCTCAATTTGCCTTCCATGGTGTTTTCTAACCCCTCTAACCCATCTTTCACTCCCTCTATCTGATTCTCCTGAGCGGCCATTCTGTTTTCTACCCCCGTTAACCCCTCCTGTATTTCCCCTAATCTATCGTCTAATTTCCCAAATTTCATGTCTAATCCCTTAAAATTATTGTCTAATCCCTTAAAATTATTGTCTAATCCCTCACTGGTACCCCTCGCTTCGTCCCTCATTACCCCCATTTGGCCCTCCAATCGCTCACCCTGAGCATCCATCCGGTTCCCCATTACCCCCAATTGCTCACTCTGAGCATCCATCCGGTTCCCCATTACCCCCAATTGCTCATCCAATCGGTCACTCAATCGCTTTCTATCAGCCCTCATTCCCACCATTTGTTCCATAAGGGCCCTCATTTGCAGGAGGAAAAGGTTCGAATCCACCAGGGGCGCTGCCACGGGCGTGGACGCCGTGGCCACCTCGTGCGTGACAACGCTATTTTGCGACCCTGCCGCCCTCACTGCTTCGCTCTCCTCGCGTCCCTCAATTTGGTCCTGGACCGACCCTGCTTCACTCTCCCCTACCGGACCCCAGCCGTCTTGATCCGCCATAGCGCGACTTTCAAAATTCGAGTTTCGTAACACCAATCCAAATTTTGCTGTTATAATTTCGTCGAGCGCAGTAACCGCGCTCCGGCTCGATTTTCCCTCCCAAAATTTGGGCCTAACTAATTTAGTCCCGGGTCCGAATCTCACTCCTCGACACCAATTGTTACAGACACGACTTTGATGTTAAAGTGGGCCGAGCGGAATGGCCGTCGTGTCCGCACAAATTACCCGACTATACTCGACGTTGACGAAGCCGCGCCACGCTGGCTCAATAAGAAAAAGAAGACACCCGGCTGGATTACAATCACACAATACGACACCAACGGTTCGATTCTCAAGTATATTCGTACGGAAAAAGGTTAGATTACAGGGGCTAGAGGTATATTACAGGAAGACAGGCACTTAGACACACTCTTATATTAACCCCGGACAGACGACAGACACACGGGACAAAATGCTGACTCACACGGGGGTTGATGAAAAGGAAAGGCAGGTCGCGATGGCTCAAGGTGCACTCTTGGCTCAAAGCAGGGTACACGGTTCGGTCCAGCGATGCGGGGAGGTCTCGTCGCAGCGCTCAGAGGTGACGTTCTTTCTCAGGCCTCTCCAAACTCAGGCGCATCTGTTTCAGCGCTCGCAGGTCCGTCTTTCTCCAGCTGGGGGCGAATCTGACGTCACGTCCGGCAAGCGGCTGCGTATATCCGGCGGGGAGTGACACGCCCTCGGCTCGTTAGCTCCGCCTCGTGGAATCGGCACGTTGCTTCTCATTGGGTGCGTGCGGGGGGGGTTACTGGCTCCGCCCCTGACGAGGAGCTGACAGCCAGCCCCTTCGGGGTAACCCCGTGGAGCGCATGGTCTGGAGCTAATCGAGCCGGTGTGAGGACGCATCCTCCCCCGCTCCGCCGCCATCCCCTCTGTTGTTGTTGTAATTGTTGTTGTAGTTGTTGTTATTGTTGTTGTTTGGGGAAGAAGATGGGAGGAGGTATGGGAAAGGTCCTAAACTCACTACTGATGCCATATAATCACATTCTGGTGCAACGAAGAGTCATAATTAATGGAGACGAGGCCTTAACTGACATAGAATAAGAATAACTAGGAAGATGTCCGAAAGTTGGCTACGTGTGGTGCGGTGGACCTGGGCACGACATTTAATGGGGGAATAAGGGGAAGGTCGGCTCTACTGATTGTTATTTACATGCAATGGGACTAGGGAATGGGGGACTGGGGAAAGTTGGGGAGTATTGGAGAAAATAGGGGAATATTTACAAGCGGATATGGAGGCCAAATTCCATATTCGCAACAATATGTTGCTTATCTGAGAAAATAGACAAAATGCTTGAAAAAAACAACTAAATAAAATCCACTAAAAGTTAAATTTATTTTCAGTAGCACAAGCACATGTCATGTCGAAGAGAGAAGGTGCCTGCGCAGTTTGCTGCTTCTGGCAGCCACACCATTATATAAATCGTTTAAATAATATAATCGTTTATATAAATCGTTTTCTCTCTCCTGTCTTTCTTTTCTTTCTTTTCTTTTTTGACACCCACATTTATTTTTTAGCTGAGACCTGACTCTCCTGAACCGGCACTTCTCACGCTCAATTCACTGTCTCCTAGCATTAGCAAGCCGTTCGCGTCTGGTTTGGGGGCAGGACCAAACCATTTCATGTAAATAGAGGGGGGGATTGGGCAATACATAGGCTCTCTGGATGTTTACTTTTTGCCAAAAACAAGAAAAGAAAAAGAACTGTTAGTTTTATTGGTCTATAATTCTATTAAAGATGATAGGTTAATAATTTAATATTGAGAATTTTTATCTAATGTTCCAATAATTTTTAGGGCCCCTGTCAGTGCAGGGCCCTTGGAATCATCCTAACTTTTCCCCCCCTTACGACGCCCCTGCTGGCAGATCTTGTGCGACCTGCAGGAATATTTGGGGGACAGAGCACAGACAGAGCTGGGGGAGCTAGGCCGGAGAGTCGGTAGAAGACAGAAAGACCACCGACCTGCCTGCGGCGAGAGAGTGATAGGCCCTCGCAGTTTGCATCGCGGGAGATTCCAATGATCCTGAAAGCTTTGGTTTCAACAGCGTGAAGCCGAGCTCGGTGGGAGGCAGGAGCACCAGCCCAGAGTGGAGAGCAGTATTCCATTGAGCTGTGGATGAAAGGTGAAGCCTTGTTTGTGGTGAGGGGCTCAGGTGTGCCAAGGAAGGATTTCACACGACGGAGAATGCCCAGTCGGCGACTGGCTTTGCATGCCAGCTTGGAAATGTGGTTTTCCCAGGAAAGATCATGGCAGATAGTGAGACCCAAAAGCTTGAGTGACAGAACTTCTTGGAGAGGATTGTTGAGAAAGTAGATGGGAGGGTTTTCCAGTCGGTCATTTCGGAGAGACATAGTGAGTGTGTGAGATTTGTCAGGATTGAAAGACATGTTCCACTTGTTTGACCAGTCTGTGATTTTGTCCAGGTCTGCAGAGAGTGAGGAGGCTGCAGACTGCCGATCTAAGGGATGAGGAATGGAGCGGCAGAGAGTGGAGTCATCAGCACAGCGATGGAGAGGATTTTGCAGAGTCGTAGAGATCATTGATGAAGACCAGAAAAAAATACAGGGCCCAGAACACTGCCTTGGGGAACTCCTGCCTGAACAGGAAGGGGAGAGGAGAGAAATCCATTCAGGGCCACACGTTGACTGCGACAGGAGAGGATTATTTAAGGTTTATTTAAGGCTGGGTTTCTTAACCTGGGGTGTCCATCCATACCCCTTGGGGGTATGGGGACCAAAATCTGGGGGTATGGGACTCGTAATAAATAATAATAATAAATTGTAATAAATTCAATGAAATATCAACTTTAAATATATAATAAATATATATATAAATACAGCATATATATATTTCAAAACAATGTGATAATGATTTTCTTTCCTGTTCTGTTCCTAATTATCCATATGTAAAACTAAGCTATTGAGATATTTTGAAGTTGAGGGAGCTATGCTCCAACGCGAGTCGGAAGGATTGACGCGACCAAAGACGGAAATTCGTCCGAGTTGCTTTATTGCACGTATCAAACTCGGGTACTCTGAAAAGCCCGTTTATCGGGCAGCAATATATATACACATTATGCCGGAGCGTTTGCCTGGGAAAAGCGAGACCGGGCATGCCCGGGCGTCAAGGGCGAGTCCTGGAAAGGCGAGTCTGGACCTGCCCGGGCATCCTGGGCGAGCCCTGGAAAGGCGAGGGCGGGCATGCCCGGGCGTCCTGGGCGAGCCCTGGAAAGGCGAGAGCGGGCATGCCCGGGCGTCAAGGGCGAGTCCTGGAAAGGCGAGTCTGGACCTGTCCGGGCATCCTGGGCGAGCCCTGGAAAGGCAAGGGCGGGCATGCCCGGGCGTCCTGGGCGAGCCCTGGAAAGGCGAGAGCGGAAATGCCCGGGCGTCCTGGGCGAGCCCTGGAAAGGCGAGAGCGGGCATGCCCAGGCGTCTTGGGCGAGCCCTGGAAAGGCGAGAGCGGGCATGCCCGGGCGTCCTGGGCGAGCCCTGGAAAGGCGAGAGCGGGCATGCCCGGGTGTCCTGGGCGAACCCTGGAAAGACGAGTCTGGGCATGCCCGGGAAAGACGAGACCGGGCGTGCCGGGGAGGCTCGGGCGAGCCCGGGAACAGCGAGTCCGGGCATGGCCGGGAGAGGCGCGTCTGGGCCTGTCCGGCGGCCTGGACGAGCCCGGCATGGTGATTGCTCCCTGGCTGCATCTTTGGTAGGTGCAAGGCGATTGTGTACACCCAGCGGTAACCGCTACACACGCCCCTCCAGAATCGACTTGCACCGGCAGGGTCATTTTAAGGGGGGTCGTGATGAGCCGGCCGAAGCGACCCCTGGAGGGTCGTTGGGGGGGGGGGGGCGTCCGATGTGGTGGTGGGTGGTCGAGCGGGGGGAACTGTGGACGGGGGGCGGCCTCGCCACAGAGGAAGGGCCAACCGTGGTGGTTGGTCGACGTCCACGTGCGCCGGCTTGAGGCGGTCCACTGAAATCCGGTCCGCCCGGCCGCCGAAGTCGATGACGAATGACTTGTCGTCCCGTCGCAGGACCCGGAAGGGCCCGTCGTACGGCGGCTGGAGTGGCCCCCGGTGTGCGTCGTGACGCACAAAGACGTACTCTGCTGTGCGAAGCGCTGGGGGGACGTAGAACTGGGGGCCACCGTGGCGGGACATTGGCACGGGGGCAAATCGTCGGGCGGCCTCCTGGAGGTCCGAGCGCTGGCGAGCTGCGGACCAGGGACTGGTAGCGTCGGGCACGAACTCGCACGGGACGCGGAGCGGCTGGCCGTAGACGAGCTCAGCGGTGGACGCCTGGAGGTCCTCCTTGGGGGCCGTGCGGAGGCCCAAAAGGACCCACGGCAGCTGGTCGGCCCAACCGTCGTCCTGAAGGCCGGCCATGAGCGCTGCCTTCATGGAGCGGTGAAAACGCTCGCACAACCCATTGGCTTGGGGGTGGTAGGCCGTGGTACGGTGGAGCTGGACTCCCAGGTTGCGGGTGACCGTGCCCACAGCTCGGAGGTGAACTGCGGACCGCGGTCCGAAGAGATGTCTGCCGGTGCGCCGAAACGGGCGACCCAGGTGGCGATGAAAGCCTGTGCCACGTCGGCGGTGGTGGTGGAAATGAGGGGAACGGCCTCCGGCCACCTGGTGGTCCTGTCCACCATGGTGAGCAGGTGTGTGAAACCCCGCGAAGGGGGAAGGGGGCCAACCAGGTCCACGTTGACATGGTCGAAACGCCGTTCGGGCACGGTGAAAGGTGCCAGCGGGGCCTGGGTGTGGCAGTGGACCTTGGCCCGCTGGCAGGCCGTGCAGGCGTTGGCCCAGTCGCGGACGTCCCGTCGAAGGCCGTGCCAGACGAAACGTGCCGACACCGGCTTCTGAGAAGCTTTCCGGCCCGGATGAGAAAGGCCGTGGATGGAGGCGAAGATGCGGCGCTGCCAGGTAACGGGCACGATGGGGCGAGGCTGGCCTTGGGAGACGTCGCAGAGCAGGACAGTGTCCGCGAAGGGGATGTCGGCCAGTCGGAGGCCCGTGTCCGCCGACCGGAGGGCCTGCACCGCGGTGTCGGTGGTTTGGTCGGCCGCCATGAGCGCGAAGTCCATGCCGAGGTGGACCGCGTTCGCGCTGGCCCGGGAAAGACAGTCGGCCACGGCGTTGTCTTTGCCGGCGACGTGCCGGATGTCCGTGGTAAATTCCGACACGGCGGAGAGGTGGCGCTGCTGACGGGCCGACCACGGCTCCATGACTTTGGCCATTGCGTAAACCATTGGCTTGTGGTCGACGAAAGCCGTGAACGGGCGGCCCTCCAGGAGGTGGCGGAAATGGCGAACGGCCAGGAATAGACCGAGGAGCTCACGGTGAAACGTGCTGCATTTTAACTCGTTCGGCCGGAGTTGCCGGCTGAAAAAAGCGAGTGGCTGCCAAACCCCGTTCACCCATTGTTCATGGACGGCGCCCACCGCGTAGTTGGAGGCGTCTGTAGTGAGGGCGATGGGAGCGTTGAGCACTGGGTGAGCCAGCAGCGTTGTGTTGGCGAGGGCCCGCTTCGCGCTCGTGAATGCCGCGTCCATGGCCGCGGACCAGACGATGTCATGCTTGGCTGGCTTGCCCCGGAGGGCTTCGTAAAGGGGCCGCATGAGCTGAGCAGCGCGGGGCACGAATCGGTGATAAAAATTCACCATGCCGAGGAACTCTTGCAGGGCCTTGATGGAGCGGGGACGCGGGAACTTGGTGATGGCCTCGACCTTGGTCGGCAGCGGCACGGCCCCGGTCTTGGTGATGCGGTGGCCCAAAAAGTCAACGGTCATCGTGCCGAAGTGGCATTTGGCCGGGTTGACTATTAATCCGTGCTCACTGAGGCGTCCGAACAGCGTTCGGAGGTGGAGGAGGTGCTCGGCTCGGGACGTGCTGGCGACGAGGATGTCGTCCAGATAGACGAAAAGAAATGGCAGGTCGCGCAGCACGCCGTCCATCAAGCGTTGGAACGCCTGGGCCGCGTTCTTGAGGCCAAACGGCATCCTCAAAAATTTGAACAGGCTGAACGGCGTGATGACGGCCGTCTTTGGGACGTCGGCCGGCCTGACAGGTACCTGGTGGTATCCCCGTATCAGGTCAATTTTTGAAAAAATAACCCGTCCCGCCAAACGGGCGGAAAAGTCTTGGATGTGCGGGATCGGATACCTGTCGGTGGTGGTAGCATCGTTGAGGCGGCGGTAGTCGCCACACGGGCACCATCCGCCCCCCGGCTTTGGCACGATGTGCAGTGGTGAGGCCCACGCGCTATCGGAGTACCGCATGATGCCGAGGCGCTCCAACGCGTCCAACTCGGCTTTGGCCACGGCGAGCTTGGCCGGGTCGAGGCGGCGGGCGCTGGCGTCGACCGGCGGGCCCGTAGTGGGTATGTGGTGCTCGATCCCATGTCGCACTGCGACGGCCGAAAACGTCGGCCGCGTGAGGGCCGGGAATTCCGCGAGCAGGTGAGCGAACTCGTTCGCCGTCGGGAGGGCGCATGCCAGTTCGGTCGGCGCGGAGCTGCTCATCGTACATGCCAGGGAGCTGAAGGTCTCGGCGTTGACAAGGCGACACCGTTTGACGTCGACCAGCAGCCCGTGCGCGCAGAGGAAGTCGGCGCCCAGCAAAGCCATGGGGACGCTTGCGGTCACAAAGGTCCACTGAAAGCGCTGGCTGCCGAAGCAGAGGGTGACGTTGCGCGGGCCGAAGGTGCGTATGGCCGATCCATTAGCAGCGACCAAGGAGGGGCCACAAACGGCGTTCTGCCTGTCCTGCTCGGAGGCGGGTATGCCGCTCAATTGGGCGCCGGTGTCACAAAGGAAACGCCGCCCGGACGCTTTGTCCTTAATAAAAAGCAAGTTGCCCGAGTGGCCGGCGCTCATGGCTGGTAATGAACGCCGGCCCGGCCGTTTCCCGACTTGCCGAAAGTGCACGGGGGTCGGCATGTCCGAGCCTTGTGTCCGAACCTGGCATGGTAATGACACCACGCCTGGTCAGGTGGAGGCCCCGGCCGTCGTGTTGGAAGCGGTCGGCGCGGCGTGGCGGCCGCCAGTTGCACCGGCAGTTCGGCCTCCAACCGCGCAGGGTGCTCGGGCGTCATGGGCGTCGCCTCGGACGGCGGCGGGCTCCAGGTAGCCGCTCCGATGTGCTGGCCTGCCGAGGAGATCTTGTCGGCTTCCCTGGCGAGGGCGCGGGGATCCGTGATCGATGTGCCTGCCAGGGCGAGGCGTACCTGGTTAGGCAGCTGGCGGAGGAACAGCTCTCGGAACAGAAAATCCGGAGAGTGCTCGCCGAGCAACGAGAACATGTAGTCCATTCGCTCGGACGGGCGCGTGTCGCCGAGCTCGGGCAGGGCGAGCAGGCGTCATGCGCGTTCTGCCGGTGAGAGGGCGAAAGCGTCGAGGAGGAGTGTCTTGATCGCGCCATACTTGTCAGCGGCTGGCGGGCGCTCGAGGAGGCTCAGGGCGCGAGCCGCGGTGGCAGAGCCGAGCGCTGCTACCACATGGTGGAAGCGGGTGTCGTCGGCGGTGATGCCTCGCAGGGCGAACTGGGAGTCCGCCTGGGCGAACCAAACAGCCGCATGAGCCTCCCAGAAGGTAGGCAGTTTAAGGGCAACTGCCGTGTCCATGTTCGGGGTCACCAATAAGGGAGCTATGCTCCAACGCGAGTCGGAAGGATTGACGCGACCAAAGACGGAAATTCGTCCGAGTTGCTTTATTGCACGTATCAAACTCGGGTACTCTGAGAAGCCCGTTTATCGGGCAGCAATATATATACACATTATGCAGGAGCGTTTGCCCGGGAAAAGCGAGACCGGGCATGCCCGGGCGTCAAGGGCGAGTCCTGGAAAGGCGAGTCTGGACCTGCCCGGGCATCCTGGGCGAGCCCTGGAAAGGCGAGGGCGGGCATGCCCGGGCGTCCTGGGCGAGCCCTGGAAAGGCGAGAGCGGGCATGCCCGGACGTCCTGGGCGAGCCCTGGAAAGGCGAGAGCGGGCATGCCCGGGCATCCTGGGCGAGCCCTGGAAAGGCGAGGGCGGGCATGCCCGGGTGTCCTGGGTGAGCCCTGGAAAGACGAGTCTGGGCATGCCCGGGAAAGACGAGACCGGGCGTGCCCGGGAGGCTCGGGCGAGCCCGGGAACAGCGAGTCCGGGCATTCCCGGGAGAGGGGCGTCTGGGCCTGTCCGGGCGGCCTGGACGAGCCCGGCATGGTGATTGCTCCCTGGCCGCGTCCTTGGTTGGTGCAAGGCGATTGTGTACACCCAGCGGTAACCGCTACAAAGTCACACTGGAACCTAATAGGACTGGTAATCAGGCGCGGATCCCTGAACTTTGCCCATTTTCTGGGTAATAAGTTACCAATTTTCATCCAAAAAAATAGGCAATTAAAGTAAAAACACCCCTCAGAATGCACCACAGAGCACCTAGAAATCAAAAAAACTTCTAGGAGGACATGCCCCCAGTCCCCCCTAGCTATGTGCACCTTGGGTGCGCCTTGGTCCGTCAACAGTCTGGCGAAGGGGGTATGGAGACATCGTGGGCACTCCGTTGGGGGTCTTGACAGGGAAATAGGTTAAGAACCCCTGATTTAAGGTGTCGTTCTGGAGTGGTCGGCTACATTTTCTCCAAAGTGTGCGTGTTCAGGGGAAGAAGCTCTTCCATAAATCAAGATTTCCAATTTAATCTGTAGTATTTGACTAGATACCCCATTTTTCTACTTTTTGTGTTAATGATTCCATTTTACTTTCCTATATTTCACCAAAAGAGCCGTTACTTGTAATAATTGTTAAAGGCGAGGAAGTATCTGGGCGGTGTATTAAAGAGCGTTGTTAGGTTCATTTCTTGTATGTATAATTTTTAGCACGAGTTTATTGTTGCATTTAGCATTTTATAAATACGATTTGACACTTAACGAAGTTTCTCAAATAAAAATTTTGTTTTGATGACAAGGAAAACGATTTTCCCCATTTTCGTTCATCCTCCGACACGCGTGTTAACAAAATGTCGGTGTTCGGTCCCGCCGTGCGGCTTCATCCCGTCGTGCTTTTCAGCATCATCGACAGTTATGAAAGGCGGAATGAAGACGCCAAAAGGGTTATTGGCACTTTACTTGGTGGGTGGAAACAATCCCGGTGAATTTGGCGCGTTCAACGTGATTGGCGTGTGTGTTTGAAGCGTGTTAAGAGTCAGTCATGTGTTGCAGGTACCGTGGACAAGCAGATTGTAGAGATCACAAACTGCTTCTCTGTTCCTCACAACGAGTCGGAGGATGAGGTGTGTGGTGTGTGGTGTGTGGTGTGTGTGTACACACTGAGCCATCAATCTCTGCTCTCTCCACTGTACTTTCATTCATGATCACACTGTACACACTGTACACGTTATTCATATTGTACTTGGTCCTCACGTCTCTTCCTTTAGCTCTGAAATTGTTGCATTTAGCAACTTCGGCAGTTTTCTTCTTTATAATTATATAAATCGAGATTCGGAAGACACAAGTTCACGAACTGACATCACTCATCAGACATTGTGGAAATAAGTGGACGCGACAAGCAAGGGAATAAACGAACAGGCAAGTAGGAGGTAGGAGTAATACTAATAGTATAGTTAGGGGAATGTGTTAACTGTTAGGGCTAGGAGTTGGGGTTAGGAGTTGGGGCTCGGAGTTGGGGTTAGGAGTTGGGGCTCGGAGTTGGGGCTAGGACTAGGAGTTGGGGCTCGGAGTTGGGGTTAGGAGTTGGGGCTCGGAGTTGGGGTTAGGAGTTGGGGTTAGGAGTTGGGGCTCGGAGTTGGGGTTAGGAGTTGGGGCTCGGAGTTGGGGTTAGGAGTTGGGGTTCTGAGTTGGGGCTAGGAGTTGGGGCTAGGAGTTGGGGCTAGGAGTTGGGGCTCGGAGTTGGGGTTCTGAGTTGGGGCTAGGAGTTGGGGCTAGGAGTTGGGGCTAGGAGTTGGGGCTCGGAGTTGGGGTTAGGAGTTGGGGCTAGGAGTTGGGGTTCTGAGTTGGGGTTCTGAGTTGGGGCGAGGAGTTGGGGCTAGGAGTTGGGCTCTGGAGTTGGGCTCTGGAGTTGGGCTCTGGAGTTGGGGCTCGGAGTTGGGCCTTGGAGTTGGGGCTCAACCTAGGTACAGCCAAAGGCCTTGCATTTAGTTTCTTCAGCCCTGAAATTCCCTCCCTCGGTACCTCCTTCAAACCTCTTTTTGTACTTCTCTTGATTACATCATACGTAAAACAAACAACTAAGATGATCAAACTCGCAAAGAAAGACAAAATGTACCATGACTGGGTCGTGGCATGCATGCGCGGCTGTTCCATTGATGCAACTTGGTGCTTCTCTCTTTTGTGATAACAGGTTGCTGTGGATATGGAGTTTGCCAAGAACATGTTCGAGTTGCACAAAAAAGTGACGTTGAATGAGCATATTGTAGGATGGTAAGCCAATCTAAATGTCTTTCACAATGCATGTGAATTTTGAAATCTGTGTTGCGCTGTTTTTTTATTTTTTATTTCCCTTCACACAAACTTTTGCAATTTGAAATCGATTTACATTTGAAGGATTTGGCTTTTTCTCATTCAGCATCAAATAATGTGGTTAAAACATGCTGTTTAACTGGAAGGATGAATTTTACTAACCGAATAGCCGTGATAACCACTGGGTAACCAAGTGAGGCCACGTTTCGGGCTTGAAGGGGAAGTGATTCCTCGGAAGAATGTTGCTTCATCTTCTTTTCCATGATGGATAGCATAACTCCCTCCCCTTCCACATCCGGGTAATCTCATGATGGAAAGCATACCCCCCTCAACATCCAGGTGATCCCATGATGGATAGCATACCCCCCTCAACATCCAGGTGATCCCATGATGGATAGCATACCCCCCTCATCATCTGGGTGATCCCATGATAGATAGCATACGCTCTGCTCCCTCAACATCCAGGTGATCCCATGATGGATAGTGTACCCCCCTTCAACATCCAGGTGATCCCATGATGGATAGCATACCCCCCTCATCATCTGCGTGATCCCATGATAGATAGCATACGCTCTGCTCCCTCAACATCCAGGTGATCCCATGATGGATAGTGTACCCCCTTCAACATCCGGTTGATCTAATGATGGATAGCATACCCCCCTCATCATCTGGGTGATACCATGATGGATAGCATACGCTCTGCTCCCTCAACATCCAGGTGATCCCATGATGGATAGCATACCCCCCTCAACATCCAGGTGATCCCATGATGGATAGCATACCCCCCTCATCATCTGGGTGATCCCATGATAGATAGTATACGCTCTGCTCCCTCAACATCCAGGCGATCCCATGATGGATAGCATACCCCCCTCATCATCTGGGTGATCCCATGATGGATAGCATACGCTCTGCTCCCTCAACATCCAGGTGATCCCATGATGGATAGCATATCCTCTTCCCCCTCAACATCTGGGTGATCCCATGATGGATAGCATATCCTCTACTCCCTCAACATCCAGGTGATCCCATGATGGATAGCATATCCTCTTACCCCTCAACATCTGGGTGATCCCATGATGGATAGCATACCTTCCCACCACCCCTCAACGGATGGTGGAGAAAATTAATTGTCTTAATTTTTCCATTGACAGACTGATTCTAGTCTTTGAAAGACCATTGTTCCAGAATGAATAAATCTATAGTGTGTGTCATCCTTCATAGCCTCCATGTCATGTTGTGCTAACTGTCCTAGAAGAACTGTAGTTAGGACACATCATCTAAAAGTGTGCACATATGGCAAACTAATGAAACCACAGGAGCACATGCTTCCCATGATTTTATTTATTTATTTTTATTTTGAGAACAAAGGCTCAGAGGTCTGACGGTTTGACCAGTGTGGATTTCATTTGGACACATTTGTTGGAAAGTCATGGTAGGGATTGGGAGAATGTAGAAGAAGTCAGTTGGGAAGATAAGGGAGAAGAGTGTGGGAAATTGCATGAAGGGGGCTAGATGGTGGGTATGGCTGAGGCAAGTCTGTCAAGGTTGGAAGACTTTTACCGTGGCTTTCTTCAGTCTTGCAGCCATTTATATGGCACTCGCCCCAGCCATTCTCACAATGTCATCAGCTCCTTCTTCACTTCGCCCCTCTCCCTTATGTCTACCCATGCTTCGGCCCACTCCCCTCCATCACCCCCGCCACCTGCCGGCAACATCACTGCATTACTCCCAAGTGAAAGCTTAAGCCTTGTCAAATATGTTCTGCTGACTCCCAATTGAAGGCCACTCTGTAGTCAAAACATTGGTTCTCTGAGCCTTTGTCCAGAGATGAATATACAAGTTTAAAAAGAAAAAGAACAAGAACACATACATTCAAAGTACACCGCCCCCATGCCAAATAATTAAATATCCTACAGCGTGGCATTGCCGGGGTGCCTTCAGCGCCGGCAATACCGCAGTGCAGCTCATTGAGACTGCATTGGGAGGGAGAGGTGTCCACTAATTGATTGATTAATTGTATAATTAAAATCAATAAAAGATTATCACAAAATATTTTCATAATCAATTGGCTAATAGCATAACTAAACCACTAGTGCTTCATCCGAAGATGTATCTTTTAGAAATTTAATTAAATAAGTCATTTATAAAAAATTAAATAATTAATTGATTACTCAATAAATAATTAATCGATTAATCAATAAATAATTAATGGATGAAATGATTAATCAATAAATCAAAAATATCCTTGATAGCCACATCACTTGGTCACTTTCATGTCCAAATATTAGCTTCCCAGCTCAAAAGGTGCCTGAGATATTGGCCAAATGAGAAAGAAAATAAATAAATGATTAATAATGAAAATAAATAAATAATAAATAATCATAAAAAAATCAAATTATTAATCAATTTGGTCAGAGAACACACAAACTACCACTATTTTGTCAGAATCTGTAACTTTAAAAAAAAAAAAAGTTTTTTCATTAATCGAATAATTAAATAATTAATCGATTAATTGATGAATTAATAAATCAAAAATAGCCTTTGCAGCCAAATCACCTGGTCATTGGCATGTCCAAATAACAGCTTCCTAACTCAAAAGGTGCCTGAGTTAATGGTCAGAAGAGAAAGGAAACTTGATTAATTAAATAAGTACTTAATTAATCGCTAATAATTAAATAACTCCTCAATTTATTGATTAATCAAAAAACAAAAAATACCGTTTTTGACAAAGCACTTTCTCACTATTGTGCCAAAATTTCAGCTTCCTAGCTCAAAGGATGGCTGAGATATCGCCCGGACAACCAAACAAACAAGAAAGAAAGCAAGAAAACAAGAAAACAAACAAGTACACATACATTCAAAGTACACCGCCCCATGCCAAATAATTAAATAGGCTGCAGCGCGGCATTGCCGGGGCGCCTCCGGCGCCCGGCAATACTGCAGTGCAGCTCATTGAGGCTGCATTGGGAGGGAGAGGTGTACACTAATTGATTGATTAATTGTATAATTAAAATCAATAAAAGATTATCACAAAATATTTTCATAATCAATTGGCTAATCGCATAACTAAACCACTAGTGCTTCATCCGAAGATGTATCTTTTAGAAATTTAATTAAATAGGTCATTTATAAAAAATTAAATATTTAATTGATTACTCAATAAATAATTAATCGTTTAATCAATAAATAATTAATAGATGAAATGATTAATCAATAAATCAAAAATATCCTTGATAGCCACATCACTTGGTCACTCATGTCCAAATATTAGCTTCCCAGCTCAAAAGGTGCCTGAGATATTGGCCAAATGAGAAAGAAAATAAATAAATGATTAATAATGAAAATAAATAAATAATAATCATAAAAAAATTAAATTATTAATCAATTTGGTCAGAGAACACATAAACTACCACTATTTCATCAGAATCTGTAACTTTAAAAAAAAATTTTTTTTTGTCATTAATCGAATAATTAAATAATTAATCGATTAATTGATTAATTAATAAATCAAAAATATCCTTTGCAGCCAAATCACCTGGTCATTGGCATGTCCAAATATCAGCTTCCTAACTCAAAAGGTGCCTGAGTTAATGGTCAGAAGAGAAAGGAAATTTGATTAATTAAATAAGTACTTAATTAATCGCTAATAATTAAATAACTCCTCAATTTATTGATTAATCAAAAAAAAAAATACCGTTTTTGACAAAGGACTTGCTCACTATTGTGCCGAAATTGCAGCTTCCTAGCTCAAGGGATGGCTGAGATATCGTCCGGACAACCAAGAAAGAAAACAAACAAACAAACAAACAAGAAAGAAAACAAGTAAAGATACATTCAAAGTACACCGCCCCCATGCCAAATAATTAAATATCCGACAGCGTGGCATTGCCGGGGCACCTCCAGCGCCTGGCAATACCGCAGTGCAGCTCATAGAGGCTGCATTGGGAGGGAGAGGTGTGCAATAATTGATTGATTAATTGCATAATTAAAATTAATAAAAGATTATCATAAAATATTTTCTTGATCAATTGGCTAATCGCATAACTAAACCACTCGTGTTTCATCCGAAGATGTATCTTTTCGAAATTTAATTCAATGTCATTTATAAAAAATTAAATAACTAATTGATTACTCAATAAATAATTAATCGATTAATCAATAAATAATTAATAGATGAAATGATTAATCAACAACAACACAACAACATGCATTTTAAAAGGCCATTTTCCCTGCTAGAGCGGGGGTTAGCCTTGCGGTCCCCATGACAATCTTCTCCATTTTGCCCTATTTTCTGCATCTCTCCTTGTTAACCCCCTTGCCCGCATTTCTTCTTCCACCATCTTTAGCCAAGTCTTTCTCGGTCTTCCCCGTCTTCTACTTCCTTCTACATTCATTTCCATCACTCTTCTCAACCAGTCACTTTCATCCTTCCTCAACACATGACCAAACCATCTCAACCTGTTCCTCTTCACAGCATCAATCACAGGCTCTATTCCCATCATCTTTCGCAATTCATCATTTGTCTTCCTCTCTCTCAACGATACTCCGCACATCCGTCGAACCATTCGCATTTCCACCCTTTCCAACCTTCGTTGCTCCTCTACGTTCATTACCCATGTCTCGCTCCCATAAATCATAACACTTCTCACACATGCAGCATACACCTTTCCCTTCAGCTTCAACGACACTCCCCTCATCATCAGCACGCCACTCAATTCCCGAAACTTCTTCCATGCACATCTCACTCGAGCAACCGTTGCCGAGTCCGATCCACCTTCTCCATTCAGCATGTCTCCGAGGTAGCAAAATGTTTTCACACCTTCCAGCTTCACGCCGTCTCCAAGATCCAACTCAACATTTCCTCCATCTGCAGCTCCCTCTGTGCACACCTTACATTTGAATGTAGCTGCCACACTGGTTAATGACCCTCTCAGACCACTACATTTTTGATGAACCCACTCAGCGCACATTGTACACTGAATGGAGTTCACTCCGACACCCTTCCTACACACAGCACAGGGCCACTTCCCAGTTCTTTCTACCTCACCACATGCTTTACCACTTGCCATCACCTTCGTCTTTCCGATATTCACCTTCAGACCTTTTGTCTCCATACATTCCTTCCACGTGTTCATCTTTTCCTTCAGTCCATCCATACTTTCCGCAATCAACACCAGATCATCTGCATACAACAACTCCCACGGTAAACCCTCCTTTACGTTCTGAGCCAGCACCTCCATCACAGCTACAAATAGTAGTGGACTTAGTACCGACCCCTGATGCACTCCCACCTTCACCTCAAACTCACCACTGTTCCCGTCCTTTGTCCTTACAGCTGTGCGCGCTCTTTTGTACATTGCCATCACTACTCTGATCAACCATTCCTCCACTCCTAACTTCCTCAATGCCCATGTCAATACTTTGCGTGGAACCCGATCGAATGCTTTCTCCAGATCAACAAACCCAAGAAACAACTTCTTCCTCTTCTCCATGTACTTCTCCTGCAACTGCCTCACAATGAAAAGTGCGTCTGTCGTTCCTCTTCCTGGCATAAATCCAAACTGCATTTCGTCCATCTTCACTTTCTTCCTTATCCTCCTCTCCAACACCCTTTCCAATACCTTCATTCCATGCTCCAATAACTTTATCGCTCGGTACGAGCCACACTCCAGAGGGTCACCTTTCCCCTTGTATAGAGGTACGAGGGTACTCAGTTCCCAAACCACTGGAATGCGGCCTTCTTTCACCACCAGATTACAGATCTCTGTCATTCTCTTCACACCCCAACTTCCTGCTGCCTTCAACATATCTCCCACAACTCCCGTCGGTCCTCCCGCTTTTCTACCCTTCATTGCTTTTATCGCTTCCTCAACTTCCTTCTCAGTTATCTTCTCTGCCGGTCCTAAAACTGGGTTACTCTCTATGTTGCCATCCCATTCATTCTCTGTATTCAACAGCATTTCCATATATCTTTTCCATCTTCCTTTAATTCCATCTGGGTCGACAACGATTTGTCCCACTTCATCCTTCAAGCAGCTCACCCCCATCACATCACACCTCTCTTTCGCTATCTGCTTTGCAATCCTGAATACTGCTTTCTGACCCTCTTCCGAATCCAAGCGTTCTCCGAACATTTTCCTACATGCCTCCTGCGCCTTTGCTACCTCTTTCTTTGCAGCCTTCCTGGCTGCCTTATAACTTTCATGCTCTGCTGTTTCTGCTCCCGTACCCTTCGCCTTCTGCCACTCCTTGAACTTCTTCCTCTTCTCGTCAATCCTCTTTCCAACTTCATCATCCCACCACCATGTTTCCGAGTGCCTCGGTGGTCCTTTTGTCCATCCACATACCTCACCAACGGCTCCCAAAAGACTAGCTTTCATTGACATCCAACCACTTTCAAGCTCAACCACATCATCCTCGACCCTACTCAGCCTCTCTTTTAATGCCTCCCTTACTGTCACCTCTTTCAACCTCCACACCTTCATTCTCGGTTGGTAATTCACCCGCCGAGCTCTCCTCGCACCTTTCACCCTGACGTCGCAGACAACCAAGTGGTGCTGTGAAACAGCCTCCTCCCCCGGGATCACCTTTGTGTCTTGGAGGTGCGCCCTATTTCGCCTACGCACCATCAGGTAGTCAACGGTTGTCGTCGACCCACCTGACGTGTATGTAACAAGCTTATTATCCTCTTTCTGGAACTGAGTATTACAAATCAACAAATCAGCTCCATCAGCAAACTCCAAAATCCTTTCACCTTCTCCATTTCTCACACCATATCCGTAACCCCCATGAACTCCGGCAAAACCATCCATACTCCTTCCCACATGTCCATTTAGGTCTCCTCCTACCACAACAACTTCCTCATCTTTCACGTTTTCCATCAGCTTCTCTATCGCACACCAGAACTTGTCCTTCTCTTCATCGCTCCGACCAACCTGCGGAGCATATCCCGAGATGACGTTCACCAAGAGCTTTCCAATCATCATTTTCACCATCATCAACCTATCACTCACTCTAGTCACACTCACCACACTGTCTACAAACTCCTCAGAAAACAGGACACCAACACCATTCACGCCCTCCAGGCACCCTTGCCACACAAACTTGTATTTCTGTCCCTGCCTACCCTTCACCATTCTCACACCACTTCCCTTCCATCTCGTCTCTTGCACACAACATATGTCCACTCTTCTTCTGACCAATACTTCCACCACTTCTCCTGATCTCCCTGTCATTGTCCCTACATTCCATGTCCCAAACCTCAGAAACCGATCTCCACTTCGGGCTGTACCCTGCCCACATGTAGTTGTAATTGTCATGGTTCTCTTTTTGAGGCAATGTTTTTTTATGGCCGGATGCCCTTCCTGACGCCAACCCTCTTAGTCGCCTCCTACGACACGCAGGGATACGGCGTACCTATTCTTATCCAGGGTACACACTGGGAAACGTTTAAAACATGGAAATCCTGGGGGGGGGGGGGGGGATCACCGCTGCGGTTTAAACATATTTAAATAAATATTTAAACAAAACCATGAAAACAATGCGGGAAAAGTCTCTAAGTGAGAACGTGGATTTGAGAAAGCAGCTGCAGAGGTGAAAGAACAAACGAGAATATAGGGGGCGGGGCACAAGTCGAGACGAGGAGGCCGCACGAGACACCAGGCCGCACGAGGCGCGGACAAAGAAACGACTGATTACACACAAATTTGCAACAACTACAAAACCAAAACCAAATAGAAACACACAATAACACATACACAACAAAATACGCAGCGGAAATTTGACAAAGAAACAAACGGGAAAACACTCAAACTTTGATGCCGTGGAGAGATCAAAGCAAGCCCCGTCGCTCGAGGGACCGGAAGCAGTACTAATCAGTACTAACCGGAAGCAGATGAAATGATTAATCAATAAATCAAAAATATCCTTGATAGCCACATCACTTGGTCACTCATGTCCAAATATTAGCTTCCCAGCTCAAAAGGTGCCTGAGATATTGGCCAAATGAGAAAGAAAATAAATAAATGATTAATAATGAAAATAAATAAATAATAATCATAAAAAATTAAATTATTAATCAATTTGGTCAGAGAACACATGAATTACCACTATTTCATCAGAATCTGTAACTTTAAAAAAAAAAATTTTTTTGTCATTAATCGAATAATTAAATAATTAATCGATTAATTGATTAATTAATAAATCAAAAATATCCTTTGCAGCCAAATCACCTGGTCATTGGCATGTCCAAATATCAGCTTCCTAACTCAAAAGGTGCCTGAGTTAATGGTCAGAAGAGAAAGGAAATTTAATTAATTAAATAAGTACTTAATTAATCGCTAATAATTAAATAACTCCTCAATTTATTGATTAATCAAAAAAATATATATACCGTTTTTGACAAAGCACTTTCTCACTATTGTGCCAAAATTTCAGCTTCCTAGCTCAAAGGATGGCTGAGATATCGCCCGGACAACCAAGAAAGAAAACAAACAAACAAGAAAGAAAGAAACCAGAGTGAAAACTGAGTACTCTCTTTCAGCGTGCGTCACTGCCGAGCCCCCTTTGGTGCCCGGCAATGACGATTTGCAATGCCTGGAGATGGCATAGGAAAGGAGCGGTGTACAACAAGTACACATACATTCAAAGTACACCGCCCCCATGCCAAATAATTAAATATGCTACAGCGCGGCATTGCCGGGGCGCCTCTGGCGCCCGGCAATACCGCAGTGCAGCTCATAGAGACTGTATTGGGAGGGAGAGGTGCACAATGCACTTTGGCGTCCGTTGATGCTGCACTGTGTGCATTGTGTACAAATGCACTTCTGAGGTAAATGTGCACAAATAATACTTCTGAGAGTGACATCGGCGGGCAACTAAAGTGCCCGCCGATGTCACCATGTGGCACCTTGAAACAGAATTGGGAGGGGCTGTTGTACAAAAAAGACCATAACGATTTGGTATTATATTTATTGAAATGACGTAAGTTGGCAAATTGTCCACATTTTCAATGCATAGCAAAATGACTCATATGTTCACCCATAGAGCATAATAACAGGAGTGAAACAATTACAGATAACAGGTAACAATGTAGCAAACACAGATAACAGGTAACAGCATACGCAATACCTCTTAGTAGGTATTGGAGGAACATACTGCTATTGGAGGAATCTACCAAACCTCTCTCTAGCATGCAAAAATGGTCATAAATTCAAACAATTCCAGAACCATGGTAGTATCATCAAGAATCACAGACTGTGTTTCGAAACATTTTTGTTTTAGAGCAACTTCTCTCTGTCCATCATGTACAATATTGGTATAACCACATTCAGTTTCTTAATCCTCTTCAAACATTTACTTTCTACATAACTCACAACCCTTTACTTTCCACATAACAACAACTATATAACTGGTAGAAAATCATACTGATGTAGCTTTGTGGTCACCATGAAAAATAGTAAAGCAACGAAAAACAAATGTAAAGGGAAATGAAGAACCCAATAGGATATGGTCTTGTTGTCCTCCATTTATATATTATGTAACTGCTTTGAAAGCTTGTTGGTACAACCACATTCACTTTCTTACTCCTCTTCAAACATTCACTTTGTCTTTCCTTGCTGTAACTCCTTCACTGGTAGAAAATCGCACTGATATAGCTTTGTGGTCACTATAAAAATTAGTGAAGCAACTAGAAACAAATGTAAAGGGAAATTTCGAATCCAATAGGATATGGTCTAGTTGTCCTCCATTTATATGTGTCATGGCTTTCAAAGCTTGAACAGACCCAGTACTTTCACAAATGTACTTCAAATGATCTTCCTTATGTGTAAGACCTGAGAGAGTATCCATATTGAAGTCACCCATTATAATCTTTGCATTTGAATTGCATTCAGTTGCTCCAATGAAGTTCGTAAGATCTGCGAGATCACTTCTTTCATATTTTGGGTGAAGGTAGAGGAACATAATTAAGGCTACATTTAACTTACATATGATTATTTGACCTTTTCCTGAAGCTAGTTTAAAGCCTGAGCATGAAAGCCAAACTAAATCTGTATTCTTTTTCTTGTAAATGACTAATCCCATTGATTTCGACGAAACATCGATTCTTTCAACTATTTCGAAATCTTCAAGTGCAATCATTGAATTGTCTACATCAGGTCCTAGTTTGGTCTCAGCTATGCACAATAAATCAGAAAACCCTAAATTATTATCTTTTCTTCAACATTCAAGATGATCAGCATCTTGCAAACCGTTAATATTGATATATGAAACCTTGTAATCAGTTAACACCATATCATCCTTTGAGCACTCGAATGCCTTCTCATCCCAAAATTTGGGTGAACATTCATGAACAGCAGATGCTTCCAGTCGAGCTAATTCTTGTTTTACAGATGGATGACAATAAATATAACCTCTTTGAAAATTCTTCAGAAACACACCTTCTAAAGTTATTGACCGACTGACAGCAACAAAGAAACAACCATGTTGTCTTGTAAAACTTTGACATTTTGTTGTGTAGTCGACCATAACTCTGTCTCTCGTGATTCCTTGTGCTGCATTGCAGGTAATGGCATATGGAAGTACTAATGGATATTGAGTCCGCCGAAAACTTACTCTCTCTGTTGATTTTTTCCATGTTACAATCTCCTTCAATGGCTTTATCGGTACTGCATACCTGTCTAGGCTACACTTAGCGTTGCAGATACTTCTTGTCATGACACCGGTATCATCATCAAACCTACACCAAACAATGCTATTTTTGGTATCCACATCAACTACATAACCAAATGTGCCATTAGTTAGCTTGTCAACTTTATTGATGTTGCTTGTAATTTTAATAGGTGCACCACTCTTTAGGTGAAGAAGATTTGGAAGACCCTTGAGTTGTGTTTCGTTAGCTTTGCTGAGATCAGGCATAACATAACTTTTCTTACTTGGAATATCTTTTGCTGGTAAAATATACGAATCTCCATGTAGCCTCTGAATCTGTTCATCATTAAAAGCATCCTTGACCTGATGTGTTTTTGCAATCAAAACTTGCTTCCTATCTTTGTACCAAGCATTTTCATTTCTCGTTGGACATTCCTTAACCCGAGATTTGAGGACCTCTATGTCTTCATATGTTACTTCGTCCCTACCTATACGTGTCTGAAGTTCAGAGAAAGCAATGTCATCTTTAGATCTCATTTTCTGAGTTAGCATATACATTCTGATGTATCGTTTCCATGTATTCACAGCTGTAAAATTTGCACGTGCTCTGATTGTAGGTGTTTCAAATATTCGCTTGTCTAGAACAGGTGGTAGTTGTAATAAATCACCAGTTATTATTATGCTCAAACCTGCAAACGGTCCATCTTGTTTTCCAAGAATCTGTTCCAACCTTTGATTTATCTTGAAAAACAAATTACTTCCCACCATACTTATTTCATCAAGAATTATTATCTTTACTTGCAAGAAGTCGTTTGCAAGCTTGGCCTCACTTGAAAAGCTCAGAAGTCGTTCAAAGTTTTCACCACCCATCATTTTCAACTTCCCATGGATTGTATCCCCTGATTTCAGGTGCTTGGCTGCAGCAGCTGTTGGTGACATGACCAATAGGAGCTCCTTGTTTAGATCTACACCTGATCTAAACCTGATCTACACCTGATCCCCTGCGCATCGTAAGAGCGTGACCAAGGGTTGGCGTCAGGAAGGGCATCTGGCCATAAAAACATTGCCTCAAACAGGGAACCATGATTGTCATGGGGCCCGCAAGGCTAACCCCTGCCCTAGCGGGGAAAAAATGGCCTTAAAACGATCATTCATTCATTCATTGTTCCAACCTTTGATTTATCTTGAAAAACAAATTACTTCCCACCATACTTATTTCATCAAGAATTATTATCTTTACTTGCAAGAAGTCGTTTGCAAGCTTGGCCTCACTTGAAAAGCTCAGAAGTCGTTCAAAGTTTTCACCACCCATCATTTTCAACTTCCCATGGATTGTATCCCCTGATTTCAGGTGCTTGGCTGCAGCAGCTGTTGGTGACATGACCAATAGGAGCTCCTTGTTTAGATCTACACCTAATTTCATGTGTTTCACCCACAGTGCTTGAATGAGTGTATTGATCAGGTACGTTTTTCCAGTCCCAGGATCACCACTGATCTACAAGCTGAACTGTTGATCATCTGGCATCTCAATCAAGTCATCAAATATTTTACGTTGTTGCTGATTTAAAGAGTTGATGTTTTTGTTTAGCTTTCGTCTTTCTTCAATATTGACTGATTTTCCATCATAAATCCTTGATGCCTTTTTCATAAAATCAAGAATTTCCTCATTTGTTGTTGTTTCTTCTTCAACATATTCACTTGGTTCCTCTACTTCATCATCGTCAGTCATATCAAAATTCTCAAGCTCAACCAAGAGGTCCTTATTTGATTCAAATTCCTTCCGCTTATTATCAACCTCTTCATGAACATCTCGGTATTTACTAACAATGCTGTTATAATCATGTATTTCAGCAACTTCATTTCGGAAGGGACAGAAAAGCATCATTAGTGCCTTCATGTAAGAACTCTCATCATCACTGCTAAGGAAGTATCTTATGATCACCCTTCTCTTTCGCTTTCTGAGTGTCCCCATGTTGTTCATTAAGACAAGAATGCCAGCATGTGATTCACATTTTTCATCCTCAACATCAGAATTATCATCTTCCGGAATATTGTCCAAGTTATTGTCTTTCTTGTTACCCCGATTATAAATGTCATAGTCACTTGTGAACTCTGCCAAGGTCAATTTGTCAAGTGATGCTGGCCTGTTTTCATAATATTGCACGATATTTGGGTAGAATATGTCGTCATTGTCACCAAGATCTTCAATGTTTCCTTTTAGCAGGCCGTCTCTTTTAGCAGGTGGAGCAGTGTTTATAAACTTCTGTTTCCTTGAGAAGGCACACATTTTGTATCCAAAAAGACGGTATATGAGTTCCTGGAGTGACACTTCTCTTGTATCATCAAGTACCTTCCCCAGCTTCTTAAGTTTCACATCTTTTGAGTCTCCACTTCGAGATGATTGCTCCTCAATTGCTTGAAGCAACTTGCTTTGTCCAGTCTCGGCTTTCAGTATATACCCACAGCAATACTCTGCAACACTGTAAGGATCACTAACAGCTTGAAAGTCCATATTTGCATTGTCTGCTTCTAATAGGCTTGGATTGAAGTTATTAATGAAAACATCTTGGCATGAGCGTTTGTAAAAAACTTGTAACTTTCTTTTGGTAACAGTCGACCTTAGAGCCTCTAGGTAGACCTCATATGGCATGCCTAACCTATCCAACGTTTCAGGAAAACTCATGGCTAAGAACTTTGAGCGACATTCAGAACCATATGTTTGTCTCAAGATGTATTTCTTTATCTTGGTGGCATTGACTTTAGCTGTCTTTATATTTTCAACAGGTGTATCTTTGGAAAATGCCTCGAGCACTGTTGTCCTCATTATGGGATATTTGGGGAAACCAAAGCGACATACTGGTAAAAGGAGCTCCTCACCTTTCTCTTTTCCATCTAGTGCACCATGACCTTCTGTCTCTTTTATTGTTATTAATTTCCGACCTTTCTTCTCGCAGGTAAAACTATGGTTATGTGTTTGGTATTTTGCTATTAGATTATTAATACCAGCGTTGTCTGATTTAGTTTCCTTAGTTGTCTTAATTATGCTGTCAATGAAGGTTAGGAAACTCTCTTTTGAGGACTCACTGTTCACATCAACAGCTGGTGGAGGATTACCTGCCTCATCAGCCAACCAGAGCACACAATGGGCATACGCACTTCCTCTTTGCTGAAATTCAATTCTGTAAAAATAGTCAACTACCTTGTACTTTCCTAAGCTACTAGGTTTCTGTAATGCCTGCAAAAGTGTTCTAAACCTTGCATCGAAATGGTGGACAACATCTACTGGGTATTTCTTGAGAAGCATATACTTCTGTTTTTTGCTCAAGCCTTCAACTTCCTGGGTTGCCACATGTTTATTCTTTTCCTTTTCTAATAATGCCTTCATTAGTTCTATCCAGTTGAGCTCATTTGCACTCTTTGTGTAAAAGATATGAGGAGACCCCAATTGACGAAGCATGGCAAAAAGCTTTTTCTTATTCTCTTGGAAATAGGGTGCTGTACCTCTCACATTTTTAAAAGCCTTAAAGCCCAAGTCTGTTCTTTCCATGTATGCCCTGTCCATGTCCTTGATAGATTGCTTTGTATATTTAGTTCTATCCATTTTGGTCTTTCTGAAGAATGTTACACGCGATCTCTTTATTTCAAGTGCTTCTTTGACATGATATAAGAAGCAAATATACAAATAATCATTAATGTATCGGCGGTCTATTCCATTAAGCCTTTGTTTGATGTAATTGCTAAACATAACCCCTTTGTCTACATATGTTGATAAGTAGCCTCCAATACCATGAGGAAACAAATGAGGGAAAGCTTTTTCCTCAATGTTAACAACATCTTTCCAGTTTACAAATTTACCTTCTGCAGTCGGTGCCAATACAACTTTCTTCCAAGGTGTTGAATAATTATTTTCAGGTGTAGTTGTCCGCTCATGAGTCAGAATTAACTCTGCCACCAAGTCAGTAGCTCCATTTGCTCTATCAGTTTTAGTGTTGAATGTCTCTAACATTGTGTCCTCGTTAATTTCTGTAATAAAATCAGGAATATTGGCATCACTGCTTCTTTGTTCCTGCTGGCTTCCTTGAGATGGGCTTCTTTCTGCAGCATCTGTGTTCTCTTCACCATTTTGAATAATACCTTCATCCTCATCAGTTTTACCTCCTGAGGCATCTTGGGCATCTCTATTAGCAAGTGCTTGTGTGATAAAGTCATCCAACCTTCCTCCATCAAATACTTCTTCTTTGAAAAGAGGATTATGCAGTTTGAAGTAATTGAAATATTCTAGAACTTTGCTCTTCGATATCACCTCCTCTACGACACTGCCTTTGTAGTTTGGCTTTCGTTTCAGGGAGATTGGTATAAATTCCTGATTCCGGGGCAATATTTTCTCCATTGACTGCTTCACATCAGCTTCAACTGTTATCATTGGCCCCCGCACTTTGAAGTCTGGTGATCTTGGCAAGTGAGCAATTCTGATGAAGGGAATGATCAGTTTCAATAAGAAGGCCTCGCATTTGTAAAGTTTCATAGACTCATTTTGAAATTTGTTTGGCAGATTGGATATAATGAACTCAAAGGCTTTCTCATTGCAATTTGGAACTCCACCTTTTTTTATTGTATCCTTACATGCCTTGCATACGTAATAATTGCCATCCATGGATACAGTCTGATCATTGATTGTCAGCTTACTTAGCTGTTCTCCATGGAAAGTTGTCTTTGCTCCCTCAAATATTATTTTAGTCATGCTGGACTTTGGGCGATATCGGCACTCTGACACACATATGTAATTCATTGAAGTGTTTTCAATAAGCTTTTCTTTGCAAAATTCAAAGCCTAATAACCTCTGATGTTGATTCCGATCTCTCTGTCTTTCAAGTCTTTTTCTCTTTTCTACCTCAGTTTCTGCAGCTATCCGTTTTTGATCACGAGATTTTTGTTCTTCTAATCTTTGACTTTTCTCTACCTCAGTTTCTGCAGCTATCCGTTTTTGATCACAAGATTTTTGTTCTTCTAATCTTTGACTTTTCTCTACCTCAGTTTCTGCAGCTATCCGTTTTTGATCACAAGATTTTTTTTTTTTTTTTTTTTTTTTTTTTTTGTTGTATACAAGATCGAGGCTCGTGAAAGAGCAAACATTAATTACACAGAAAGACAAACCGACACATAAAACATATAACATAGGGAGCGGTAGACAAGATGGGGAGAGAGGGGGAAGGACACTAACACAACATTTGAGAGCAGGGACCGAGAGACATGGAGACATCGAGAGATCTGAGAGAGGGCGAGGGCTTTGGGGGGGGGGGGGGCGTGGGAAGGGGGCAGTGGGAGAGGTATAAAACATATGGACACTGCCAGGACTTCCAGGAAAGAAGTTGGAATTTCAAACAAGGTGGATCTGGGGTGAATTAGCGGGGGTAGAAAAGTTCAAGGTTTTGGATGGGGGAAGATAAGAGATGGTGGTGAACAGCTGTTTTAAAGACCTGGAGGGAGGAGTGGGATTGAAGGGAGTGAGGGAGTTTGTTCCAGAGGCGGGAGAAAAGAGGAATGAAAGAGTGAAGGTGAGCGGAGAGCTGAGATTTCGGCAGTTTAACCATCAGAGGGTTGCTGGCAGATCTTGTGCGACCTGTAGGAATATTTGGGGGACAGAGCACAGAGAGAGCTGGGGGTGCAAGGCCGGAGAGGAGTCGGTAGAAGACAGAAAGACCACCTACCTGCCTGCGGTGAGTGAGTGAAAGGCCCTCAGAGATAGCTTCATCGCGGGAGATTCCAATAATTCAGAAAGCTTTGGTTTCAACAGCGTGAAGCCGAGCTAGGTGTGAGGCAGGAGCACCGGCCCATAGGGGAGAACAGTATTCCATTGAGCTGCGGATGAAAGCCTTGTATGTGGTGAGGAGCTCAGGTGTGCCGAGGAAGGACTTCGCACGACGGAGGATGCCCAGTCGGCGACTGGCTTTGGAGGCCAGCTTGGAAATGTGGTTTTCCCAAGAAAGATCATGGCAGATAGTGAGACCCAAAATCTTGAGCGACAGAACTTCTTGGAGAGGATTGTTGAGAAAGTAGATGGGAGGGTTGTCCAGTCGATCTTTTCGGAGAGACATAGTAAGAGTGTGAGATTTGTCAGGATTGAAAGACATGTTCCACTTGTTTGACCAGTCTGTGATTTTGTCCAGGTCTTCAGAGAGTGAGGAGGCAGCAGACTGCCGATCTGAGGGAAGAGGAATGGAGCGGCAGAGAGTGGAGTCATCAGCAAAGAGATAGAGAGGATTTTCGAGAGAGTCAGAGAGATCATTGATGAAGACCAGAAAAAGCACGGGGCCCAGAACACTGCCTTGGGGAACTCCAGCCTGAACAGGAAGAGGAGATGAGAGAAACCCATTCAGGGCCACACGTTGACGACGACTAGAGAGGAAGTCCGCCAGCCATGCGTGGAGATTTCCATGGATACCAAAGGAGGAGAGTTTGGTGAGCAGAGCGGGGTGCCAGACTGTGTCGAAGGCACGTGATATGTCGAGGGAGACAGCTCTAATTTCCTGTTTGGCATTGAGGACCTCCATCCATTGTTGAGACAGCAGAAGCAGCATGTCCAGAGTAGAGTGACCTGGTCTGAAACCAAATTGATGATCAGAGATCAAGCCATTGGAGAAGAGGAAAGATTTCATATCAGAAGCAATGATGGATTCCATGACTTTGCTGATAATTGGGAGAAGGCTGATTGGTCTGTAGTTGCTAGGATCTGTTTTTGCACCTTTTTTGTGCAAAGCGGTGATGTTGGCTGATTTCCAAGCAGATGGCAGTTGACCTTGAGCAAAAGAGAGGGTGAAGAGAACAGAGAGAGGGTGAGATAGAGCAGCAGAGCAGGATTTTAGGACCCGTGGGCTGATGCCGTCGGGTCCAGTTGCAGAATCAGAGTCGAGGGTTGACAGAAACTTTTCCACCTTGTCAGGAGGAAAGGACACGGAGTCCAGGAGCAGCAGGGTACGACTGGGTATGGTGGGTACAGAGAGGGATGGGTTTGGGACACAAGATTTAGAGGCAAACACAGAGTTGAGGCATTCAGCTTTTTCACGTGCGGAGTCAGCTGTGTAGCCGTTTGAGGTAAGGGAGGGGATGGAGGGGGAACAAACACCAGAAACGGATTTGACCAGACGCCACCAGGATTTGGAAGAGGGAGACAGATAAGAGAGTTCGGTCTTGAGAACGGAGAGATATTGTTTCCTGGCTCTCCTGAGGGTGGACACACACTTGTTTCGGGCTTTGTGAAAGGAAATGAGATTTCCTTCCGTTGGATTTGCTTTCCAGGAGACGAAGGCAAGTTGTTTCTGGGCAACAGCCTCACCACAAGATTCCGTGTACCATGGACGGGAGGAAGGGTATGACAACTGAAGACGAGATGGGATAAATCTGTGCATGAGAGAGAGCAATTTACTTTGGAAGAATTCCCAGGATGAGTTGATGTCAGAGGTGGTAGAGATGGGAGACCAGTCCAGATGATTGATGGCTGCTTGAAGACCGTGCCAGTTGGCCTGAGTGAAATGCCAGACTCGTCGACGCTGAGCAGGCTCCCTGAGGATGGTCAGAGAGATGTCCACTTTAACAAGGACATGATCAGATGATCCGATCGGAGCAGAAGAAGAGCAGCAGACATTTTCAGGGAAGTTAGTCATAACCAAGTCCAGAAGAGAAGATGTTCCGTTGACTGAGATCCGGGTCGGGAAATTGACAGATTGTGTCAGTCCCAGTGAGTCACAGAAGTCCTTTGCTGAGGAGCCATGGCTGGTGAGAGAGGTACCCACACCCAGCCAACTGGCATGATGACAGTTGAAATCACCACATATGAGGAAGAGAGAGTTGGGATGAGTAGATAGAAGTTGGTCCATATCATCAGACAGCGAGATGTAGATGGAGTCATCACTGTTTGGTGGACGGTACAACACACATATGAACAAGAGGTGGGAGCGAAGGGGAAGCCGTAGCCAGAGGTATTCCTGGGGGTGAGGTGGAGAGAGTGCAGTGCAGGGCGAGTGAGGAAGAGAGTTTTTGATAAAGATAGCAACCCCGCCTCCAGGACGAGGCTCAGGTCTATCATACCGGAGGAGGGAGTAGCCCGGGAGAGATACTATGGAATCAGAGACATCATAAAGGAGGAAAGTTTCTGTTAAGCAGATCACGTCTGGTTTGACAGAAGCAACCTGTATGGAGAGATCAGTTAAGTTTGAACGAAGGCCCCGGATGTTTGAGGTCCATACCGTTAATGAAGAGGAAGGGGGAGCATCAGATACAGAACAGGGGGGAGGAGGGGTAGGGTAAGATGTGGAAGAGGTGGAAGAGGTAGGGAGAGCTGTTGAAGGTGTGTCAGAGATTTCAGAATAGCTCGGAGAAAGGGAAGGATGGGGCGGACAAAAGGTTTGATGGTGATTGGGTGAGCCACAATGAGGTGTTATTTGAGGAGGGGGAAGAGCGAGGCAGAAGGTTGGGGGAGATGGAGGTGAGAGTTTGAAGGGGGAAGAAGCGGGGAGGACGCTTTGAGGAGGGGGAGTGAGAGGGGGGAAATTGAGAAGCAATGAGGGTGGGGAGATTTGAAGGGGAGGGGTGAGGGGGGAGTTTGGGAGGGAAGGGACAAGGGGAGGGATTTGAAAGGGATGGGATATGGGGGAGATTTGGAGGGGAGGGGTGAGGCAGGAGTCTAGGAGGGGAGGGGCGAGGGGGCGTCTTGGCGGGGAGGGGTGAGGGGGTAGTTTAGGAGGGAGGGGGCAAGGGGGGAGATTTGAAAGGGATGGGTGATGGGGAAGATTTGGAGGGGAGGGGTGATGGGGAAGATTTGGTGGGGAGGAGTTTTGGGGAAGATTTGGAGGGGAGGGGTGAGATTGGATTTTTGAAAGTGTACGATTTATGGGAAACGAACATTTATTGCAAAATGAGTTTCTTGTGACCTTCGAGTTAAAAATACGTTTAAGGACGCTGGATGGAGGATGGAGTGCAGGAGAGTTTAGGGAATGTAGAAAAAAGGCACTATAGGAGATGGATATTTTTTTTGGGATGAATTGATTTGGTGAGCAAGTCAAAAGCAGCCTTTTAAAGAAGAAGAAGAAAAAGGTGTTATAAAATATGACGGAATACATAACTTGAGGGGAAAGTGTAAACATTGAAGGTTAATGAGTGAAAACTATCTGGGGAAATGAGGGAGAAACACGTGGTCGAAGAACGAACGAACGAATAAGAATGAATAAACGAATGAGAACAGAGAAGGAAATGTTTTTTTTTTTTTTTTTTTTTTTTTTAGTTGAGATTTACACAAGGAAGTAGGCTATGGGTGAAAAGACTGGGAATACAGAGAACGAAAGTTATTGGATCACAAACGACGGACCACTGAGAGAAAAACAAAGCCTCAAGGTTGTACAGTGCACACTGTACAAGGCCTTGCTCGCGACACGGCAAACAGACGATCAATTTATGAAAGATAAACACCGAGAAACAACCAAAGTTGCACACAATAACTTCACGCACCGAAAGATAAATACAGTTTCGACAAAATGCAATTGTGAACAGACTTAACTTCGAAAAACGTGGAGACCGTGTGGAGCTTCGAAAATCCCTGCCGCCGTCTCCAAGATCTCGCGAGATCTCGATTGTTCTTCTAATCTTTGACTTTTTTCTACCTCAGTTTCTGCAGCTATCCGTTTTTGATCACAAGATTTTTGTTCTTCTAATCTTTGACTTTTCTCTACCTCAGTTTCTGCAGCTATCCGTTTTTGATCACGAGATTTTTGTTCTTCTAATCTTTGACTTTTCTCTACCTCAGTTTCTGCAGCTATCCGTTTTTGATTACGAGATTTTTGTTCTTCTAATCTTTGACTTTTCTCTACCTCAGTTTCTGCAGCTATCCGTTTTTGATCACGAGATTTTTGTTCTTCTAATCTTTGACTTTTCTCTACCTCAGTTTCTGCAGCTATCCGTTTTTGATCACGAGATTTTTGTTCTTCTAATCTTTGACTTTTCTCTACCTCAGTTTCTGCAGCTATCCGTTTTTGATTACGAGATTTTTGTTCTTCTAATCTTTGACTTTTCTCTACCTCAGTTTCTGCAGCTATCCGTTTTTGATCACGAGATTTTTGTTCTTCTAATCTTTGACTTTTCTCTACCTCAGTTTCTGCAGCTATCCGTTTTTGATTACGAGATTTTTGTTCTTCTAATCTTTGACTTTTCTCTACCTCAGTTTCTGCAGCTATCCGTTTTTGATCACGAGATTTTTGTTCTTCTAATCTTTGAATTTTCTCTACCTCCGTTTCTGTAGCTATCAGTTTTTGATTACGAGATTTTTGTTTTTTAAATCTTGTTTCCATTTCCTCCACTGTTTCCTCACTTCTTGACTTCCTTTTCCGAGTAGCTTCCTTAGATTGTTTGTAATATTCCTTGTTCATTCCATACTTTTCTCGAAGGCTCAAATATTTTGAGGTATTTGGGGAAGATTGGCTATTCAAGTATTCTTGACTTAATTTACAATCACCTTTATCTTCAGAAGAGGTTAATCTGGATATTTTTGGTCTACCCCTTGTACTGCCTTTAAAACCAGAAATATGTGTGTGATCAGCCATCTCTTTAGTTAAATCGGGAATGAAAGTTGTATGGAAAGTCTCTCCGTAAGTGAAGGAGCTCAAACAATGAAGCTCGTGCAACACCGGATGTCCGCACTTCATGTGGCAGCGGTTCAAACTTGCATTGAGAGAACGAATCGGCGCCAAACTCAGACCTGATCTTCACTTTCTTTTCAGAATCTAAAATATAAACGGTGAATAAAAACATTCCATTAACACCAAACTTTCAGGAACCATAAGTTATCTGTACAAAACAAACATCACGGACCGGGTCTGCGTACAAAACAAACACCACGTACCGGGTCAGGTACCCTGATCCTGGAGTCAAATGACTATGCAATTCATTGTTCTGACTCTTAGGGAGAACTTCCTGGACTGAGCACGTTTCCTCAATCGCTCGTGGTGTGAATATCAGGTGGTTTGCTTTGTCATCTTCACCGAAGAGCTATCTCGTTCTGCTGCACCACACGGTACTGTGAGAATGCCAGTGACTAAGCTGAGTGTGGGGGGGGGGGGGGGGGGGGGGGATTTGACGAGAGAGTGAGGGGAGATTTGTAATCGCATCATTTGAACTTCTGAGGTGAATGTGTCGGCCTATAAAAAAAGCATTTCTGACGTGAATGTGTATAAAATCATTTCTGAGGTGAATGTGTAGGCCTATAACAAAAGCATTTCTGACGTGAATGTGTATAAAAGCATTTCTGATGTGTCATCTTTACAGATCATTTCTTTACAGGTGTGCTTCGTCAACTGTTAAGGTGAAATAAATTTACCTAATTGAAGACAATTATTGCAGGAAACCCCTTTTCCGTAGTCGATGACAAGCCTGCGTCTTGGCTGCAGTCTCACAATTTCCCACAATATCCTCGCGTGTTTCAGTCACGAGCTTCACCATGGCTACGACTGGGTGGTGTCATTAATGTCCTTTCCGGCGTCATGTGCATCAGCGTTTTGCCTCCCTCCGTGGCGAGTTGTAATCGATTTGCGTTTCCATGTTTAATGCCTGAGCCGAAGGCTGCGTTATCCAAAATATGGTGAATGAGAACGGCACTTGGTCGAACGACCCCCGCCAGGCTAAACAGTTTATGTTTGTATGCACTGATAGACGAGATCTGGATTCGGACCTAAACCAAAATCGAATCGGCTTGTTCTTGTCACCGAACCAACTCATCCACCTCGTTTAGACATAACTCATCCATAATTTTTTTAATATCATGTTATATATCGCTTTTGGTCCGATCTCTCAATGGTGAAGAATTACTTCAGAAATTAAATAATACTTGTATCCGAATCCATATCCACATCTTCACCAAAATCGCATCGATTCTGTCTTGTCACACACCCAACCTGTCCATCAATTTTCGTCCAAATCCGTCCATAACGTTTTTGAGATATCGTGTTTATCGATATCTATCGATTTTAGCCCGACAACTCAATGGTGAAAAATCACTTTAAAATTATCTGATCCGTATCCGGATTCGAAACGTCATCAAAATTGAATCACTTCTTCCATGTCAGACATCCAACCTCTCCACCAAGTTTGTCTGAATCCGTCCACAACTTTTTTAAATGTCCTGCTATGTATCGTTTTTGGCCCTATCTCCCAATGGTGGAGAATCATAAAAAAAATTCGACCAGCCGGATCCGAATCCGGATCTTCACCAAATTCTAATCATTTCGTCCTTGTCACATATGCTACCTCTCCTCCAAATTTCGTCCGAATCCATCCACACCTTTTTGAGATATCTTGTTCACAGACAAACAGACAGACATACATGGGCAAAAACACAACCTCTATCCACCTTCGGTGGCAGGGGTATATATGGCAGCCACATGGAGACGGAATTGGGAGGGAGAGGAGTACAATAATTGATTGATTAATTGTGAAATTAAAATATATAAATGATCATAAAATATTTTCTTAATCAATTGGCTAATAGCATACCTAAAGCACTAGTGCTTCATCCGAAGATGTATCTTTTAGAAATTTAATTAAATAAGTCATTTATAAAAAATTAAATAATTAATTGATTGCTCAATAAATAATTAATCGATTAATCAATAAATAATTAATAGATGAAATGATTAATCAATAAATCAAAAATATCCTTGATAGCCACATCACTTGGTCACTCATGTCCAAATATTAGCTTCCCAGCTCAAAAGGTGCCTGAGATATTGGCCAAATGAGAAAGAAAATAAATAAATGATTAATAATGAAAATAAATAAATAATAATCATAAAAAAATTAAATTATTAATCAATTTGGTCAGAGAACACATAAACTACCACTATTTCATCAGAATCTGTAACTTAAAAAAAAAAATTTTTTTTGTCATTAATCGAATAATTAAATAATTAATCGATTAATTGATTAATTAATAAATCAAAAATATACTTTGCAGCCAAATCACCTGGTCATTGGCATGTCCAAATGTCAGCTTCCTAACTCAAAAGGTGCCTGAGTTAATGGTCAGAAGAGAAAGGAAATTCGATTAATTAAATAAGTACTTAATTAATCGCTAATAATAAAATAACTCCTCAATTTATTGATTAATCAAAAAAAAAAATACTGTTTTTGACAAAGGACTTGCTCACTATTGTGCCGAAATTTCAGCTTCCTAGCTCAAAGGATGGCTGAGATATCGCCCGGACAAACAAACAAGAAAGAAAACAAGTACACATACATTCAAAGTACACCGCCCCATGCCAAATATTTAAATATGCTGCAGCGCCTCCGGCGCCCGGCAATACCGCAGTGCAGCTCATTGAGGCTGCATTGGGAGGGAGAGGTGTACACTAATTGATTGATTAATTGTATAATTAAAATCAATAAAAGATTATCACAAAATATTTTCATAATCAATTGGCTAATCGCATAACTAAACCACTAGTGCTTCATCCGAAGATGTATCTTTTAGAAATCTAATTAAATAAGTCATTTATAAAAAATTAAAAAATTAATTGATTACTCAATAAATAATTAATCGATTAATCAATAAATAATTAATAGATGAAATGATTAATCAATAAATCAAAAATATCCTTGATAGCCACATCACTTGGTCACTCATGTCCAAATATTAGCTTCCCAGCTCAAAAGGTGCCTGAGATATTGGCCAAATGAGAAACAACATGCATTTTAAGGCCATTTTCCCTGCTAGAGTGGGGGTTAGCCTTGCGGTCCCCATGACAATCTTCTCCATTTTGCCCTATTTTCTGCATCTCTCCTTGTTAACCCCCTTGCCCGCATTTCTTCTTCCACCATCTTTAGCCAAGTCTTTCTCGGTCTTCCCCGTCCTCTACTTCCTTCTACATCAATTTCCATCACTCTTCTCAACCAGTCACTTTCATCCTTCCTCAACACATGACCAAACCATCTCAGCCTGTTCCTCTCCACAGCATCAATCACAGGCAATATTCCCATCATCCTTCGCAATTCATCATTTGTCCTCCTCTCCCCCAACGACACTCCGCACACCCACCGAACCACCCGCACCTCCACCCCCTCCAGCCCTCGCCGCCGCCCCACGTTCACCACCCATGTCTCGCTCCCACAAACCACAACACCCCTCACACATGCAGCACACACCCCTCCCCCCAGCCTCAGCGACACTCCCCTCCTCGTCAGCACGCCACTCAGTTCCCGAAACTTCCTCCATGCACATCCCACTCCTGCAACCGCCGCCGAGTCTGATCCACCCTCTCCACCCAGCATGTCTCCGAGGTAGCAAAATGTCTTCACACCCTCCAGCCCCACGCCGTCTCCAAGATCCAACTCAACACCTCCTCCATCTGCAGCTCCCCCTGCGCACACCCCACATTTGAATGTAGCTGCCACACTGGCAAATGACCCTCTCAGACCACCACATCCTCGATGAACCCACCCAGCGCACACCGTACACTGAATGGAGTTCACTCCGACACCCCTCCCGCACACAGCACGCGGCCACCCCCCAGCTCCCTCCACCCCACCACACGCTCCACCACTTGCCATCACCCCCGTCCCTCCGACATTCACCCCCAGACCCCCTGTCTCCATACATTCCCCCCACCCGTTCATCCCCTCCCTCAGTCCATCCACACCCTCCGCAATCAACACCAGACCATCTGCACACAACAACTCCCACGGCAAACCCTCCCCCACGTTCCGAGCCAGCACCTCCATCACAGCCACAAACAGCAGTGGACCCAGCACCGACCCCCGATGCACCCCCACCCCCACCCCAAACCCACCACCGTTCCCGCCCCTCGTCCCCACAGCTGCGCGCGCTCCCTTGCACACCGCCACCACCACTCCGACCAACCACCCCTCCACCCCCAACCCCCTCAACGCCCATGTCAATACCCTGCGTGGAACCCCATCGAATGCCCTCTCCAGATCAACAAACCCAAAAAACAACTTCTTCCTCCTCTCCATGCACCTCCCCCGCAACCGCCCCACAATGAAAAGCGCATCTGTCGCTCCTCCCCCCAGCACAAATCCAAACCGCACCTCGTCGATCTTCACCCTCTTCCCCATCCTCCTCTCCAACACCCCCTCCAACACCTTCACTCCATGCCCCAACAACCCCATCGCTCGGCACGAGCCACACCCCAGAAGGTCACCTTTCCCCTTGTATAGAGGGACGAGGGTACTCAGTTCCCAATCCACTGGAATGCGGCCTTCCCTCACCACCAGACCACAGATCTCCGTCACCCTCCCCACACCCCAACCCCCTGCCGCCCTCAACACACCTCGTCCAAATGAGAAAGAAAATAAATAAATGATTAATAATGAAAATAAATAAATAATAATCATTAAAAAATTAAATTATTAATCAATTTGGTCAGAGAACACATAAACTACCACTATTTCATGAGAATCTGTAACTTTAAAAAAAAAAATTTTTTTTGGCATCAATCGAATAATTAAATAATTAATCGATTAATTTATTAATTAATAAATCAAAAATAGCCTTTGCAGGCAAATCACCTGGTCATTGGCATGTCCAAATATCAGCTTCCTAACTCAAAAGGTGCCTGAGTTAATGGTCAGAAGAGAAAGGAAATTTGATTAATTAAATAAGTACTTAATTAATCGCTAATAATTAAATAACTCCTCAATTTATTGATTAATCAAAAAACAAAAAATACCGTTTTTGACAAAGGACTTGCTCACTATTGTGCCGAAATTTCAGCTTCCTAGCTCAAAGGAGGATGGCTGAGATATCGTCCGGACAACCAAGAAACAAACAAACAAACAAACAAGAAAGAAAGCAAGAAAACAAACAACCAGAGTGAAAACTGAGTACTCTCTTTCAGCGTGCGTCACTGCCGAGCCCCCTTCGGTGCCCAGCAATGGCGATTTGCAATGCCTGGAGATGGCATAGGAAAGGAGCGGTGTACAACAAACAACCAGAGTGAAAACTGAGTACTGTCTTTCAGCGTGCGTCACTGCCGAGCCCCCTTCGGTGCCCAGCAATGACGATTTGCAATGCCTGGAGATGGCATAGGAAAGGAGCGGTGTACAACAAGAAAGCAAGAAAACAAACAAACAACCAGAGTGAAAACTGAGTACTCCCTTTCAGCGTGCGTCACTGCCGAGCCCCCTTCGGTGCCCGGAAATGACGATTTGCAATGCCTGGAGATGGCATAGGAAAGGTGCGGTGTACAAAAATATCATTTAAAATTATTTTGTATACCAAGTCTCGGCTTGTGTAAGAGCTAACAAATAGAACATATAATAAAGGGAGTGGGAGAAAAGAGTGGGAGAGAGAAGGAAGCGCAACAACAGTAGAGAACAGGGACATTGGGAGATCTGTGGACGGTAGCGGGCTGGGACGGAGTACACTGGACAAGCAAGCTGGACACGACTAGGACTTTCAGGAAAGAAGTCAGAATTTAAAAAAGGTGGATTTGGGGTGTAATAACGGGGGTAGAAAAGACCAAGGTTTTGGATGGGGGAAGATAAGAGATGGTGGTGAACAGCTGTTTTGAAGACCTGGAGGGAGGAGTGAGATTGAAGAGAGTGAGGGAGTTTGTTCCAGAGGTGGGGAAAAAAGAGGAATGAAAGAGTGAAGGTGAGCAGAGAGTCTTGATTTTGGAAGTTTCACCAGAAGAGGGTTTCTGGCAGACATTGTATTGTGCATCATGCTTGTTGCGAGACTTCTTCGCCATTGGGATCTGTGCTTAATTTTTGTGTGCTGTGGCTGCCTTGTCATCTTCAAGCATGTTCTGCTATATCCCATACGAGACAAACAGCACATTATGTACAATTATTATGGCAAGGTTCTACATTCACGTCGACATTGCACAATATCTGTTTGTCAATTTTGCCGAATACACACTTTTTGGAAATGTTTTCCTTTTTTCACTAGCTTGTCGGACTTTAAACTGCACAATTAAATTTGGAGTGTGAAATGACTATTGCTTTGTCAAAGATGGTTTGACGATGGCTTGTTGAAGGAGAGTTTTGTTTTTCATTGTACCCTGCCCAGGTATGCAACGGGACATGATATAACGGAGCACTCTGTGCTCATTCATGAGTATTACAGCCGTGAAACACCGGATCCTGTCCACCTGACCGTGGACACAATGTTGCGTGGTGGGCGCATGTCTATCAAGGCCTATGTGAGGTAATGCCTTGCACGCATTCTCAGTTAGATCTGGAGAGTTTGCTTTGTTTTTATTTTCTTAATTATAATACTTCAATGGAAAATGGACATTCATTCAAGCATTCATTCAGTCATTCATGTAAATGAATTCATTCATTCATGTAAATTCAGTCATTCATGCAGGGTACTGCTGGAAGCAGTTTCTGGCTAGGGTTACAATCATGTATTTGTCACTACTCGGACGCAGGAAGTCATGGCAGGAATTTGTAAGTTGGGCAGGGTGCCGGCTATAACTCCCCTACTCTTCACAAAAGACACCGTGGAATATAGCACGTGAAGTGGAGACGTTAGGAACGCACTCCCCACTTATTCCATTAATTTTTTTGAGAAAAATTACTTTGATTTTCGTCATTTTGATATTCGTCGCATCTTTCAGGAATGCATCCTTTGTAAACTGGGGTCTAATTGTATTGTTTATTATTAGTATTTTTTACCTGAGCTGTAATACTGCACACATGCTTTAACGTGGATTGTTTTTTTTCTCTCTTAGTTGATATAGCCATTTCTTACACTTATTCATTTTCCACTTGCTTACCTGCTTTCAGTGCTTCAATGGGAATTCCTGGCAAAACAATGGGAATAATATTTACACCTTTGAACTTGAAGTATGAATACAAAGATGCAGAGAGGACCGGAGGTGAGCGCTTACAAGTAAAATGTGTGCTAAGAGTGTATGTGCAAATTATCTTTTTCTTTGCTGTCCTTTTGTCTTATCATCCTTTAATTCTACCTCCACTGAAGTTTCTTCTCGCTATTCTGTTGAACCTTTCTTTTTTGCTTCAAAGTTTAGTTTGGAAGTTAAAGTTGTGCATCCTGACATTACATGAGAAACTTCAGTGATATTACATATTTCTTAGATTAATATTTTCCGCTGAAGTGTACATCGGGGAGATCATTCTCCAGTGACAAACATTATTTTTTGGGCTTTGAATATGAACTTCAGGCAGAAAAATTGAATCATGTTTTGTTGAATTGCGTGTGTGGGTGTGGGTGTGCGTGTGTGTATAGGCATGCCTGTCTGTTTATTTGTTTTCTCGAGTTTGCCTCAGATCCTTGTCTCACAGACATGTTATTTGATTCAATATTTTGAAAAAGAAGCATAACCCATGACTTTGTGGGCAACCTATGTAATATGTAGCATTGCATCTACCACACCTGTACCATAGAATACATGGCAATCATGCTGTGTACATATAATATATATTTGAGCTAATGGGTGCACAATCACTGGTGTTGGCTTAGCGGTTAGGGTGCTGGCTTAGGATTCGAGGATCCTGAGTTTGAACCCCGGTCGATTGTTGAATTTACGACAGAGGAGGTTGACTCAGCCTGTCATCCTTCCAAGGTCGGCAAATTGAATACCAGCTTGCTGGGATGAATGTGCCGGTGTGTGCCCCGGTTTAGAATAGGTACACCATATCCCTGCGTGTCGTAAGAGGCGACTAAAGGGTTGGCGTCAGGAAGGGCATCCGGTCATAAAAACATTGCCTAAAAAAGGGAACCCCCATGATGATTGTCATGGGGCCCGCCAGACTAACCCCCGCTCTAGCAGGGAAAATGGCCTTAAAAAGGGGAATTTTTAAATGGGTGCACAAATACAGTAGTGGCCAAAAATAATGGCACTGTTGCACTTTTTTCAAATAATGTACCATTTCTTCCAGAAAATTGTTGAAATTAAAAAATATTTTGGTATCCACATATGTATTTCTTTGGTTTGCAGTGGAACAAAACAAAAAAGCTGAAGAAATTACTAAATCTTAGCTTATTCCACACAGACATTCTAAAATGGCCTGGAAAATATTATTGGCATCTTTTAGAAGTTATTAGAAATAATTGGATTTCAAGCAGGTGATTCTCCTTTACTTTGGAATTGAGCTCACCTGTGGTGAGTTGCAGGTGCCCACAATAAAAAATCACTTATTCAACCAGTTTGAAGGAAGAAAAGGAGTCATTCTGCTGTTTTGTGTCACTGTGTGCAATGCAATGAGCATGGAGAAGAGAAAGAAAACCAGAGAATTGTCTGAGGAGGTCCGACACAAGATTATAGCCAAGCATGGACAATCTCAAGGCTACAAGTCCATCTCCATAGACCTTGATGTTCCTGTGTCTACTGTACCCAATGTTGTCAGGAAGTTTAAGGCCCATGGCACTGTAGCCAACCTCCCTGGACGTGGCCGCAAGAGAAAGCTTGATTGAAGATTGCAGCGTAGGATTGGTCTAATGTTGCAGAAAGCACCTCAATTAACTGCCAAACATATTCAAGCTGACCTTCAGAGAATGTACTACAGTTTCAACTCGCACCATCCGTCGTCAACTCGATGAAAGGGGTTCTCTGGTAGGAGCCACTGCTGAGAGAGAGACATAAGAAAGCCCGACTGGACTTTGCCAACACATACCTGAACAAGGCAAAATCCTTCTGGGAGAATGTCCTGTGGACAGGTGAGACCAAATCAGAGCTTTTTGGTAAAGCACATCATCTCTATGTTTACAGAAAACAAAATGAAGCCTTCAAAGAAAATAACACCTTCCCTACAGTCAAACATGGAGGAGGTTTAGTGACGTTTTAGGGTTGCTGTGCTGCCTCTGGCACTGGGTGCCTTGAATGTGTGCATGGCATCATGAAATCAGGAGATTACCAAGGCATTTTGGAGCACAATGTTCAACTCAGTGTAAGAAAGCTGGGTCTCTGTCGAAGCTCATGGGTCTTGGGTCTTGTACCAGGACAATGACCCAAAACACACTTCAGAAAGCACCTAGGAATTGTTCAAGACAAAACGCTGGACTGTTCTGAAGTGGCCAGCAATGAGTCCAGATCTAAATCCCATTGAACACCTGCGGGGAGATCTGAAAACGGTAGTTGGGAGAAGGCACCCTTCAAATCTGGGAGAACTGGAGCAGTTTGCACAAGAAGAATGGGCCAAACTGCCAGTAGAGAGGTGTCGGAAGCTCATTCATGGCTATAGGAAGCACTTGACTGCAGTTATTTTGTCCAAAGGCTGTGCTACCAAATATTAAGTCTTGGGTGTCAATAATTTTGTCAAGGCCATTTCTTTCTATTTTCTGATTTAAAAGAATATATTAAGTTCTGAATAAAAAACAAAAGTTGTGTTATACTAAGTGAAATAATGAATTGTGGAGACCAAATACTTTGTCAATTTAAACTTATTTTTAGGGAAAATTGTGAGTTATTTGAAAAAGGTGCAAGGGTGCCAATCATTTTGGCCACGACTATATACACGACCACGACTATATATATATATATTTATTTATATGTATATATATATATATATATATATATATATATATATATATATATATATATATATATATATATATATAATACACATACATACATTACATATACATACATTACATATACATACATACTGTCGCGTAACCGTGATTAACACCACAGTTACGGATGACCGATTTGCGAGACTTTAACTCCCGAGGCGAACACTCAATGGCGGACTCAAGTTCAACACCAACGCGCGGAATGGCGGGACACAGCGAAGGCTCCGCAACCTTATCTATTAAAATCAAACACCCAGGAAAACTGCGTTCAGATATTATGTACAAAAAGTAATATAAGGGTTTATTAGGAAAAGTAAAGCCAGTGAAAAAGCCCGCCGGTAAATCTAATAACTCTAATAAACCTAAATCGGGACGTCCCCACACGACTGACAGCAAACACAAACGAGGGAGATTAATCACGAAAATAACACGTCCCGTCGTTCAAAATATACGCGGAGATCGGGCTTATCTGTCTTTGTCGTCTTGTATTGTTGGTGTCCAGCACCGCTCCTTCCGGCCCGATCGCACACCACGAGGCCCCTCGCTCCAAGCACCACGCGTCCGACGCAGGCCAGCGGCTCCACTTGACCAGGGACAGGAAGGACTCCTTTCAACTCCACTCGACTCGACGCGGGAGTGCTGGCAGCCAAGTGCCAACGAACTGCTCAGTGCCAACTGGGTGTGCTCTCGTGTGTCTCCTGCGACTCCCTACAACCCGAACTGCACTCGAACTGCGACTGGAATGGCGTGTCCTCTCCAACTCTCCACCACCGCTCAACTCTCTGGTGCCTGCCTGCGTCTGCCACGAAATGGCGTCCGACCGTCGCCTATATTGGTGGCCGATGACGTCACATTGGCGCACTCCTCAGCCAATCAAAGCCTCCCGCGACTCCTGACATCTCCCGTCCGTGACCCCGCGGTCCTGGCATAACACGTGCCGGCCAGGTTTGTAGGCCTTTGGAGGTGTACACGGTGGCGGCCAATTGTGGTGGTGTTTTTGACCTGGTTTCCTGTCAATTTAATACGAAGTCCTTGTCAGGGAAAGGGGATTATTTAATGTTGCGCTAAGGACCTAACTAATGTTTATGTGGTTTGCAGTGCCATAATGGACAAAGGTTTGACTACTAGGTGAGACTCACAGGGGCGTTACCTTTAATCCCTCACTATTTAACACTCGAATCTCCAGGTAGATCCACACTCATACATCTTACCCCGACAACCGCCTGAACATCAATAACTTATTACATGTAGAGTCCCTGTCACGACAGCCGAATACCTACCTATTCAGATCTACCTAGCTCTAGATGTTGCATTACCAAATTCATAACACAGCCCCCCCCCCTGGAACCGTAGCTCCTGCAAGGTTCACCGCAGGGCTACCATTCCAGCCTTAACACTTACTGTCACACACTTAATTAACCTATGAAATAAATCAGGAAGGGCTGTGGGAAGTGAGTCGGACTACCTACCTACACTTCCTTAACATGCTGAACCCCTTAACCATCATGCAAGTATGTACATCTTCTTCGTTGTTCCTGTGGAGGGAGGAAACAACAACACACAACACTAACTTAACCACAAAACTTAACCATCTTTCCAAAACTCAAAACTCTAACCTTTGTACATACCCCGGTCTACAGACCGCGTCCCCCGGTGGATGCCACAAGACTCAACCTTACCTGCGGGGCCATCCCCAATGCATCCCCCTAAATTTCCACGGGCCCCGTCCAGATGTTACAGGTGAGTGACACGGCTCGGTGGATTTCGCCCACATTCATGCAACACAGACCCCTTAACCACTCATTCTCATTCCATAGGTCATCAAGGCATTGCAAAAATCAACAAAGCACTTATTCCCAATACACCCCCTGCAGGACCATGGCATTGATGTCATTCACGTGTGTGTGCATTCCTCAACTAGGCAGCGGGGAGGTACCGCACAAAAAGATGGTGGGGGCGCATCAGGCTGTGGTGCCCGCAGTCCCAAAAACAAGTCAACCGACTTACAAATTCATTGCCCCCCCCCCCCCTTTACCTCTTGGCCCCGTGACAGCCCAACAGCCCCTTTCCGCCGTTACCTCGCCGGTGAGGGTCTCCACACACACCAGGCTCCTTTGCCTCCTGCTTTCGCGCAGCAACACGGGTCACCGGGGGACTTCCTCACCCCGCGGCGCCCAACCAGACCCTCCACCGACGAGCTCCAATTTCCAGTTACCACCGGCTGCCAGGGGTAATTGCCGCAGAGGGGGGCCCGCAGGCATCGCTCCTCAGAGCTTGCTCTGTACCTGCGGACACACACACCTTCCCCACCCATGGTCCCCAAACACACTTCCTCCCCCGCTGCCATTCAATTCTCCACACAACTCAGCACAATTCAGTACAATTCCATAGATGGTGTAAAAGGTGTTACAAGGCTTGCCATGGCCTGCTACATGTGAAATTCCCCCAGTTCACATTTAAACCATCACATCTTCCCAAAAGCACATTTCCAAAAGCACAATTATCACCCCTCATTATCTCCAATAATCATCACTCACTCTCCAGGTTCCACTCTCACGACCACATCAAAACACCTAACCACAACACAAAAACATACGCCACCCACAAGACACTGTGTGGCTCCCATTCCATCCCCTCACCGGCCATGTCATCACTCACACCCGCCTCCCAACTCCAATTTACATGTCCCCAATTTCCAAAGCAAGTCCTGAAGCCTGGGACAGTACTCCTCAAAACACTCACCTCAAGTGCAGGTAGTTGCAGGTTGGTCAGGTCCAAGAGCGTCATCCACCCTTCACAATCCCAAAATTTCACATTGGGCCTACCAAATACTTCCAAATTTCTCTTTTGTCCCCACTACACTGGCAGGTATGTGGATCCGCATCCAACGGTGATCATCGCTACACAACTACCTACAGCCACGTCAGCTCTGCACCTCTACCGTGCAAGGGTCACCGGGACAAGGTGAGCAGTCAAAACGCCAACATGGCCCATGAGTGTCCATAAGGGTGCGACCCACCATCCATCCTTCGGCCCCCCTGCGAGGAACACAGCTGCAGCAGCCCCAGCTGGCCAATGTGGTGAGCACTTGCTGCCACAACACACACTACCGCACACACAACCTCGGCCCTGGGGGGCACGGTCGCAGTGCGTGGCATCCCTACAGCCACGTCCCCTGCACCTCCCCATCATCCCCCAGTCCGACTACAAAACTGCAGCCCCCCCCAGTGCTCACCCACACTTGACCACACCAAGGTCCAGTCAACAGCCATGCTCCACCAGGAGACCCACCCAGAAGACATGGTCCACACACCTCGGACACGCACAGCACCACGTTGACCCTCAGGCTACACAACTACATCCCCATCATCCCGCGTCCCAAATATCAGCACAGTTGCCCCCGCAACCAGTTGAAAGCTGGGTCTTGCTACCCTATTAATTTCATCACAGCCTCCAACACTTTGGTCTACACACCTGGATCAATAATGGCGTCACTATACAGTGTCCACCATGGCATTTCACAATCCACCCTTAAATTTGCATCTAACCCACAGATTACCCATGCCAAACATTTGTCACCTTTTACTAACCTCACCAAAGAAGGATGCTTTGCCATACACATGCCAGCCGAGCATGGCCCATATGCTCGGCTCGTTACACATCTCCCGATTCACATCCCCATGGCTCTCTTCCCAACCCGAGAGTCCATAAATCACAACGGAGCATCTGTGGAAGGTCACTCACACCATCACGTTCCACAGATGCCCCAATGGTTGTCCGGCAGGCTATCTCCATCCCTGTCCATTCGGTTTGACCCGCGTCCATAGACCAACCACCATGCCAGGTCACCACATGCTGGTTGTCCCAGAGTCCCTGGAGGAGAGTGCCAGGCCGCATGCCCGGGTGGTCACCACATCAGTCCCAAGTTGGCCGTCCACAGTGCCACCACCAAAGCGCGACCCACAACACCTCCCCCTAGTGGTCCTCAATATTTGCCATCCCAGGCTTGAGAAACCACCTCGGACCTCCCTGGAGGTCTTAACCCCCACCAGGGTCCGGTGACCCTGCCGGCCCGAGCCACCAGCTCGGACGGCGCCCCGACGGACAAGGGACGCCACACTCCACCAGACCCCCCGTGGGACCCAGGTCGTACCTCGACACCCAAGGCTGGACCCCACGTCCAAATCTCGCCATCACAGCCCCCCAGCTGGCCGGCATACCCAAATTTTGAAAGGGGCAACTTTTGCCCGAGGCCATCACCCATGACCTCTCCATGTCCAAATCCCGCAGCCCGGGGACCAATCCCCACCATGGCTGCTCCAAATCAATTTCCCATTGTAATTTTATTTTACATTTTATTTTACAAATTTTCATTCCCATTGCCAACCCGCAGCTGCAGGGAACAACCTCTACCACCGGTTGTTCTGCCCCTCCCTGCAGTTGATCCAAATTCCCTACAGGGACCAAATCTCCAGAAGCTCTATCTCCCGATCCTCCAAGATCCAAATCCAGCCCGGAGCCAACACACTCCCCCAACTGGTTGTCCAATTTTGGAGCCTCTGTTTCCAAATAGCAGTGTACAGTGAGCGTCCCCTCGGTCATTCCAACCACCTCCTTGGACCAACTCACCTCTTCCCCCAGACTCCTTTGGGCCTGAACAAGCTCTACCTCCATGGGACTGTCACAGGTCTCCAGCCGCTGGATCAAATCATCCTCATCATTACAAATCATTCCTGGCCCCGCCAGGCTTTGATCAATATCCCCAATAAATACCCGGTCCGGCTCTATCGCATGGACCCCCAAAAACTCTACCCCCTCTTGCTCCGCACCACCGCCCTGGTGCTGCACAATTCCAAATTCATCCCCCGGTTGGGGTGTTGTGACATCCACACGGTCCCGATAAACAACCAGGCCAGAATGTGGGAAACATTCCCCATTACAACTCTCACATTCCAAATTTCCTTCCCCGCTCACCTGTGGACACTCCACGTTTACCTGCAGGCATTCCCCATCTACCTGTACACATTCCCCATCCACCTGTGCACCTGCGGTCTCCCCATCATCCCCCATTTTGTTTGCCAGCCCATCAATTTTAATACTCCATCGATCACTCATTTCCTTCATTTTGTTTGCCAGCCCATCAAGTTTATCCTCCAATCCACTTTTCGTTTCTCCCACTAATTCCTTTAAAAATTTCATTAAAGCCTGGTAGTCTCTAGGGGCCGTCCCATTTGTTCCCGACTCCCCGGTAGGGGAGGGGCATAAGTTGGTGCTCGGGACGAGGGAAGCTCCAAGGCTCACCTCCGCATCAAATTCCCCCATTTCCGGCTCACTCCCAACGCTGACGGAGGCCTCGCTGCGTACTTCCATTTCGTCGACCTCCGACATCCGCTTTTCGGAAGGTCGTTCCCCGCGCGCGTATTTATTTTAATAATTCCTGAAACACAATTTAAATTTGACGAAGACGCGATATCGCGCTCCGTTTGCCCAATTGATTATCAAATTTCTCCGCCTCAACTATAAAAATTTTGCGTTCGAACGTCGAGCGCAATGTACGCCCGACCGTGTCGATGTTGCCCCGCGGACAAAAAAATTTGTCCGACCGTGTCGATGTCTCGCCGCGGACAAAAAAATTTGTCCGACGGGTTCAAATCCCACTCCTGACACCACTTGTCGCGTAACCGTGATTAACACCACAGTTACGGATGACCGATTTGCGAGACTTTAACTCCCGAGGCGAACACTCAATGGCGGACTCAAGTTCAACACCAACGCGCGGAATGGCGGGACACAGCGAAGGCTCCGCAACCTTATCTATTAAAATCAAACACCCAGGAAAACTGCGTTCAGATATTATGTACAAAAAGTAATATAAGGGTTTATTAGGAAAAGTAAAGCCAGTGAAAAAGCCCGCCGGTAAATCTAATAACTCTAATAAACCTAAATCGGGACGTCCCCACACGACTGACAGCAAACACAAACGAGGGAGATTAATCACGAAAATAACACGTCCCGTCGTTCAAAATATACGCGGAGATCGGGCTTATCTGTCTTTGTCGTCTTGTATTGTTGGTGTCCAGCACCGCTCCTTCCGGCCCGATCGCACACCACGAGGCCCCTCGCTCCAAGCACCACGCGTCCGATGCAGGCCAGCGGCTCCACTTGACCAGGGACAGGAAGGACTCCTTTCAACTCCACTCGACTCGACGCGGGAGTGCTGGCAGCCAAGTGCCAACGAACTGCTCAGTGCCAACTGGGTGTGCTCTCGTGTGTCTCCTGCGACTCCCTACAACCCGAACTGCACTCGAACTGCGACTGGAATGGCGTGTCCTCTCCAACTCTCCACCACCGCTCAACTCTCTGGTGCCTGCCTGCGTCTGCCACGAAATGGCGTCCGACCGTCGCCTATATTGGTGGCCGATGACGTCACATTGGCGCACTCCTCAGCCAATCAAAGCCTCCCGCGACTCCTGACATCTCCCGTCCGTGACCCCGCGGTCCTGGCATAACACGTGCCGGCCAGGTTTGTAGGCCTTTGGAGGTGTACACGGTGGCGGCCAATTGTGGTGGTGTTTTTGACCTGGTTTCCTGTCAATTTAATACGAAGTCCTTGTCAGGGAAAGGGGATTATTTAATGTTGCGCTAAGGACCTAACTAATGTTTATGTGGTTTGCAGTGCCATAATGGACAAAGGTTTGACTACTAGGTGAGACTCACAGGGGCGTTACCTTTAATCCCTCACTATTTAACACTCGAATCTCCAGGTAGATCCACACTCATACATCTTACCCCGACAACCGCCTGAACATCAATAACTTATTACATGTAGAGTCCCTGTCACGACAGCCGAATACCTACCTATTCAGATCTACCTAGCTCTAGATGTTGCATTACCAAATTCATAACATATATATATATATATATATATATATATATATATATATATATATATATATATATATATATATATATATATATATATAATACACATACATACATTACATATACATACATTACATATACATACATACATTACATATACATACATACATACTGTTATGGTTCTCTACGCCGTCCTTCGTCCCCTTATCAAGGGGGAATTAATCCCCTTGTCTTTACTGGGCCTGGCAGAACCGAGACATATTACGTCCCTCCCGGACACACGTGACATAGGGTTTCGGGACTACTTTTCGCTCGTACCTAAGTCCCCGCGCTGCCCTGGGAGCGAGGAAACAAGCCTCGCACGAACCACGTGTGGTTTGAGTATGCCGAGCGGATTGCGTACACGTGGTCCGGCCAGTCTTAGATGTTGGAACCCGATTGGAGCGATCCTATTCGTGCCACGCTTAGTCAATGAGGAAACCACAGGAACGATCGAATCAGAAAGAAAGAACAAGGGTTTAATTATTCCCACACGTACATACAGTTCAAGGACGAAGAGACACAGAGCAATCCTTAAGCAGTCTTAACTTATCCCCGGGACAACGGGCCCGTCTCACACTCACACAGGGTATTGCAGATGGGCAGGTGTTCCCCAACGCGTAGATAGATGGTTCCCGTCCGGCTCTCCACGGTCCCCGGCACGCCCTGCGAAGATGGTGGCAGGCGAAGGCAGGGACTCGTAGCGCATCTCTCGAACAAGCAGATGATGGGGCGGAACGTTAGAGTGTGGACTTTAGCGTGGCTGGCGGTTACGCAGCCTTGTTCACTCGCGTGTCTCAAATGCGCTATACACGTTCATAAGCGCGTCTGACTGCGCCCGCGTATATGTAGCGGCCAACTCCTCTTCTTCAATACACTCCGAGCTGGTTAGCGCACGCGTTCTCGTGCAAGTTCGTCAAGTTCATCACAACGTGAGTTCTTTATCTCTCTCTCTCTCTCTCTATCTCTATCTCTATCTCTATCTCTATCTCTATCTCTCTCTCGTCCTTTTATCTCTCTCTCTCTCATCCTTTTATCTCTCTCTCTCTCGTCCTTTTATCTCTCTCTCTCTCGTCCTTTTATCTCTCTCTCTCTCGTCCGTTTATCTCTCTCTCTCTCTCGTCCTTTTATCTCTCTCTCTCTCTCTCTCTCTCGTCCTTTTATCTCTCTCTCTCTCGTCCTTTTATCTCTCTCTCTCTCTCGTCCTTTTATCTCTCTCTCTCTCGTCCTTTTATCTCTCTCTCTCTCTCGTCCTTTTATCTCTCTCTCTCTCGTCCTTTTATCTCTCTCTCTCTCGTCCTTTTATCTCTCTCTCTCTCTCGTCCTTTTATCTCTCTCTCTCTCTCGTCCTTTTATCTCTCTCTCGTCCTTTTATCTCTCTCTCGTCCTTTTATCTCTCTCTCTCTCTCGTCCTTTTAGAGTCCTGCCGAGGGCTGTTGTGCAGCGGTTCTTATAGCTATGCCCCCCGAACCTTCTGGAACTCACCCGACTCTTCTCAGCACACCCTCTGACGCCACGTCGCCGCCACCACCCTCGTGCTCTGATTGGTGGCTCGTGCTTACCGTCATTGCTTCTGCCGCTCCGCCTCGACTCCGCCCCGATCCTCCTCTGCCTGCCTCGTGTTAACTTGCCCAATATGAACCAACGTTAACGCAAAAGGGATTGAGGATACGGACGTAGGATGATCGGTGGCAGTAGGGCCTATTTTCCTGGCTCCTACTCAACGCAGGATTAACACTGGAAAGGAACTAAGCTCACAAATACTAAGACATAACTATACTATTGCGAGGCTACATGTTGCTTGTGTGACTAACTATGGGGGACAGGCTTTAACCTTTATTAAACTCACTTGACAGACTCAAAACCGCAACAATACATACATACATATACATACATACATACATACATACATACATATAACCAAGACAGGTCGGTGAAGCCTTCCTTCCTTCCATCCGTCCGTCCATGAAGTTGTGTGACTATATGTTAGTTATGTACTGTTTGAATGTACCTTCAAGACCACCAAGATCCCAAAGACCCAGAGGACTTCAAAGACCCTCAAGACCCCTTTTACCTTTAAGACCCTTTCAATACTTTAGACACCTTTTGATTACTTCACCCGTTCGACCTTTCAAACTTTTTAGACCCTGAGAATCTTGAGACCTTTACACCACTTAAGTCCCTTTAGATCCCTTACAGTAATACAATTTAGACCCCTTACACCCTTCAGACAGATTAGACAGATTGAACACCTGACCATTTAGGGCTTTAGACCACACTTGGACCTTTTTAGATTACAAATAAATTCCAAGTAAATGATATTGCATGTGAATTTGTACAAAATAAATATTTGTATTATGATTGGTGTAAATAATGACAACACAGCAAGTCATGTACAGGCATTGTACTCTGTTAAAACAACCCAGTGACTCTGTAGTGATGCATGAGTCGAGCGTAGCGAGCTGATCCATGCTAGTGTACAATAAAATTATGGCCCTTTATGATCCTTTTAATTTTTATTTTAAGGAAAACAAATAATAAGAATTACTTGGTGGTGCTGCGCAGATTTTGTTTTGTGACTTTTGTTATTTTTTTTCTGCTGCTACTATGCTCTGCAGAATATATGAAATGTGGCATTGCACTGGCCCAAAAAAATTTTCAACAATAAAAACTTACTATTGAATGTGCTGACCAATGATTGCTGTGTCTCAAAATAATTCACTACTATATCGGGTATTTTTCTGAACATTGATGGGTTAAGTTTGCTCATTGTGGCAAAACTCAGCTCTCAACTCTTGTGATTCTCCCTTGCCTCATGATGAGTAACTGAATCTGCAGAAATCATGAGGTAAATATGATATGAATTTATGTACGCAAAGCCAACTGGATTTTTATCAACGAATCAATTGATCAATCCATCTTGTAAACGGTGCTTTTTATTTGAAGCAAAATCTCGATGTTCTTTCCAAAGAAAGAATACCTTGGCAAAAGTAACAAAATTAAGAAAAGCAAAGATAAAAAGATGATATTTTAGGAGAGTTAAAAAACCCCATAATAGTCGAGACTATGTGAATGTTAAAATCCAGCGATTTCCACAGTTAAGCAGGTCTGCAGAATGCTAAATTGCCAAAAACCTCATCTGGGTGCGAGGAACGAATAAAAGATTTCTGTTGTTTGACCGTAGCTTTATAGCAGGGGCGTAAGGTGTGCTGCTACGGTGGCTTTCGGGGATTGCGTGCAACACACACAGCAATGCAATTGTGTTGATCTGGGATTCTGGTAAAGGCTTGTTTTTGTTTGCTCGCTATGGTGGCTGACTGGGACTTTCATCAGAGTTTCTGGGACAGCCAGATTATCAAAAATGACAGCTCTGCTAGCGCCTCTCCTACCCCGACTTTCCCAAACAAAGTGATGCTTGATAATAAATGTAATTTATTCGTTTATATGCCCAACTTCTACTTTCAGGTCAGTTTAGAAGGACCTCTGTTTACAATTAATTACCGTTAAAGCCAAGTGCTAAAGGTCATTTGTTTTGTGCGCAGATCACTTTCTTCACAGTAGGTATGTTAGGTTTTGCCTTCGAGCCAGTCCTTTCTTTGAACAAAGGGATATGTGTATGATGTGCTTGTCTCAACCCACAGTTGAGCTTATCCAGCGTACCAGGAACCATCCCAAGAGGACGGTGAGCATGACTGCGGAGTTGCAGCAGGTTAGTGTGGCAGCTTCTAGCATCCAGGAGATGCTCACACAGGTGCTGCAGTACATCGAGGATGTCCTGGTAAGAGGAACACCACAATTGTTTCTGACATACAAACGTTTCGGAGTGGTGCTGTTGAAAGGTGTAATTTGAGAATATTAGCAAACAGTTGTGCTTTTTTATATATTTAAATAATTTGAAGTCTTACATTGGTTTTTATAGAATTTTTCAACTTTCATGAAGAAAATTTTCTTGCAGTTTCAGTTTGGGAATACCGAAGAAACGGTGTGGAAGATTGTGGATTTTAATGCTTAAATGTTGAAGATTGTTGTGTGATTAAATGGAAAGGTAAATTGCTTGGTGGGGATTGTTTGCATATTCCCAAGTATAGTTTATCTTGAGGTTGATAAGAACTTTGTATTATCTGATGGGGCCACAATAGTGTTTCCTTTTACCACGTTTTAGTCCCACCCTAATGGAAAAAATATAGAACTATGCTGCAGTTACACCGTGGATGCAAAGTGGAAAGTGGGGTTAAGCAATTGGTTCACTTCTGTCTGTCTGTGTCCACAAATGGCAGTTTATGATCGAGGAACAGCTTGATTTCAATGGAATGTTATATTTTGAACATGAATGTTATATTTTGAACATAAGTTCAAAACAATATTTTGAACACAAGTTCAAAACAATATTTTGAACACAAGTTCAAAACAATATTTTGAACTTGTAGTTTAGCAGTACTGTTGCCCTGGTGTTGGTGTTGGGCTAGAGGCTAGGGTGCCGGCTTAGGATCCTAGGATCCTGGGTTTGAATCCCGGTCAATCGCTGAATTAACGCCAAGAGGGTTGACTCAGCCTGTCATCCTTCCGAGGTCGGCAAATTGAGTACCAGTTCACTGGTAATTCCCTGTTTGTCGTTAAAGGCGGCAAAAAGGGTTGGCGTCAGGAAGGGCATCCGGCCGTAAAACATTGCTTCAAAAAGGGGACCGAAAAAAACAACAACAACCACGGTTCCCGAAAAAGGCCAACCCCCGCTTTGCGGGGGAAAATGGCCTCTAAAGGTGGTTTTTTAGCAGTACTTTGGCTCTGAATTCATCCTGAAAGCACATGCACAAAGAAGGGTGAGATTTTTTTTTTTAAAGCAGTGAAGCTGCTTCAATATTTGGCTGTCCTTCCTTCCATCCATACATCCGTCCATCAAAAATGAAGAAGAACTTTTCGAATCCACCGTGTTTAATTCTAATGGGTAAGTCTAAAGGGTGATTCTGAAGGGTAATAATTCTAAAGGGGTTTAAAGGGTTGTCAGCATCTCGAAGTCCTGTAACTTGCATGCATTGCACACATATTGTCAAACTGCACCGCTTCCTTTGGACATGTGTGCTATTTATTTTACTCTGTCTGCCTGCCTGTCAGTCAAACAATATTGACTAGAATGACACTTTCGACGTCACGACGTCGACCAATATGCCTCCGCCCACATTATTACATCGTTATAATACTTGTATCAAGTTTGCTTTAAATCCATTCATCTGTTCTCAAGCTATCACATTTTTACCTGACATGACCCCTGACCTTTGACCTCGGGACCCCCAAAATCTGAACAGTTAATCTTTACATCATTATACAAACCTGTACCGAGTTTGAATTATATCACTTCAGCCGTTCTCAAGTTATGGACCTATTAGGACTTTGACCTTTGAACTTTGCCCCCAAAATCTAATCAATCTTTACATCATTATACAAACGTGTACCAAGTTTGAACTAGAACGGCACTCAGTAGAGCGCATACTCCCGCCGTGGGTCAAGTTGGAATAATACGTTTTGTTTAACATCCCTTCTCCCCAAAACAACAAGCATTCTGAGTATTGCGCTGCAATACATGTCCCCTACCGGCAGTCTGTCGTCTGGAAAACTGTTGGGAAAATTACCAAAGGTCAAAGTGCCATCGCTTTGTCAAAAATGATCGAAACGTCGTGAAGTTCGAACTTTATCTGTAACTCATCATGAGGAAACCATGTACCAAGTTTGAAATCATTAGCATTAAAGGGCCACAGACACAGAAAATCATGTTTGGTTTAATTAATAGATATTGCTTCACTTAACACTTAATCGTCCATTTTTTTGAATAAATATCACTCGATTGGCCCCGGCCACCCAAAAAACGGCGATTTGATTGCTCATGTGACTGGCTACGTCATCGAGGGAATTTTTGTTGCTTACTGGTAGTTTTTAATAATGATTTTGACTATCAGAAGATTCTTGGTCAGGCAGTTATCATTGCGTGCTGAGAAACCTTTCCCTCGATTTCATCACACAGGTGACATCATGAATGAACATCACGATTTTGGGGGTGGGACTCCACTACCAGCTAAAAACTACCAGCAGCAACAAAAATTCCCTCGATGACGTAGCCAGTCATATGAGCAATCAAATCGCCATTTTTTGGGTGGCGGGGGCCAATCGAGTGATATTTATTCAAAAAAAAGGACGATTAAGTGTTAAGGGAAGCAATATCTATTAATTAAACCAAACATGATTTTCTGTGTCTGTGGCCTTTTAAGAGTTTAGAAAAAAAGTCCGGAAAACTGTTCTTTGTGTGACAGACGAGACGGACAGACGGAGGGACGGAGTGCAAACCTATAGTCCCCTCCGGTGTACACCGGTATAGGACTAATAAATAAAAAAGAAAGTAGGCCTTAACTGTCAGAGAATTTATTTTGATATATCTCGGTATTAGAGGAGAAAAACATCATTTTAGAATAAGAATATGAAGATGAATGAATGATCGTTTTAAGGCCATTTTCCCCGCCAGAGCAGGGGTTGGCCTTGCGGGCCGAATGACAATCATGGTTCCCTGTTTGAGGCAATGTTTTTATGGCTGGATGCCCTTCCTGATGCCAACCCTGAGTCGCCTCTTACGATGCGCAGGGATACGGTGTACCTATTCTAAACCGGGGTACACACTGGGATCATTCATCCCAGCAAGCTGGTACTCGATTTGCCGACCTAGGAAGGATGACAGGCTGAGTCAACCCTCCTGGTGTTAATTCAGCGATCGACCGGGATTCGAACCCAGGATCCTAGGATCCCAAGCCGGCACCCTAACTGCTAAGCCAACACCAGGCTATTTTAGAATAAGAATAAAAGCTTTAATGCAGTAAAACAGAAAAAAAAATTCCTGGATCCGGAATAATATCCTGAGCTTCACCAAAAACGAATCAATTCTTCCTTATCCCAAGGGCAATCATCCCACCAACTTTCATCCAAATCTGTTCAGAACTTTTCCAGATATCTTGTTCACAAACACACGAACACACACACGGACGGACATGATCGAATGCATTACTCCCTGGCGGGAGTAATTAGATCACTTCAGCCGTTCTCAAGTTATAGACCTATTATGACCTTTGGCCTTTCCCCCCCAAAAAAATCTAATCTGTTCATCTTTACATCATTCTACATAATTGTACCAAATTTGGTCAGAATCCCATCACTGGTTCACAAGTTATCGCGGTAACTGTATTTTTTACTTACATGACCTCTGACGTTTGGCCTTTAACCTCGTGACCCCAAAATCGAATCAGTTCATCTTTACCACATTGTACACACCTACACCAAGTTTGACTAAGATCCCTTCAGCCCTTCTCAAGTTATCGCGTTAACCAAAACCTATCACGGACGGACGGACGGACGGACAGCCGGACGGGCAACCTGAAAACATAATGCCTCCGGCGACTTCGTCCATGGTGGCATAAAAATCATTCCAAACAGGAAACGCACTGTTATTGAGGACGTCATATGTTATTGAGGACCTTACCCGGTGTGTACTACGGTTTAAAATAGGTACACCGTATCCCTGCATGTCGAAAGAGGTGAATAAAAGGGTTGGCGTCAGGAAGGGCATCCGGCCATAAAAACATTGCCTCAAAAAGAGTACCATGACAATTGCAACTACATATGGGCAGGGTACAGCCCGAAGTACCCCGTGGGGGACCCCACTCCCTCTCGTCAAAACCCAAGGTGGGGAACCCGATCGAAGCAAGGTGGAAATCACTCCATTTATGACGACGAAACATCTGATGCCCGACGTGGAGATCAGTTTCTGAGGTTTGGGACATGGAATGTAGGGACAATGACAGCGAGATCAGGAGAAGTGGTGGAAGTATTGGTCAGAAGAAGAGTGGACATATGTTGTGTGCAGGAGACGATATGGAAGGGAAGTGGTATGAGAATGGTGAAGGGTAGGCAGGGACAGAAATACAAGTTTGTGTGGCAAGGGTGCCCAGAAGGCGTGAATGGTGTTGGTGTCATGTTTTCTGAGGAGTTTGGAGACAGTGTGGTGAGTATGACGAGAGTGAGTGCAAGGTTGATGATGGTGAAAATGATGATTGGAAAGCTCTTGGTGAACGTCATCTCGGGATATGCTCCACAGGTTGGTCGGAGCGATGAAGAGAAGGACAACTTCTGGTGTGCAATAGAGAAGCTGATGGAAAACGTGAAAGATGAGGAAGTTGTTGTGGTTGGAGGAGACCCAAATGGACATGTGAGAAGGCGTATGGATGATTTTGAGGGAGTTCATGGGGGTTATGGATATGGTGTGAGAAATGGAGAAGGTGAAAGGATTTTGGAGTTTGCTGATGGAGCTGATTTGTTGATTTGTAATACTCAGTTCCAGAAAGAGGATAATAAGATTGTTACATACACGTCAGGTGGGTCGACAACAACCGTTGACTACCTGATGGTGTGTAGGGGAGATAGGGGGCACCTCCGGGACACAAAGGTGATCCCGGGGGAGGAGGCTGTTTCACAGCACCACTTGGTTGTCTGCGACATAAGGGTGAAAGGTGCGAGGAGAGCTCGGCGGGTGAAGTACCAACCGAGAATGAAGGTGTGGAGGTTGAAAGAGGTGACAGTAAGGGAGGTATTAAAAGAGAGGCTGAGTATGGTAGAGGATGATGTGGTTGAGCTTGAAAGTGGTTGGATGTCAATGAAAGATAGTCTGTTTGGAGCCGTTGGTGAGGTATGTGGATGGACAAAAGGACCACCAAGGCACTCAGAAACATGGTGGTGGGATGATGAAGTTGGAAAGAAGATTGACGAGAAGAGGAAGAAGTTCAAGGAGTGGCAGAAGGCAAAGGGTATGGGGGCAGAAAAGGCAGAGCATGAAAGTTATATTATAAGACATCCAAGAAGGCTGCAAAGAAAGCAGTGGCAAAGGCGCAGGAGGAATGTAGGAAAATGTTTCTAGAACGCTTGCATTTGGAAGAGGGTCAGAGAGCGGTATTCAGGATTGCAAAGCAGATAGCGAAAGAGAGGTGTGATGTGATGGGGGTGTGTTGCTTGAAGAATGAAGTGGGACAAATCGTTGTGGACCCAGATGGAATTAAAGGAAGATGGAAGAGATATTTGGAAATACTTTTGAATGCAGAGAATGAATGGGATGGCAACATAGAGAGTAACTCAGTTTTAGGACCGACAGAGAAGATAACCGAGAAGGAAGTTGAGGACGATAAAAGCAATGAAGAGTTGAAAAGCGGGAGGGCCGACGGGAGTTGTGGGAGATATGTTGAAGGCAGCGGGAAATTGGGGTGTGAAGAGAATGACAGAGATCTGCAATCTGGTGGTGAAAGAAGGCCGCATTCCAGTCGATTGGGAATTCAGTACCCTCGTCCCTCTATACAATGGGAAAGGTGACCCTCTGGACTGTGGCTCGTATCGAGCGATAAAGTTATTGGAGCATGGAATGAAGGTATTGGAAAGGGTGTTGGAGAGGAGGATAAGGAAGAAAGTGAAGATTGACGAAATGCAGTTTGGATTTATGCCAGGAAGAGGAACGACAGACGCGCTTTTTATTGTGAGGTAGTTGCAGGAGAAGTACATGGAGAAGAGGAAGAAGTTGTTTCTTGGGTTTGTTGATCTGGAGAAAGCATTCGATAGGGTTCCACGTGAAGAAGTGACATTGGCATTGAGGAAGTTAGGAGTGGAGGAATGGTTGATCAGAGTCGTGATGGAAATGTACAAAAGAGGACAAAGCTGTGAGGACAAAGGACGGGAACAGTGGTGAGTTTGAGGTGAAGGTGGGGGAGTGCACCAGGGGTCGGTACCAAGTCCACAAATATTTGTAGCTGTGATGGAGGTGCTGGCTCGGAATGTAAAGGAGGGTTTACCGTGGGAGTTGTTGTATGCAGATGATCTGGTGTTGATTGCAGAAAGTATGGATGGACTGAAGGAGAAGATGAACAAGTGGAAGGAATGTATGGAGACAAAAGGTCTGAAGGTGAATATCGGAAAAACGAAGGTGATGGCAAGTGGTAAAGCATGTGGTGAGGTGGAAAGAACTAGGAAGTGGCCGCGTGCTGTGTGCAGTAAGGGTGTCGGAGTGAATTCCATTCAATGTACAATGTGCGCTGAGTGGGTTCATCAAAAATGTAGTGGTTTGAGAGGGTCATTAACCAGTGTGGCAGCTACATTCAAGTGTGAGGTGTGCACAGAGGGAGCTGCACATGTCGGAAATGTTGAGTTGGATCTTGCAGACGGCGTCAAGCTGGAAGGTGTGAAAACATTTTGTTACCTAGGAGACATGCTGAATGGAGAAGGTGGATTAGACTCGGCAACGATTGCTCGAGTGAGATGTGCATGGAAGAAGTTTTGGGAACTGAGTGGCGTGCTGACGAGGAGGGGAGTGTCGTTGAAACTGAAGGGAAAGGTGTATCCTGCATGTGTGAGAAGTGTTATGATTTATGGGAGCGAGACATGGGTAATGAACGTAGAGCAGCAACGAAGGCTGGAAAGGGTGGAAATGCAAATGGTTCGGTGGATGTGTGGAGTATCATTGAGAGAGAGAGGAAGACAAATGATGAATTCCGAAAGATGATGGGAATAGAGCCTGTGATGGATGCTGTGAAGAGAAACAGTTTGAGATGGTTTGGTCATGTGTTGAGGAAGGATGAAAGTGACTGGTTAAGAAGAGTGATGGAAATGAATGTAGAAGGAAGTGGAGGACGGGGAAGACCGAGAAAGACTTGGCTAAAGATGGTCGATGAAGAAATGTGGGCAAGGGGGTTAAACAAGGGGAGATGCAGAAAATAGGGCAAAATGGAGAGGATTGTCATGGGGACCACAAGGCTAACCCCTGCTCTTGCAGGGAAAATGGCCTTAAAATGCCTGTTGTGTTGAGGACGTCATAAAGAACACAATCAATAGGTACGAAGAACTAATGTCGCATGTTAGAAAGGGTGGTGTATAAGACACTGGCATCTATGGCGGTAAAATTCCAGATTTTTTTTCTACAAACTTTAAAATCTTTATTTTATTTAAATTGAATTATATACAGTGCTTTCACACTGTAGAACATAAATCGCCTTTTTGCCGCTCGCAAAACCCTTCCATTTATCTGTTCTTGGACATGTTAAATACGGTGATGTAGAAGACAACATCAATGGTGCTAAACTTCCGGAATTATTTCAATACAACCTTTAAAATCATTATTTTATTTCGGTTGAATTATATACTTGACCACTGCATGTAGTAAGGTGTTTTATGAACTCTACAGTTACTCTCACCAGAGGGAGGGTATTGCATTTGGGTCGGTTTCTTTGTCTTTGTTTGTTTGGCTGTATGTTTGCAAACGGGGGGATAAGTGTAATAAAAGCTCAAACATAGCAAGAAGAGGATGGGGAAAACATAATGAAACATAAATATAGCCATTTTGAAGCTATGGTGGGAATAATCTGAATGTACATACTGGGAAAGTTGGTTCCACAGGTGAGAGAAAAGAATAATCAATTGGTGGAGGTGAGCATTGAGCCTGGATTTTGGTAGTTTCATGAGAAGTGGGTTACTATCGGACTGTGTGCAATTTGCATAAACCTAGTGGGGATGGGGGTTGGGGGTTGGGGAGAGACAGAGCAAGGAAAGTGCAGATGGTGCCAGCAAGGCAGTAGAAGACGGATGATCAAGTAACAGGCTCTGCTTTTTCATGGAAGATTCCAATTATACGTCTTTATTGGTTTTCTACCTTCACTCCATTTCTACCTTTGATTCTTCAAAAAAATGTTCTAAAGCTGTCAGTGCAGGTTTTGTGGTTTCAGCACCCATTAATTACTCCCGCCAGGGAGTAATGCATTCGATCGTGTCAGTCCGTGTGTGTGTGTGCGCATGTACGTTTGTGTGTTTGTGAACAAGATATCTGGAAAAGTTCTGAACGGATTTGGATGAAAGTTGGTGGGATGATTGCCCTTGGGATAAGGAAGAATTGATTAGTTTTTGGTGAAGTTCAGGATATTATTCCGGATCCAGGAATTTTTTGAAGGATTTTTTTACCATTGGAAGACAGGGCTCAGCAGCGGCCACCCACGGCGGGAGTATGCGCTCTACTGAGTGGCGTTCTAGTTAATCATGTTGTTTAGCTTTTTCAGGGCTTTGCAAAAAGCTATAAACCATTAATGCAGAAATACTGCCCTCCAACACTTCATGTAAACTAGTGAAAACAATGTGATAATTGCAAATCCCGTGTGGGTGGTGGTTTACAGTAATGCCCAGTCGAGATTTCTGCCCATTATAAATGTGTCTTCCACCCCTAATTTATTGCACATAGGCAGGGAAGACGGTGGCTGATAATCAAGTGGGCCGCTTTCTCATGGACCTCGTCAACAAGGTGCCCAAGATCTCACCCGAGGACTTTGAAGCGATGATCAACGGCAATGTAAACGTGAGTTGTCATTCTCCTGATCCCATCGTTTTCTGCTGGTCCAAAATATTTCCGTGCTCGTGTGGGCAGTCATCTGCAGCACAATTGCAGTCACGTGAAAAAGTAAGTACACCCCATGTAAGGTTTTGACTTTTTCAACATATTTCAACATACAGCTATTTGATCTTCATTTCAACAATATTGATAGATAAAGGTGATATAATATAACAAATATAATGAAACATTTACATTTTGTAGTCCATTGTATGATTTAAATAAACATAAATGCAAATTTTGCATGTGGAAAAAGTAAGTACACCCTTGGCTCTAATAGGTGGTATTGCCACCTATTAGAAACAACCTTTGGCAGAAAAAACCTCAAGTAGGCGTTTCTTATAACTGTCTACCAGTCTCTGACATCGACTGGGAGAAATTTTTGCCCACTCCTCCATGCAGAATTCTTTCAGCTGTGCGATGTTTGAGGGGTTTCTTGCATGCAAACAACAACAACAACATGCATTTTAAAGGCCATTTTCCCTGCTGGAGCGGGGGTTAGCCTTGCGGTCCCCATGACAATCTTCTCCATTTTGCCCTATTTTCTGCATCTCTCCTTGTTAACCCCCTTGCCCGCATTTCTTCTTCCACCATCTTTAGCCAAGTCTTTCTCGGTCTTCCCCGTCTTCTACTTCCTTCTACATTCATTTCCATCACTCTTCTCAACCAGTCACTTTCATCCTTCCTCAACACATGACCAAACCATCTCAACCTGTTCCTCTTCACAGCATCAATCACAGGCTCTATTCCCATCATCTTTCGCAATTCATCATTTGTCTTCCTCTCTCTCAACGATACTCCGCACATCCGTCGAACCATTCGCATTTCCACCCTTTCCAACCTTCGTTACTGCTCTACGTTCATTACCCATGTCTCGCTCCCATAAATCATAACACTTCTCACACATGCAGCATACACCTTTCCCTTCAGCTTCAACGACACTCCCCTCATCATCAGCACGCCACTCAATTCCCGAAACTTCTTCCATGCACATCTCACTCGAGCAACCGTTGCCGAGTCTGATCCACCTTCTCCATTCAGCATGTCTCCGAGGTAGCAAAATGTTTTCACACCTTCCAGCTTCACGCCGTCTCCAACATCCAACTCAACATTTCCTCCATCTGCAGCTCCCTCTGTGCACACCTTACATTTGAATGTAGCTGCCACACTGGTTAATGACCCTCTCAGACCACTACATTTTTGATGAACCCACTCAGCGCACATTGTACACTGAATGGAGTTCACTCCGACACCCTTCCGACACACAGCACAGGGCCACTTCCCAGTTCTTTCCACCTCACCACATGCTTTACCACTTGCCATCACCTTCGTCTTTCCGATATTCACCTCAGACCTTTTGTCTCCATACATTCCTTCCACGTGTTCATCTTTTCCTTCAGTCCATCCATACTTTCCGCAATCAACACCAGATCATCTGCATACAACAACTCCCATGGTAAACCCTCCTTTACGTTCTGAGCCAGCACCTCCATCACAGCTACAAATAGTAGTGGACTTAGTACCGACCCCTGATGCACTCCCACCTTCACCTCAAACTCACCACTGTTCCCGTCCTTCGTCCTTACAGCTGTGCGCGCTCTTTTGTACATTGCCATCACTACTCTGATCAACCATTCCTCCACTCCTAACTTCCTGAATGCCCATGTCAATACTTTGCGTGGAACCCGATCGAATGCTTTCTCCAGATCAACAAACCCAAGAAACAACTTCTTCCTCTGCTCCATGTACTTCTCCTGCAACTGCCTCACAATGAAAAGCGCGTCTGTCGTTCCTCTTCCTGGCATGAATCCAAACTGCATTTCGTCGATCTTCACTTTCTTCCTTATCCTCCTCTCCAACACCCTTTCCAATACCTTCATTCCATGCTCCAATAACTTTATCGCTCGGTACGAGCCACACTCCAGAAGGTCACCTTTCCCCTTGTATAGAGGGACGAGGGTACTCAGTTCCCAATCCACTGGAATGCGGCCTTCTTTCACCACCAGATTACAGATCTCTGTCATTCTCTTCACACCCCAACTTCCTGCTGCCTTCAACATATCTCCCACAACTCCTGTCGGCCCTCCCGCTTTTCTACCCTTCATTGCTTTTATCGCTTCCTCAACTTCCTTCTCAGTTATCTTCTCTGCCGGTCCTAAAACTGGGTTACTCTCTATGTTGCTATCCCATTCATTCTCTGTATACAACAGCATTTCCATATATCTTTTCCATCTTCCTTTAATTCCATCTGGGTCGACAACGATTTGTCCCACTTCATCCTTCAAGCAACTCACCCCCATCACATCACACCTCTCTTTCGCTATCTGCTTTGCAATCCTGAATACTGCTTTCTGACCCTCTTCCGAATCCAAGCGTTCTCCGAACATTTTCCTACATGCCTCCTGCGCCTTTGCTACCTCTTTCTTTGCAGCCTTCCTGGCTGCCTTATAACTTTCATGCTCTGCTGTTTCTGCTCCCGTACCCTTCGCCTTCTGCCACTCCTTGAACTTCTTCCTCTTCTCGTCAATCCTCTTTCCAACTTCATCATCCCACCACCATGTTTCCGAGTGCCTCGGTGGTCCTTTTGTCCATCCACATACCTCACCAACGGCTCCCAACAGACGAGCTTTCATTGACATCCAACCACTTTCAAGCTCAACCACATCATCCTCGACCCTACTCAGCCTCTCTTTTAATGCCTCCCTTACTGTCACCTCTTTCAACCTCCACACCTTCATTCTCGGTTGGTACTTCACCCGCCGAGCTCCCCTCGCACCTTTCACCCTTACGTCGCAGACAACCAAGTGGTGCTGTGAAACAGCCTCCTCCCCCGGGATCACCTTTGTGTCCCGGAGGTGCCCCCTATCTCGCCTACGCACCATCAGGTAGTCAACGGTTGTCGTCGACCCACCTGACGTGTATGTAACAAGCTTATTATCCTCTTTCTGGAACTGAGTATTACAAATAAACAAATCAGCTCCATCAGCAAACTCCAAAATCCTTTCACCTTCTCCATTTCTCACACCATATCCGTAACCCCCATGAACTCCGTCAAAACCATCCATACTCCTTACCACATGTCCATTTAGGTCTCCTCCTACCATAACAACTTCCTCATCTTTCATGTTTTCCATCAGCTTCTCTATCGCACACCAGAACTTGTCCTTCTCTTCATCGCTTCGACCAACCTGCGGAGCATATCCCGAGATGACGTTCACCAAGAGCTTTCCAATCATCATTTTCACCATCATCAACCTATCACTCACTCTAGTCACACTCACCACACTGTCTACAAACTCCTCAGAAAACAGGACACCAACACCATTCACGCCCTCCAGGCACCCTTGCCACACAAACTTGTATTTCTGTCCCTGCCTACCCTTCACCATTCTCACACCACTTCCCTTCCATCTCGTCTCTTGCACACAACATATGTCCACTCTTCTTCTGATCAATACTTCCACCACTTCTCCTGATCTCCCTGTCATTGTCCCTGCATTCCATGTCCCAAACCTCAGAAACCGATCTCCACTTCGGGCTGTACCCTGCCCACATGTAGTTGTAATTGTCATGGTTCTCTTTTTGAGGCAATGTTGTTATGGCCGGATGCCCTTCCTGACGCCAACCCTCTTAGTCGCCTCTTACGACACGCAGGGATGCGGCGTACCTATTCTTATCCAGGGTACACACTGGGAAACGTTTAAAACATGGAAATTCTGGGGGGGAGGGGGGGGTGGGCGGCGTCAGCATCACGGCTGCGGTTTAAACATATTTAAATAAATATTTAAACAAAACCATGAAAAACAATCTGGGAAAAGTCTCTCAGTGAGAACGTGGATTTGAGAAAGCAGGAGCAGAGGTGAAAGAACAAACGAGATATAGGGGGCGGGGCACAAGTCGAGACGAGGAGGCCGCACGAGGCGCACGAGGCGCGAACAAAGAAACGACTAATTACACACAAATTTGCAGCAACTACAAAACCAAAACCAAATAGAAACACACAATAACACATACACAACAAAATACGCAGCGGAAATTTGACAAAGAAACGAACGGGAAAACACTCAAACTTTGATGCCGTGGAGAGATCGAAGCAAGCCCCGTCGCTCGAGGGACCTGCACAACATTTCTTGCATGCAAAGCTCGTTTCAAATCCCCCCACAACATCTCGATGGGATTTAGATCCGGGCTTTGACTTGGCCATTCTAGAACCCTCCATTTCTTTCTTTTCAGCTATTCCTTGGTGGATTTACTGGTGTGTTTAGGGTCATTGTCATGTTGCAAGGTCCACCTTTCGGTTGAGCTTCAACTTTCCGACAAATGGCCTCACATTATCCTGAAGCACCCTCTGGAACAATGAAGAATTCATAGTGGGTTCTATGATGGTGAGCTTCCCAGGCCCTGATGCAGCAAAGCTGCCCCAAACCATAATATTTCCACCACCACACTTTTCAGTTGGTATCAGGTTCTTGTGGTCAAATGCTCTCTTTGGTTTTCGTGAAACATGTCTTCTGGTACTGTGGCCAAATAGCTCTACCTTTGTCTCATCTGTCCAGAGCACATTGTTCCAGAAGTGCTGGTCTTTGCCTCGGTGTTCATTGGCAAACTTTCGTCTTGCCCTGATGCTCTTTCTGGACAGCAAAGGTTTCCTCCTGGCACACCTCCCATGTAGATCAAATTTGTGCAGCCTCTTTCTAATGGTAGACTCGTGCACTTTGACATCAACAGTAGCAAGAGCTACCTGCAGGTCCCGTGATGACATTCTGGGGTTCTTAGAGATTTATTTCAGCATCTTGTGGTCTGCTCTTGGGCTGAACTTGCTGGGGTGGCCTGGCCTGAACAAGTGAGCAGTTGTTTGGAATCTTCTCCACTTGTAGATGATCTTACAGACAGTCAAATGATTGATTTCAAATTGTTTGGAGATCTTTTTAGATCCCTTCCCAGAACCGTAGGCATCTATAACTTTCTTTCTGAAGGCCTCAGAGAGCTCTTTTGATATAGGCATGGTGACGCCACACACTTCAACAACAAAGAGCAAAGTAAACTAAATGTCTGAGGTTTAAATAAGACAGGTTCCTCCAAGATCCTCTCTATCGATGTACTAATCATTTGCACCTAAGCTGGTGCACCTGATTCTAATTTTAGGTATTTGAAGTAGTGATAAATGTAGGGGTGTACTTACTTTTTCCACATGCAAAATTTGCATTTATGTTTATTTAAATTATACAATGGACTACAAAATGTAAATGTTTCATGATATTTGTTATATTATATCACCTTTATCTATAAATATTGTTGAAATGAAGATCAAATAGCTGTATGTTGAAATATGTTGAAAAAGTCAAAACTTTACATGGGGTGTACTTACTTTTTCACGTGACTAAGGCCCTTGCTTTGTTGCAGCCTAGCAAGGGTAGAAAGTCATATGCCTAAGCTTACAAACATTGTCTGCACATTATTTCCTGAAAAGGGGCCAGCAATTATTACCTTCGCAAAAGCGGAAGGTTATGTTTTGATCGCTGTGTATTTATTTGTATGTCTGTGTGTGTGTGTGTGTGTATGTTATTCGCATAACTCAAAAAGTATTCAACCGAATTGCATGAAATTTGGTGGGATGATTGGTTATTATACGGGACACATTTGATTAGATTTTGGGAGCAATCGGGTCAAAGGTCAAGGTCAAGGTCACGAAAAGGTCAAAATCGTATTTTAGTACAGTACAGAACAGTAGCTGCGGCGAAGGTATGCGCTCTACCGAGTGCCCGTTCTAGTTACATATGCAATTATGGCTGAATTTTTGCCTTCCTCCAACCCTGCATGGATCTTGTTCATACTGTCCCAAACCCCCTCTCTGACCCCCCTCTATTCGTTACCTCCAAAAGCAAGTGCACATTTGAAGTTTATCTCTCGATTACAAAAATCCAGAAACAAACGCAGACAAGTTCCTGTCATGGTGAATTTCTGAATCTACAGTTGGTTTGATTGCATGTTTGTTTTGCAGGACCTCCTTATGGTGACCTACCTGTCCAATTTGACCACGGCTCAGCTTGGTCTGTATGAGAAACTGGTGACTCTTTGAACCCAAAGCTTCTCTTTTTGTACCATTTCTCCATGGGTCAGTTTAAGAACAGTGTTTAAGTGAAAATATCAATCATTAAAATGCATTTGAAACGAATTGAGTTTTTTTTTTTCTGTTTACTCTGAACGTGAATCGGATCTTGAATTTTCCACACTGGTCGGATCAAGCGTTGTACTTCTCGAATTGCGACGTCATAACTAAGGCACGAATGACGTCATCATTAACAACACTTATTTATCATGCAAAGTTCTTTACAATGAGCCCCGTTTCAATTTTTTCAATTCAGCAGTTTCAGAGATAGAGGTGCAACGTTTTTCGGTTTTCAGAGATGTGATAACCCCGCTTTTCCCCGAGTGGTGCAGCATAACCCCGCTTTTTGCTTAATGAGTGCATGGTGAATATCATGCTATTCACATTTGTGTTTGCATCAATTTACTACATTCGCAATTGAAAATTGTACAAAACATTGTTGTTTCTGAAATACTCTTCAACCTGAGTGTATGCTGTTGCTCTTTCCAGTTTAGACATAACACAAAGAATAATGATAGGTCGAAATACCAACTTCACATCTGAAATGTTTCTTAAATAATGGTTTGACATGAGCAAGTTTGAAATCATCAAATCGGCATAGGAGTTGCACAAAGACCATGATGCTTGCGATCAAAATCGTAGTGCATTTGTCAGCTGTTGCACAGGAAAAGGTCCCACAAAGTGATAGTGCCCACATGAGACCCCCAAAGGGGGTCTCCACCTTGTGCCAAATCCGTGTTAACATCTATAAATAGCTTATTGTGGCGTTTCGTGGGGCACCCCTACTGGAGGTAAAAAAAAAATACCACAAACATTATAAACCACAAACACGTATTATTACCTTTTTTAACAGTTGCTATTGATGTTTAACACTATAGCCTGGTGTTGGCTTAGCGGTTAGGGTGCCAGCTTGGGATCCTAGGATCCTGGGTTCGAATCCTGGTTGATCGCTGAATTAATGCTAGGGGGGTTGACTCAGCCTGTCATCCTTTTGAGGTTGGCAAATTGAGTACCTGTTCACTGGTAATTCCCTGTGAGTCAAGAGAGGCGACTAACAGGGTTGGCGGCAGGAAGGGCATCTGGTCGTAAAACATTGCTTTGAAAATGGGACCACGTTGCCCAAAAAAGGCCAACCACCGCTCTGCGGGGGGAAAATGGCCTCCAAAGGCTGTTCCTATTGCTGTTTGACACTAAACTGAAAGGGAGGAAACCCGACATTCTTTTGCGACATTATATGCTTATCGCGTCCCCCACAGGCTGACGGACCCGAGCCCAGATCAACAGTAATTTATATACCTCAGACAGAATAATAACATGAACGAATACCAACCCAGCTGTAAACTGCCATCCTGGTGCTTCACAGGCAGGGTGATTCGTGTGTGTGTGTGCGTGCGTGCGTGTGTGTGTGTGTCGTCCATCAGATGGACGTTAATCGGGCGTCCTGTTGACCAACATTAGTTGGTTAAAGACCTCACACCAGTAGGTATCCTTCGTGAGAAGTAGGCGAGTTATCGCTGGCACCACAGCCAGATTCCAAATCCAATTCCTCCCCTAACTATTGCTGGGAAGGCAATTGCAAACCTCCCACCACTATAGCTCTGCTCGGGAAGCTGCCTTAGCGGCATCCACACTCTGTGAGAGAGAAGGAGAGACAGACAGACAAAGAAAGAGACAGAGACTTTTTTTTTTTTTTTAATATAAAAGTGTGTATGCATGTCTAATGTATATACAGTCGTGGCCAAAAATATTGGCACCCTTGCACTTTTTTCAAATAACTCACAATTTTCTCTAAAAGTAATTTGAATTTAACAAAAGTATTTGGTGTAAATTATTCTTTATTTCACTGTTAATATTACAGAACCTTTGTTTTTGATTCAGAACTTAATATATCCTTTTAAATCAAAAAAGAAAAAGAAATGGCATTGACAAAATTATTGACTCCCTTGATTTAATATTTGGTAGCACGGCCTTTGAACAAATTTAACTGCAGTCAAGTGCTTCCTATAGCCATGAATAAGCTTCCTACACCTCTCTGCTGGTAGTTTAGCCCACTCTTCTTGTGCAAACTGCTCCAGTTCTCCCAGATTTGAAGGGTGCCTTCTCCCAACTGCTGTTTTCAGATCTCCCCACAGGTGTTCAATGGGAATTAGATCTGGAGTCATTGCTGGCCACTTCAGAAAAGTCCAGCGTTTTGTTTTGAATGATTCCCGGGTGCTTTTTGATGTGTTTGGGGTCGTTATCCTGCTGCAAGGCCCATGACCTTCGACGGAGACCCAGCTTTCTGACACTGGGTTAGAACATTGCGCTCCAAAATGTCTTGGTAATCTGCTGATTACCCTCGCCAGAGGAGAGGGTATTGCATTTGAGTCCGTTTGTCTGTTTGTTTGTCTGCTCAGAATAAATATGATTTTCTCTGCAACCGTTGGTCCAATTGACAGGAAATTTTCACCATGGGTGCAACTCCACCTGTAGAATTTTTACTGATAATTATGACGTCATAGGTCACGTGGTTCTGACGCCATCTTGGAAAAACCTAGAAACTTTGCACCTCTATATCTCCGAAAGTGCTGAATAGAAAAAATTGAGACATGGCTCATTGTAAAGAACTCTCCATGGGGAATAAAATATGTTAATGATGATGTCATAGGTGCCTCCATTATGACATCATAATTTGACAAGTAAAAACTTCATCCGATCAGGATGCAATTTCTTGAGCATAAACGAGGAATAAATTAGTTGAGAAAAAAAAATAATGACAATCGGTTATGTGGTTCGGACCGGTGTGTAACCCGGTTTAGAATAGGTACACCGTATCCCTGCGTGTCGTAAGAGGCGACTCAAGGGGTTGGCGTCAGGAAGGGCATCCGGCCATAAAAACATTGCCTCAAAAAGAGAACCATGACAATTACGACTACACATGGGCAGGGTACAGCCCGAAGTACCCCGTGGGGGACCCCACTCCCTCTCGTCAAAACTCAAGGTGGGGAACCCGATAGAAGCAAGGGTGGAAATCATTCCGTTTATGACGACGAAATGTCTGATGCCCGATGTGGAGATCGGTTTCTGAGGTTTGGGACATGGAATGTCGGGACAATGACAGGGAGATCAGGAGAAGTGGGGGAAGTATTGGTCAGAAAAAGAGTGAACATATGTTGTGTGCAGGAGACGAGATGGAAGGGAAGTGGTGTGAGAATGGTGAAGGGTAGGCAGGGACAGAAATACAAGTTTGTGTGGCAAGGGTGCCGGGAGTACGTGAATGGTGTTGGTGTCCTGTTTTCTGAGGAGTTTGTAGACAGTGTGGTGAGTGTGACGAGAGTGAGTGAAAGGTTGATGATGGTTAAAATGATGATTGGAAAGCTCTTGGTGAACATCATCTCGGGATATGCTCTGCAGGTTGGTCGGAGCGATGAAGAGAAGGACAAGTTCTGGTGTGCTATAGAGAAGCTGATGGAAAAAGTGAAAGATGAGGAAGTTGTTGTGGTAGGAGGAGACCTAAATGGACATGTGGAAAGGAGTATGGACGGTTTTGAGGGAGTTCATGGGGGTTACGGATATGGTGTGAGAAATGGAGAAGGTGAAAGGATTTTGGAGTTTTGCTGATGGAGCTGATTTGTTGATTTGTAATACTCAGTTCCAGAAAGAGGATAATAAGCTTGTTGCATACACGTCAGGTGGGTCGACGACAACCGTTGACTACCTGCTGGTGCGTAGACGAGATAGGGGGCACCTCTGGGACACAAAGGTGATCCCGGGGGAGGAGGCTGTTTCACAGCACCACTTGGTTGTCTGCGACATGAGGGTGAAAGGTGCGAGGAGAGCTCGGCGGGTGAAGTACCAACCGAGAATGAAGGTGTGGAGGTTGAAAGGTGTTGGTGTCCTGTTTTCAGTGAGGGAGGTGATGGCCTTTGAGGGAGGCATTAAAAGTGAGGGAGGATGGTAGAGGATGATGTGGTTGAGCTTGAAAGTGGTTGGATGTCAATGAAAGATAGTCTGTTGGGAGCCGTTGGTGAGGTATGTGGATGGACAAAAGGACCACAGAGGCACTCGGAAACATGGTGGTGGGATGATGAAGTTGGAAAGAGGATTGAGGAGAAGAGGAAGAAGTTCAAGGAGTGGCAGAAGGTGAAGGGTACGGGGGCAGAAAAGGCAGAGCATGAAAGTTATAAGGCAGCCAAGAAGGCTGCATAGAAAGTGGTAGCAAAGGCATAGGAGGCATGCAGGAAAATGTTCGGAGAACGCTTGGATTCGGAAGAGGGTCAGAGAGCGGCATTCAGGATTCCAAAGCAGATAGCGAAAGAGAGGTGTGATGTGATGGGGGTGAGTTGCTTGAAGGATGAAGTGGGACAAATCGTTGTGGACCCAGATGGAATTAAAGGAAGATGGAAGAGATATATGGAAATACTGTTGAATGCAGAGAATGAATGGGATGGCAACATAGAGAGTAACCCAGTTTTAGGACCGGCAGAGAAGATAACCGAGAAGGAAGTTGAGGAAGCGGTAAAAGCAATGAAGAGTAGAAAAGCGGGAGGGCCGACGGGAGTTGTGGGAGATATGTTGAAGGCAGCGGGAAATTGGGGTGTGAAGAGAATGACAGAGGTCTGCAATCTGGTGGTGAAAGAAGGCCGCATTCTAGTGGATTGGGAACTGAGTACCCTCGTCCCTCTATACAAGGGGAAAGGTGACCCTCTGGACTGTGGCTCGTATCGAGCGATAAAGTTATTGGAGCATGGAATGAAGGTATTGGAAAGGGTGTTGGAGAGGAGGATAAGGAAGAAAGTGAAGATTGACGAAATGCAGTTTGGATTTATGCCAGGAAGAGGAACGACAGACGCGCTTTTTATTGTGAGGCAGTTGCAGGAGAAGTATATGGAGAAGAGGAAGAAGTTGTTTCTTGGGTTTGTTGATCTGGAGAAAGCATTCGATAGGGTTCCACGTGAAGTAGTGGCATGGGCATTGAGGAAGGTAGGAGTGGAGGAATGGTTCATCAGAGTAGTGATGGAAATGCACAAAAGAGCGCGCACAGCTGTAAGGATGAAGGACGGGAACAGTGGTCAGTTTGAGGTGAAGGTGGGAGTGCATCAGGGATCGGTACTAAGTCCACTACTATTTGTAGCTGTGATGGAGGTGCTGGCTCAGAACGTAAAGGAGGGTTTACCGTGGGAGTTGTTGTATGCAGATGATCTGGTGTTGATTGCAGAAAGTATGGATGGACTGAAGGAGAAGATGAACAAGTGGAAGGAATGTATGGAGACAAAAGGTCTGAAGGTGAATGTCGGAAAAACGAAGGTGATGGCAAGTGGTAAAGCATGTGGTGAGGTGGAAAGAACTGGGAAGTGGCCGTGTGCTGTGTGCAGGAAGGGTGTCCGAGTGAATTCCATTCAATGTACAATGTGCGCTGAGTGTGTTCATCAAAAATGTAGTGGTTTGAGAGGGTCATTAACCAGTGTGGTAGCTACATTCAAGTGTAAGGTGTGCACAGAGGGAGCTGCAGATGGAAGAAATGTTGAGTTGGATCTTGGAGATGGCGTGAAGCTGGAAGGTGTGAAAACATTTGGTTACCTAGGAGACATGCTGAATGGAGAAGGTGGATCAGACTCGGCAACGGTTGCTCGAGTGAGATGTGCATGGAAGAAGTTTCGGGAACTGAGTGGCGTGCTGACGAGGAGGGGAGTGTCGTTGAAGCTGAAGGGAAAGGTGCATGCTGCATGTGTGAGAAGTGTTATGATTTATGGGAGTGAGACATGGGTAATGAACGTAGAGCAGCAACAAAGGGTGGAAATGCGAATGGTTCGGTGGATGTGTGGAGTATCGTTGAGAGAGAGGAAGACAAATGATGAATTGCGAAAGATTATGGGAATATAGCCTGTGATGGATGCTGTGAAGAGAAACAGGTTGAGATGGTTTGGTCATGTGTTGAGGAAGGATGAAAGTGACTGGTTGAGAAGAGTGATGGAAATGAATGTTGAAGGAAGTAGAGGACCGGGAAGACTGAGAATGACTTGGCTAAAGATGGTCGAAGAAGAAATGCGGGCAAGGGGGTTAACAAGGGGAGATGCAGAAAATACGGCAAAATGGAGAACATTGTCATGGGGACCGCAAGGCTAACCTCCGCTCTTGCAGGGAAAATGGCCTTAAAATGCCTGTTGTTGTTTGTTTGTTGGTTATGTGGTTCAGCCGCCATATAAGTTTTAACGCAAAAGCTTTAAAAACCACTGAAAACACATACTAGCGAGGGTCTGCAATCTCTGATTGCTCTTTTTCCTGTTTCATGATGCCATGCACACATTCAAGGCACCCATTGTTCGAGGCAGCACAGCAACCCCAAAACATCACTGAACCTCCTCCATGTTTGACTTTAGGGAAGGTCTTCTTTTCTTTGAAGGCTTCATTTTGTTTTCTGTTCAACATAGAGATGATGTGCTTTACCACAAAGCTATAATTTGGTCTCATCTGTCTACAGGACATTCTCCCAGAAGGATTTTGGTTTGTTCAGGTGTGTTTTGGCAAAGTCCAGTCGGGCTTTCTCAGCAGTGGGGTCCTCCTGGGTCTCCTACCATATAACCCCCTTTCATTGCGTTGGTGATGGATGGTGCGAGTTGAAACTGTTGTACCTTGTGTCTGAAGGTCAGCTTGAATCTGTTTGGAAGTTGATCGAGGTGCTTTCTCCACCATTTGAACAATCCTTCCCTGCAATTTTCGATCAAGTTTTCTCTTGCGGCCATGTCCAGGGAGGTTGGCTACAATGCCATGGGCCTTGAACTTACATTCTTACATGAACTTACATGAACTGTTGAACTTACATGGGCTTAACATTGAGTACGGTGGACACAGGCACATAAAGGTCTCTGGAGATGGACTTGTCGCCTTGAGATTGTCCACGCTTGGCTACAATCTTGTGTCTGACCTCCACAGACAATTCTCTGGTTTTCTTTCTTTTCTCCATGCTCATTGTGGTACACACACAGTGACACAAAACAGCAGAATGACTCCTTTTCTCTATTCAAACTGGTTGAATGAGTAATTTGATATAATGCAGGTATCTGCAACTCACCTCTGGTGAGTTCAATTCCAAAGTAAAGGACAATCACCTTCTTGAAATCTCATTATTTCTAACAACTTCTAAAAGGTGCCAGTAATATTGTCCGGGCCATTTTAGTGGAATAAGCTAAGATTTAGTAATTTTTATTCGGCCTTTTTTGTTTTGTTCCACTGCAAACCATATGTATAAATATGTGGATACCAAAATATTTTTTCATTTAAACAATTTTCTTGAAGAAATGGTGCATTATTTGAAAAATGTGCAAGGGTGCCAATGTTTTTGCCCACAATTGTATGTATAAATTTATAATGGAGAAATGCAGGAGAAAGGAAGAAACAGTAACAAGAGAGAGAAAAGGACTATGAAGAAAAAAATGTACATTTCATTGTGATAACACAAACAATGTTACAAAATAATTAATTTACTTTCTTGAATTTCACAAATTCCGCCAACACAACCAGGTATCAATAAAATGTTCAAGTTTAAAAAAAATTGAAGTTAATTAAGCTGTAAAATAATATTCAAGTTTCAACCTTGCTGAATCCAAAGTACTGCAAACAAGACTGATAGTCTAACAACGGCGTGGCTGGGCTTGGATCTGCTGAGTGGAGGATCTGTTGTCTCCCTGTCATGTGGCCAGATCCTTAACTGTGATTGGTGGATGCGTGTGAGGGACAAACATACACCGGACGGACAGACAAACACTGTTCCAGATTGCATATTGCCCTACAGGCTACACCATAAAACTATGGCTGCTGAACCACATGCTGTTCTAGATAATGAATGGAATCGTCTCACTGGAAAGGTGCGAAACAATTAATTTTTTTTTATGTAGTAGTGCCTCTGCACAGAAAGTGCAGAGGGTGCCAGACCAGAAAGGAGGTGGTAGACGGAGAGACCACCGACCTGTCTGCAATGGCTAAGTGATAGACCCGTATACTCGGCTTCATCGCAGGAGATTCCAATGATCTTGAAGGTCTTTGTTTTCAAGGCGTCAATCTGAGCAAGGTGTGAGGTAGGGGAGCCAGCCCAGAAGGGAGAGCATTACTCCATAATGCTGCAGATGATGGCCCTGTAGGTGGTTAGGAGTTCAGGTGTGCCACGAAAGGAGTTTGTGCGATGGAGGATGCCCAAGACTGGCTTTGGAAGTCAACTTTGAAATGTGGTTTGCCCAAGAAAGATTATGACGGATAGTGAGACTCGGGAATTTGGATGATTAAACTTCCTCAACAGGATTGTGAAAGTAGATGGGAGGGTTTGCCAGACGGTCCTTTTGGAGAGAGAGATAGTGAGAGTGTGAGATTTTGTCAGGATTGAAAGACATATTCCAAGTGTTTGACTAATTTGTGATTTTGTCAATATTTGAAGAGAGGGAAGAGGCTGCAGCCTGCTGGTCTGAAGGATGAGGGATGTCATGGCAGAGAGTGAAGTCATCAGCAAACTTCATCCATCCCCCGAAGAGATAAAGAGGATTTTCCAGAGTCAGAGATCACTGATGAAGATTAGGAATAGGGTGAGGCCTTGAACCCAGCCTTGGGGCACTCCAGCCTTGACAGGGAGAGGAGATTAAAGGATTCCTTTGAGAGCAACATATTGGCTAAGAGAGTAGAGGAAGTCAGTAAGCCAAGTGTGGAGGTGGCCTTGGATGCCATAGGCAGAGAGTTTAGAGAGCAAGGTGGGATGCTAGAATGTATAAAAGGTATGGGGGATAGAGGGTTACATAGATATTAGCAGGAATCGTAGGTAGCTGAGATATGTGTGAGTAAATGGATATCTGTGTAGTGATTGTGTTGTCTGTGAAGGGGTCTTGTCAAAAGGTGAATGTGCTGTTCTTGTTTGTTAATTTCTCACCCGATAACTTCAACCATCCCCCTAAAGAAGGAAAACAAATCCTGGTGATTGTCCTCTAATTCTGTCCCACTGTTCTCCACACTCCCCCTCTTCCTCACCTCCAAAATCAATTGAGTCGATAAACTGATAGGTTGAATAAATGTGTTGATGATGGTGGCCAAATGGACTCCTACAAAGTCAAAGTTCCTTGTGTACTCGTGTATTAAAATATGTGGTGGTATTCAATCAGGTGAAGAGAAACTTGATTGGAACTGTTCCACATAGTATAGGAGTGCATTGGTCATATTGTGAGAGCAGAGCACCATTAAAAGTTATAATTGAACACAAAATGGCAGAAAACCAAGCTTCATGAACTAAAGGATGGAGGGTCGTGGGCTGAGATGAAGAGAAGAGTTTGATGGGAAAGAGAGCCGAAGATCTGCTGTTGGGCTGATCAGGACGAATGAATGAAAAGTACAGAATGACCAGGTGAAGCGGAAGTCATCGTGAGCTGGTAGGCCATATGTGACTATGTTCTGGTGAATGAGGATTGAATAGTGATATTTAATGTTTTATCATCGAGCCTTTATCTTTGTGGGTTTTATTAAAAACGGAATGGTTTGAGGCCTCAAGGAGTGAAGCTTATCTTCCACAAGATGGCAGCAAAAATCAAAGGTGCATGCTGTTTGAGGTTTGGGATGTGATTTGTGTGTTACCTTTGTGTGATCAGTGATGTGCATTATCCTGAGGTTGTTTAACCCTGGATAGGTTTACCCCTTGGTATACCCATCCGTACAGAATGGATATACCCATGGGTACACGGTACAAATATCTAGGGTTGAGTGGTTAAATAATTTTCAGAATGCCATGAGTACTGGTTTTATAGGCCTTGTTATGCTGCTGTGGAAAAACAAATAAATAATTGGTGGGCTTATTTAGCTTGGAGTTAACCTATTTCAGTTCACCTGTACTACACGTGATGAAAGGTCACCTATTACTGATGCAGTGCGGGTGTATTGAAAACAAGGAGATAAAGACATTAAATGTCATGACCCCTGTGGTTTTTGCAATTTTGCTGTACAAAGATAAAGGCTGCTAGTCAGCCATCTTGGGTCTGATCTCAGAAAACAACGACGTGCCTATGTAAGCTATCATTCAATATCTGTGCGTCAATTTTAATAAGATCAGTAAATGCATGTCTGAGAATGGTTGAGAACGTGTTCAACATCAGGTTTTTAGCAACATTAGGTTTAGGTTCAGGGGACCTTATGCGATGACGCGTTGTCCGTCTGTTAGTCCGTCCATAAACACTTGAAACTTCTCCGAAACCGCGGATTGGATTGCGACCCAATTTGGCACAAATTATATTTGTTGTGTTGTGACTAAAGTTTGTTCACGACATAAAAAATAAATCGGGATCTAAGGGGGCTTACCGGGGTCAAAGTGGATCCAGGTTTGACCCCCCAAAATAGATTTATATTTTTTTTCCTCTGAAACTAAACACACGATTTTGATTAAACTTTACCGCAACCTTCATCACCCGTGATGTACCGAAGTTTGTTCAAGGCATTAAAAAATCTGCCCCTTTGGGAGATTACGGGAGGGGAGGTGGTTGCCCCCCAAAATAGGTATTTGCTTTCTTCTCAGAAACTACACACGCAATTTCTATGAAACTTCACCACAACCTTGATCACCCATGATGTACCAATGTTTGTTCAAGGCATTAGAAAAATTGGGGTCTTAGGAGGTATATGGGGTTGGGGGAATGGGGGTTGACCCCCAAAAATAGGTATTTTTTTCTTTGTTTAAAATCTTATGATTATGCTAGTATGATTCTACCTGCTGCCCTGTCTTCTAGCAACCATTGAAATTGGTTTAAAATACCTTTAGTCAGTGCAGTATACTGTTTAATCTGCCAGTGAGCGCCAGGGGTATTGCCCCTATGCTTTACAACTACGATGGTCGCCAGTTAGCCATATTTGATCGCATACTGAAACAAAAGGACGTGCATACGTATACCCTCATGCTTTGCCGTTATGCCAAGTATGAACAAAATCGGTCCATGTCCGAGATATGGTTGCAGATGCAGGCACGGACGGATGGACAGACGGCCGAGACCCAACCCATAAGCCGCTGTTTTGGACTAAGTGCAGCGGTTGCTAAAAAGTGCATTAAAGGAATTCCAAAGGGGAATGATGGGGGAAAAAATAAGAAGCAAGGTTATAAATATAGTTGTACGAGGGAAGTGGAAGCAAAGCTGAATGTATGAAGCATATTGTTACGTCGGTGGGGTAGAGGAAGATCTACAGCCAGGTAGATCTGCATAGGTAGGTGCTCGACTGTCGTGATAGGGAATCTACCTGTAATAAGTTCTGTGTGTAGCCTGAATGTCGGGAAAAATATATATATACATATACATATATAAAATATATACAAATAAAAATATACAAAGATGTTGAGAGAGTAGGGAGAAGAAGTCCCATCAATCATGCAATCTATACTATGAGAGTCATTTGTCTGTCTGGCGCCATGTTTCTCAGAAATGGCTGAACGGATCTTCATCAAACTTTCAGACGTTCATCAGTGAGTGCCGGGGAGTTTTTTTTAGGCCAAAAAACGTTTTTGAAAGTTTTGAATTTTTTTTTTTTGATGTTTATAAAGAAATCGCGTTATGGTGCTTGAGCCTTTGCAGCAATATGAAAGGTGATATTAACTTATCCCTATTAGTGTGTGTGTAATATCATATTAAATATAAATTTTCTTTCTTGGATGTCGTAAGTTGGGGAGTCTTTTAAGCACCTACAAAACAATAGAAAAAAACCCAAATTGATATCTTAAAAATACTAACAGGATTGGAACATCACCGGCAACGCCAGGTACTTCTGCTAGTTGTTTTATAAAGAAATGTCGCTCAATGCTCTTTATACAGTACATAATCAATCGTTAGTTGAGTGATAAACAGGTATTAGTAAAAAGCATGAATTATTATGTTGAACTCGGGAATGTATCAAGTATTGTACAAATTTGTCTAACATGATTTCTGTGCAAGGCAGCAGCGTGCGAGTGTCTCGTGATTATATCTGGTCCGCGTCGCTTTTCCAGTGTAAGATTAAAAAGAAGGATCTTAATGTTTGGAATGTGCTTCGCCAGTGGGACCACCCTGTTTTAACAGAAAGCAAACCGCGTGGCACGATTATTGCTATAATTGCTGATGTGGCCGACGATTGCCGTGCTTGGGACGCAGATCTCAGGTTGATTGGTGCTTTCCTTGGGACTTGCCATGGGAAAGTCTGGCGGATGTTCCAGGCTATCCTTCAACATCAACTCAACCCCAGGTTCAACTCCTTCCAAAAAAAAAAAAAAAAAAAAAGACAGAAGTCTGACCTCAAGCTACGGTGAACGGGAACACCAGAACAGTAGCTAGGATAAGGATTCTGGATTAAAATGGCGGTTTAAGAAATCTTCCCCAGGTTTAGAATGATAACTGAAATAGTCTACTCGTATCCTAGAGGTCTAACTGACTCCGGAGGTGTATCCATAAGCTATATAGAGTGACAACGTGTTCATTTTACCTGGTATTAGCCGAAGCATTAAACACGTGTGTTAAGGTTATGTGACTTGTTTTCAGGCTTCTCAAGCACAACAACTTTGCTGCTTGGCCGCATTGATGGTTTCTGGTGGGGGTCTCATTATCAGCCGCTTCATCTGGAAAAAGGCAATGGATTAGCTCCGCCAAGTCTGCCTCTCTGGTCTGTTCAAACAACGTTTACATGTTTCAATAAACGAATAAGAATTAAGATACAAATACGGTTGTAAGATTGGTAAACAAGCTATTATAGAACATTAACTGGCTCCATAAGCACATTATTTGTGATTTGCTGCCTCGTGTTGCATGAGACAGAGGCAGACTTTCGAGCGTCTGTTACATCACGAAATAACCGCAAGAATCTTGGTTATTTCGGCAGTCTGCCATCCGGGCCAGCAGACAAAGCACGTTTTTATTTTCACACGTGGACACCATTCTAACAGGTGTTGTCCAGGCATCTGGCACTTGCACGAGATTGGGAGGTCCTGCATCCCGACGCTGTGTGGGATCGATTGAACATTTGGGGGGAAAAGATAATATTGCACATGTCTTCAGGCTGCCGAAATGACCAGAGGAGGTAGCTATCTTTCTGTAGTTCGCAATTTGGCAAGCTCGTGTTTGCAATTGTTTGACTTTCTTAATGGGAGTCGAGGATGTCAGAAAAATATTGGCCACCATCCTTTTGCAAGGAGTCAAATGGGATTCCTTTATACTAATGTTGCTCATAAAGGATGGGGAATATCTATTGCAGATTCTATAGTAGTAACATTTAACTACAAATAAGGTGACATTTGTCCACATATGGAATAAATATATGCAATCACGTGTTTTTCACCACTGCTAGTATGACTGGAATATCTCTAATGATTATGATTTAAATCTATCTGATTAATGTCTATACATACCTCAAATAAGCACTGGCCATGTGTTGCCAACACATTTCTGACGAAGAGTATTCATTCATTTGATACAACTCACCCTTCCGATAATGTATATACAGTCACGTGAAAAGTAAGTACACCCCATGTAAAGTTTTGACTTTTTCAACATATTTCAACATATTTCAACATATTTCAACATACAGCTATTTGATCTTCATTTCAACAATATTGATAGATAAAGGTGATATAATATGACAAATATAATGAAACATTTACATTTTGTAGTCCATTGTATAATTTAAATAAACATAAATGCAAATTTCGCATGTGGAAAAAGTAAGTACACCCCTACATTTATCACTACTTCAAATACCTAAAATTAGAATCAGGTGCACCAGCTTAGTTGCAAATGACTAGAACATCGTTGGAGAGGATCTTGGAGGAACCTGTCTTATTTAAACCTCAGACATTTAGTTTGGTTTGCTCTTTGTTGTTGAAGTGTGCGGCATCACCATGCCTAGATCAAAAGAGCTCTCTGAGGCCTTCAGAAAGAAGGTCATAGATGCCTACGAGTCTGGGAAGGGATTTAAAAAGATCTCCAAATAATTTGAAATCAATCATTCGACTGTCCGGAAAATCATCAACAAGTGGAGAAGATTCCAAACAACTGCCAACTTGTTCAGGCCAGGCCGCCCCAGCAAGTTCAGCCTGAGAGCAGACCGCAAGATGTTGAAAGAAGTCTCTAAGAACCCCAGAATGTCATCATGGGACCCACAGGTAGCTCTTGCCACTGTTGATGTCAAAGTGCACGAGTCTACCATTAGAAAGAGGCTGCACAAATTTGATCTACATGGGAGGTGTGCCAGGAGGAAACCTTTGCAGTCCAGAAAGAACATCAAGGCAAGACTAAAGTTTGCCAATGAACACCGAGGCAAAGACCAGCACTTCTGGAACAATGTGCTCTGGACAGATGAGTCAAAGGTAGAGCTATTTGGCCACAGTACCAGAAGACATGTTTGGCGAAAACCAAAGACAGCATTTGACCACAAGAACCTGATACCAACTGTAAAGCATGGTGGTGGAAATATGGTTTGGGGGAGCTTTGCTACATCAGGGCCTGGGCAGCTCACCATCATAGAATCCACTATGAATTCTTCATTGTACCAGAGGGTGCTTGAGAATAATGTGAGGCCATCTGTCGGAAAGTTGAAGCTCAACCGAAGGTGGACCTTGCAACATGACAATGACCCTAAACATACCAGTAAATCCACCAAGGAATGGCTGAAAAGAAAGAAATGGAGGGTTGTGGAATGGCCAAGTCAATGCCCGGATCTAAATCCCATCGAGATGTTGTGGGGGGATTTGAAACGAGCTGTGCATGCAAGAAACCCCTCAAACATCGCACAGCTGAAAGAATTCTGCATGGAGGAGTGGAAAAAAATTTCTCCCAGTTGATGTCAGAGACTGGTAGACAGTTGTAAGAAACGCTTACTTGAGGTTGTTTCTGCCAAAGGGGGAAATACCACCTATTGGAGCCAAGGGTGTACTTACTTTTTCCACTTGCGAAATTTGCATTTATGTTTATTTAAATTATACAATGGACTACAAAATGTAAATGTTTCATGATATTTGTTATATTATATCACCTTTATCTATCAATATTGTTGAAATGCAGATCAAATAGCTGTATGTTGAAATATGTTGAAAAAGTCAAAACTTTACATGGGGTGTACTTACTTTTTCACGTGACTGTATGTAGCAATGTGAAATGCAAGCACGCTGTCGCTAATATGACTCTAATTGCGGAAGTCCGTTGAACTTGGGGCCGACTCAGAAGAAGACCTTTGTTGGTCGAAAGCTTGTCAAAAATTAAAGATCGAAGTCCTGAAGCTACATCCGCGTCTGATTAATCTCCCGATTGTATGTGTATATATATATATATGTGTGTGTGTGTGTGTGTGTGTGTGTGTGTGTGTGTGTGTGTGTGTGTGTGTGTGTGTGTGTGTGTGTGTGTGTGTGTGTGTGTGTGTGTGTGTGTGTGTATATATATATATATATATATATATATATATATATATATGTATATATATGTATATGTATGTATATATATGTATATGTATGTATATATATATATGTATGTATATATATATATGTATGTATATATATATATGTATATATATGTGTATATATATATATATATATATATATATATATATATATATATATATATATATATATATATATATATATATATACACAGACTTGGCATTTAATATGGAATATTTTTTTTGTGGGGGTGAACTTACTTTTCAAGATGTCTTAGAACCAAAAGTTCATTGGAATTATGTTGAAATTATTCTAGATTTTGTTAATGTGACCTTTAAAAGAAACTAGGGCATGCCCGTACTATATATTGTTGCGAATATGGAATTTGGCCTCCATATCCGCTTGTAAATATTCCCCTATCTTCTCCAATACTCCCCAACTTTCCCCGATCCCCCATTCCCTAGTCCCATTGCATGTAAATAACAATCAGTAGAGCCGATCTTCCCCTTCATCCCCCCATTAAATGTCGTGCCCAGGTCCCCCGCACCACACGTAGACAATTATAGGACATCTTGCTAGTTATTCTTAATCTATGTCAGTTAAGGACTTGTTTCCATTAATTATGACTCTTCGTTGCACCAGAATGTGATTATATGGCACCTGTTAGGAAGTTTAGGACCTCCCCATACCTCTCCGCATCTCTTCCCCATGAAGAAGCGCCAACTACAACAACAACAACAAAAGAGGGGGGCGGCGCGGTGACGGCATGGGGAGTGGGCGTCCTCCTTCCGGCTCGGTTAGCCACCATTGACCACGCGCTCCACGGGGTTACCACGAAGGGGCTCCCTGTCGGCCCCTCGTCAAGGGCGGAGCCGGTAACCCCCGCACCCAATGAGAAGCCATGGGCCGATGCCATCTGGGGCGGCGCTAACGAGCCGAGGGCGTGTCACTCCCCGCCGGATATACGCGGCCCCGCGCCGGATGTGAAAAGAAGATGCGCCCCGAGCTTGGAAGGACAAGACGCCACCCTCCCGAGCGCTGAGCGACCTCCCCGGCATCTCCACCAAAGTCGCGACCCACGAGCGCTGAGCGACCTCCCCGCATCTGCTGGACACCACCGTACGTGATTCTGTCCCTGAGCCAGGTGCACCTGAGCCATCGACTGCCGCTTTCCTTGCCATCAAATCCCGTGTGAGTCAGCGTTGTCCCGTTTATCTGTGGTCTGTCTAGGGTTAATATAAGAGTGTGTCTAAGTGCCTGTCTTCCTATGCTGTCCCTCTTGTAGTTGTAATCTAACCTTTTTCCGTACGAATATACTTGAGAACTGAACCCCTGGTGTCGTATTGTGTCATTATAATCCAGCCGGGTGTCTTCTTTTTCTTATTGAGCCAGCATAGCGCGATTAGTCAACCCCGGGTGCAATCGGGGTAACTTGTACGGATACGGCGGCCATCCCGCTCGGCCCACCATACCATCAAAGTCGTATCTGTAACAATTGGTGTCGGGAGTGAGATTCGAGGCCCGACCAAATTTTGAAAAAAAAAAAACGAATAGAGGAAAAAAAAAAAATTTGGTCAAAATTTGGAGCGGCCGAAATTTGTTTTGTTTTACGAAACTCGAATTTTGCAAGTCGCGCTATGGCGGATCAAGACGGCTGGGGTCCGGTAGGGGAGAGTGAAGCAGGGTCGGTCCAGGACCAAATTGAGACACGTGAGGAGAGCGAAACAGCGGGGGTAGCAGACGCGCGAAATGGCGCCTCGCACATAGCTACGGCGGCCGCACCCGCTGCACAAGTGGGAGGGATGGCCCAGATGCAGGTCCTCATGGAGCAATTTATGGCGCAAATGCAGGCGTCCCTCAAACTGCAGAGTAACCAATTGGGGAACCGGATGGATGCTCAGGGTGAGCGATTGGAGGGCCAAATGGGGGTAATGGGAAACCAAATGGGGGTAATGAGGGACGAAGCGAGGGGTACCGGTGAGAAGTTAGACAATAATTTTGAGGAGTTAGACAAGAAAATTGGGAAGTTAGACAATAATTTTGAGGAGTTAGACAAGAAAATTGGGAAGTTAGACAATAATTTTGAGGAGTTAGACAAGAAAATTGGGAAGTTAGACAATAATTTTGAGGGGTTAGACAACGGGATAAAAGAAGTGAAAAATGGGTTAACGGGGGTAGAAAACAGAATGGCCGCTCAAGAGAATCAAATGGAAGGGATGCAAAAAGGGTTAGAGGGGTTAGAAAACAGTATGGAAGGCAAATTGAGGGACATGAGGGACCAAGCGGAAAGGGAAGTTAAACAAATGGAGCAGCAGATAGAGGGGGTCAGAATGGGGGTAGAAACCAAACTGGATGCTCACAGGGAGGAAATGGAGCAGATGAGGGTGGCATCTGGGCAGGAGATGCAAGTGATGGGAGAGGAGATCCGAAGAGGAGTGAGTGAGGAGGTCGGAGGAGTGCGCGAGGAGGTGAGGCACTGTAAGGAGCGCATGGAGAAAGAGGTGAGAAAGGGGACTGTAAAATTGCAAGGTGGTATAGAGGAGTTGACGCTGGGAGTAGAACAACTGACAGTGGGACAAAAGGAGCTGGGGGACCAGGTAAAGAAGAACACAGCGGTAATAGAGGGTTTAAAATCGACACAGAAGGAGATGAAAAAGGACGTAGGGGTAATTAAAAAAGAGTGCCAGACGGTACATGAGGACCTGACGAGGAAAATGGACAAGGTGGTAGAGGTAATGGAGGTTAAAGAGCGGGAGGTGCGGGAGCACATAGAAAAAAATAAAGTGGAGTTAGAGGAAGAACTTAAAGGGGCGCACGAAGAGATGAAGGAGATGAAGCAAAAATTAGAAGAAGTGGAAGAAGGGGTGAGCGAAATTAAGAAGCGACGGAGAGAGGATAAGAAAGAGATAAAGGAGGAAGTAAAAGAATTGGTCCAAAGTCTGTGTTCGGATCGTGATGATGTGCTCATTAACCGGATGAGGGATTCGCAGGTGATGGAGGAGAAGCGAAGAGAAAGAGGACCCGGTGTAAGTGGTGACCAATATGGTCGTGCGTATGATGCGCCAGGTGATTTAATAAGCTTGGGGGTCGAGATGGACCCGGGTGTTCGTGAGAGGCCGTGGGTGAAGTGTGCGACAGGTCTGGTGTGCGAAAGAGGAGGTGTGCAAGAAAGTCCGACCATGGGGTGTGTGAGGAAAAAGTGCGTGCCAAGGAGTGAGTGTGCTGGCGGGAGTGAGTCGGTCGTAGCGCGTGTGCGAGGGAGCACATGGAAGCGTGGTGTGGTGAGTGTTACAGAGGGTGTAACGGGAGAGTGTGCGCGAGAAAGGTGTGTGACGGACAGGTGCATGAGGAAAGAGTGCGCTGTCAGAAGTAAGGAAGAGTGTCCACCTGTGGTGAGTGTTACAGAGGGTGTAACGGGAGAGTGTGCGCGAGAAAGGTGTGTGACGGACAGGTGCATGGGGAAAGACTGCGCTGTCAAGAGTAAGGGTGAGTGCGCTGTCAAGAGTGGAGGTGAGAGTATTGAGAGTGACAAGGAGCGTGAGTTAGTTGTGACAGGTGAGCGAGGATGTACACCTGGGATGGAAGGATGCACACCTGGAATGGTAGAGCGTGAGTGGGAATGCACGCTGGAGTTGGTGGTGAGGCACGTGGTTGGGTGTGCGAATGAGGGCACACCTGTGATTGTCACAGAGGAGGTGACCGAGGAGGGGGCGCGAAGAGGTGTTTTGGTGAGGTGTGCTACGAACGAATGTGTGCCAAAATGTTCGGTGGTCAGGTGTGTGACCAAGGCTGTGAGTGGAATGGGTGTACCGAGGTGTGTAAGGAAGGGTACGAGGGGCATGGAAACGGCTGGATGTGTGAGCAAGGAACGGGCTGCGGGATGTAAGCAAGCAGGTGAAGCATCGACGTTAGACGGGAAAGAGTTTAGAACGACTTATAGCCGAATCGGGCCCTCGGTGCGTGCCGGGCCTCGCTTTGAACGGCCGCGTCCGTGCTCCACTAGGCGGAGCGGGCGGCTGGATAGGAAGGGTCGTTATGGCGACCACGTTTTGTTGAGACGTGCCGGCAGGTCGAGATCGGGACATTGGATGGCTCCACGCCGAGGTGATGTGTGGGATCTCGGCCCGGGTAAGCCCCCGTCCCTGCACCGAGTGCCGGACGCATCCAGCCGCTGGCACAAAAACAACCAGCATCCATTGCTTGGCTTTACGAAGCCGGGCTTTGGACAGGAATTGGCGCACCGAGAGGCAGTAGTGAGTAGACTGGGTGATGAGGTTAGTGTTTTGGCCCCGAAATTAGAAAAAGGCGAAATTTGATGATTGGCAAAGGATTGGCAGAGTGATGATTGGTAATGGTATAGTGATTGGCAAATTTTTGATTGGTTGGAATTTAGGTGTACAAAATTGATAGTGAGAGACCCCCGATGTGGTGGGATGGCAAATCCACCATCCCTCACAGACGTGGGGGCAAAGGAGCTATAGTTTATGGGGTGTATGGCAGTGAAAACTAGCCCGGGTGGGTTAGGTTATATTGTAGGGATCTAGAAGAGATTGACATTAGGTAACGTTAAGGTTAGTTAGTGACTGATACCTGTAGTGGGGACGCAGGTAGATTAGTGTGGATGATAATGACGTGGGAGCGCAATAGTTTAAAGGGACGACTGGGAAGCGCAAGTTTCAGAAGGGAGTAGTTAGCTGAGATGATGCCGTGTTTGTGAGAATTGAACGGGTGTGATTGCACAGGTGTGCAACTGGACAGGTGTGTGGAGCAGTGTATGAGTAGTGAGTGTGTGGATCAGCGCGAATGCGCTTGGGGAGAGAAGGGTGCAGGTGGCACCAGGTGTGAGCACAGGTGTGCAGGTACAGGTGTGTGGAGAGAGTGGGAGTAAGTGGTACGGAGTGGTGTGCATGGTGCGAAGGTGTGAATGGGGGAAGAGTGGACCCCATCACGGATACCCGGGGCGGGTAGTGTAAGTGTTAGGTAGAGGGTACAGGTAAATTGTGGTTGGATATTGGCATCTGTGGTGCGGTTGCAGAATGGTGTTGTGAATGGGTGCATTAGTGTTGTGGAAATGGCTGGGCGTGTAGCCTGTTAGTGTGTGTAGTTGGTTGGGCACTCCACCACTGTGAGGATGTCGGCCAGGTGAGGCCGCAGGTGGGCTCTGGGAGCCGGTAGTTGTGAGTGGGTGCCTGAGGATCCCGGGTGTGGATCGGGCAGCCCAGTGCCAGAGAGGGCACGGAGTGGGGAGAGAGCCAGAGGGCCTTCCCCTGGTAGTTAGGTTAGGGTAAGGAGCAGGTAAGCTCGGAGGCAACTGCAGTGGTGGAGGTGTGCAGGTGGGTAGACCCACTGGGAGAGGTACACGCCGCAGCCCAGAAATTGTGCGAGGGCACCGGGAGATGAATCGGGGGAGTGAGACCCCAAATTGAAGAGCACCACAGTTTGGCCAATGGGGGTTGGTTTTTAGAACCCATAGTGTAAGAGGGCCAATGGTTTGGCCGGAGAGAGACCCCGGGTAGTGTAAAGTTGTTAAAGTCATTTAGGAAATAGTTAGGATTGATGAACCTGTCGCACCATACGCAGCCACTTGCCTGTGGTGATGATGATGACTCCACACCTGTGTTTTCTTTGGTAGTGTTGCAGAAATGAGAATTGCTGTGAGGATTTGTGAGACGCATCACGACGTGGATGAGACATTGGGGTGATTCCATCTCTCCCTCCCTAGGAGGGACTGATGATGAATTGGTAATGGCAAATTTTGATGTTGAGTTGAAAATGGCAAATTTTGATGAGAGTTGAAAATGGCAAATTTGATTGGTTAGGAGGGAGAGAAGACGAATTTGGTATATGGGAGGAACGGGGAAGACAGTAGGGATGTTTGTTGATTTGTAAAGTAGATGTTTATGAGTAGTGTTGTGTTTTGTGGATACAGTAAGGGGTAAGGGAGGGGCCATGTAGGTTACCTGGTGGGGGGGGGCGTACGATAGGAACGTACCTGTCTCACCTGGTTCCCATGTGCCCCCAGTGTGCATTACCTTATATTGCGTGCACTTTTGCGCCCTTACCACCTTACTCACTTGTTTCTTCTTTTGTCTCCCACCTCCGAGGATCTGGCTTTGGGGTAGAGAGAGAGGAGAGAGAGGTGCTGGCTGCGCAGTTGTGGGCCTGCACTTTCGCTGTTCGCTGCCTGGATCGGTACACCATATGGACCGCAATGTTTGTGGCCACCCACAATGGACCGCAGTTCGTTTGCGGCCAAGCACCACCCGGGGATGGACCTATGGATCAACGTGGCACCTATGCCATACAGGTGAACCACTAATAGTTAACACCACCAAGTGCACCACAAGAAGAGCAAGAGACACCTGCAGGGTTAGGGGTTGTTGAAGTTATTTTTATTCCAATGAACAATGGTGACTGCACCGATTGGTGGTGGGGTGGTGCTGTTGATGCTCGGGAAAGGGTGCTCTGCACGTTATTAAAGGCCGTCGGCCACAGAGCACTCGTGGGTTGGTGTATCGATGTTGGCAAGCGCGCTCTCTCTCTCTATGCATAACATCTGCATGTGTTCCTCCAAAAACAGGTCCTGGATCGTAGTGTAAATAGCAGCGTAGTCTTGTAAATAATGCTCCCTACCGGCTGTATGTTTAGTTTGAGAATTCTTTCCGGATTCGGTTATCCTGTGGGTGTGTTTCTGTGAGGAGAAGGGTGCAACGTCGCAGGGGGACATATTTACTCATTTGTGAATATCTGTAAAACTGTCGCACTCAGGGTAGAGTTAATAGTAGAGGGAACTACATTGCGTGCCACACTAAAGTAGGTAAAAATTTATCGGGTCGGGACGCCCCGAGGGTAGAGAAGGGTGCAATGTTGCGAATATGGAATTTGGCCTCCATATCCGCTTGTAAATATTCCCCTATCTTCTCCAATACTCCCCAACTTTCCCCGATCCCCCATTCCCTAGTCCCATTGCATGTAAATAACAATCAGTAGAGCCGATCTTCCCCTTCATCCCCCCATTAAATGTCGTGCCCAGGTCCCCCGCACCACACGTAGACAATTATAGGACATCTTGCTAGTTATTCTTAATCTATGTCAGTTAAGGACTTGTTTCCATTAATTATGACTCTTCGTTGCACCAGAATGTGATTATATGGCACCTGTTAGGAAGTTTAGGACCTCCCCATACCTCTCCGCATCTCTTCCCCATGAAGAAGCGCCAACTACAACAACAACAACAAAAGAGGGGGGCGGCGCGGTGACGGCATGGGGAGTGGGCGTCCTCCTTCCGGCTCGGTTAGCCACCATTGACCACGCGCTCCACGGGGTTACCACGAAGGGGCTCCCTGTCGGCCCCTCGTCAAGGGCGGAGCCGGTAACCCCCGCACCCAATGAGAAGCCATGGGCCGATGCCATCTGGGGCGGCGCTAACGAGCCGAGGGCGTGTCACTCCCCGCCGGATATACGCGGCCCCGCGCCGGATGTGAAAAGAAGATGCGCCCCGAGCTTGGAAGGACAAGACGCCACCCTCCCGAGCGCTGAGCGACCTCCCCGGCATCTCCACCAAAGTCGCGACCCACGAGCGCTGAGCGACCTCCCCGCATCTGCTGGACACCACCGTACGTGATTCTGTCCCTGAGCCAGGTGCACCTGAGCCATCGACTGCCGCTTTCCTTGCCATCAAATCCCGTGTGAGTCAGCGTTGTCCCGTTTATCTGTGGTCTGTCTAGGGTTAATATAAGAGTGTGTCTAAGTGCCTGTCTTCCTATGCTGTCCCTCTTGTAGTTGTAATCTAACCTTTTTCCGTACGAATATACTTGAGAACTGAACCCCTGGTGTCGTATTGTGTCATTATAATCCAGCCGGGTGTCTTCTTTTTCTTATTGAGCCAGCATAGCGCGATTAGTCAACCCCGGGTGCAATCGGGGTAACTTGTACGGATACGGCGGCCATCCCGCTCGGCCCACCATACCATCAAAGTCGTATCTGTAACAATATATATCTAAAATTATATCCCCCCCCTCTATTTACATGAAATGGTTTGGTCCAAAGCGAACGGCTTGCGAGTACGGTGACAATCCCCCCCCTCTATTTACATGAAATGGTTTGGTCCAAAGCGAACGGCTTGCGGAGTTTGGTAAAGAAATCGCCATAGCGTGCACAAACGCGCAGGAAAGCGAAAGAATCGCAAATTAGTTTTAATTAGTTTTAAAACATAGTTTAACGCCAACATAGTTTGCCAACGTGAAATAAATGAATACGCTCTCAAATGTGTCGTCCGAGGCAGAGTCTGTTCGGCACGTTCGGCACACGTGATAGCTCGCTGCTCTCTGATTGGTTGAATCGTTTTTTGGACATAGCTCGGTAACTACTTGTCCGATTAATATGAAACCTTGAAAAGGCACATCCTCGGGTCCCCAGCAATATACCTGGCAAGTTTAAAGTATATCGGACCCGTGGTTGTCGAGAAACAGCGGTCACAGACATACAGACATACAAACATACAAACATACACACAGAGATTACTGGAATTATAGATAGATAAAAACCACATTTGACATTTGACATGTGTGTGTGTATATATATATATATATATATATATATATATATATATATATATATATATATATATATGTATATATATATGTATATATATACATATACAGACTTGGCATTTAATATGGAATTTTTTTTTTGTGGGGGTGAACTTACTTTTCAAGATGTCTTAGAACCAAATGTTCATTGGAATTATGTTGAAATTATTCTAGATTTTGTTAATGTGACCTTTAAAAGAAACAAAAACCACATTTGACATTTCGAAACAAATAAATTGATCCTTGAAAGTGATGTAAACTGATATCGAACTCAATTCATGGACAGTACTGTGTTAAACTTCTGTACGTTTTCCAGAAGTATCTCTTTATTTTGCACATTAGCCAAATTTTTTTTTAACAAAAACAAAAGTTAAATTACGACTGGGATTACGGACAGTAAAATTACAGTTCAGTACTTCGTGTAACCCCCACGAGCATTCAGGAGAGCACGTACACGTTGAGACATGCTGTTCACGAGATTTGCCAAGGTTTGGACAGGAATCGCTTGCCATGCAGTGACAATAGCCTGCTGCAATTCACGCACAGAGGTCGGCTGCTGGTCCAAGTGGTCGATTTGACGCGTTAATTCTGCCCACAAGTTCTCTATCGGATTCATATCCGGGGACATGGCAGGCCACTCCACATGCTCTACACCACGGTCAGCAAGAAAGTGTTGGATCATGCGAGCACGATGAGGCCGTGCATTGTCATCTTGGAAGACAAAGTTTCCTCAAAAGGCTGCACGAGCAAATGGAAGCAATGTTTCTTCTAGAATGGCCCTGTACTTGAACTGGTTCAGGTTTCCATTCAGAACAACCAGGTCAGTTTTGCCCCCTGCATGAAAAGCAGCCCAAACGGTCACCCTACCACCTCCAGCTTGGACTCTTGGCACTATACAATCTTTGTTGTAGGCTTCATGCACTTGTCTGCGCACTCGGACGTGGCCATCTTGACGATAGAACAGAAATCTAGACTCGTCACTGAAGATCACGTGATTCCAGTGTCCTGGCTGCCATTGACAGTGCTCTCTGGCCCACTGCAATCGGCGCTGGCGGTGTTGTCTGGTCAGGCATGGCTTTCTCAGGGGACGCCTGGCACGATAGCCTGCTTGAACCAGTCGTTGGTTGACTAGCCTTCTGGGTACAGGCACATTTGTCAGTTGCTGCCACTCAGCCCTAAGCCGATTAGCTGACTTGGTACGGCCATTGCGGACTAACCGGTGCAGCTGGCGATCATCCCTCCTTGTGGTTCTGCGGGGACGTCCTGGCCCTCGGTATTGGATTAGGGACACCCCTCTGAGCATTTCGTTTCAGGATCTTTGACACCTGACCTTGAGTGATGCCATACTGCCGAGCAATAGCACGCTGTTTCATGCCGTAATTTCGTAAAGCCACCACTCCATGACAAACAGCATTGTCGAGTTGACGGACCATCTCCAGAGGAAGCGGCAATAACTTTTGGAGACGTGCAGCAGTTGTTTTCCACTAATACAGAACGCAACAACCCTTGTCTACTCTACTGTGAAGCCAATCATCAAATGCACCTGTCCGTACATTTTGCCACGCCACCTGTGATATAATCCTGTTGTTGACTTCTTGCTGCGACAGACAATCAGTGACATGGTTCTTTTAACAAATAAATCACCAAAGTGTAAAAAAACTCACCAGATTGATATACTGAGTGAAGAAAGTAAACCCAAGTCAAGAAAAAAAAAATATTCCATATTAAATGCCAAGTCTGTATATATTGATGGCCTCATGGGTGGATAACTCTGAACCCAGTCTGTCTGCCAGAAGACTATGGACATGTTGACAACTCACCTCTGCAGGTTTTTGTGCCCAGGGCCGGTTTACCATACCTGTGAGATGAATGAAGCACATGTAGAACCGTGCCAGAAACTACGTGGCCGCTAATTAATTGGATGAGCAAATCAACGCCACAGGCTGCAGTCGCCACAGGCTACCATTACAATTATGTGCTTGGACCAATTGTCCCAGGAGCACTATCCCAGATCAAACTCGAGCAGGATAAGTCAAGACCCAGTGGATAAAACTTTCATATGCTTTATTACAACATTTGAGCAGGAAATGATGGAATGAATGGTGGTTGGGAGCATTCAAATGGGAAAATGGTGGGAAAATTCAAAGGGGGGCAAAACAAAGCATATACAATAATTTACAGCATGTATACATTCCCTCTTGTCCCATGCATGAACTTTCCCGCCCTCGGATGCCTTAGGGCAATGATTTAGCACATTCACGCGAATAGATCCAGACACCCGAAGGAAGAACAGATCGTTTGGGAAAAGGGGTAAAGGGATAGAGAGTGTGAGAGAGAAAGAGAGACTTATGGGGACTACTACGCTCTCTGGCGCACCTTCAGCAACCTCATTTGAGGCAACTGTTCCCCCTGGTCTGTGATTCAGGCTCGCCTCCCTTATGGTCCCTTCCTCCCTTCTGTGGCAGTGCCTGGTCATTTGGGGAGGCTGCGTGAAGTCCAGATGCCCAAAGCGATGACCTGCATGGCTTTTGGAATCCTTGTTTCATCATGCGAGGGCTCTCCGAGGCACCGTTGCAATGATTGTGGTGCGGAGAAGGCACATCGGGTCCGTAAGTATTTTAGTGTATGTAAAAATGCAGTGGAGGAATGGTTGATCAGCGTAGTGATGGCAATGTACAAAAGAGCGTGCACAGCTGTAAGGACGAAGGACGGGAACAATGGTGAGTTTGAGGTTAAGGTGGGAGTGCATCAGGGGTCGGTACTAAGTCCACTACTATTTGTAGCTGTGATGGAGGAGCTGGCTCGGAACGTAAAGGAGGGTTTACCATGGGAGTTGTGGTATGCAGATGATCTGGTGTTGATTGCAGAAAGTATGGATGGACTGAAGGAGAAGATGAACAAGTGGAAGGAATGTATGGAGACGAAAGGTCTGAAGGTGAATATCGGAAAAACGAAGGTGATGGCAAGTGGTAAAGCATGTGGTGAGGTGGAAAGAACTGGGAAGTGGCCGTGTGCTGTGTGCAGGAAGGGTGTCGGAGTGAATACCATTCAATGTACAATGTGCGCTGAGTGGGTTCATCAAAAATGTGGTGGTTTGAGAGGGTCATTAACCAGTGTGGCAGCTACATTCAAGTGTAAGGTGTGCGCAGAGGGAGCTGCAGATGGAGGAAATGTTGAGTTGGATCTTGGAGACGGCGTGAAGCTGGAAGGTGTGAAAACATTTTGTTACCTAGGAGACATGCTGAATGGAGAAGGTGGATCAGACTCGGCAACGGTTGCTGGAGTGAGATGTGCATGGAAGAAGTTTCGGGAACTGAGTGGCGTGCTGACGAGGAGGGGAGTGTCGTTGAAGCTGAAGGGAAAGGTGTATGCTGCATATGTGAGAAGTGTTATGATTTATGGGAGCGAGGCATGGGTAATGAACGTAGAGCAGCATCGAAGGCTGGAAAGGGTGGAAATGCGAGTGGTTCGGTGGATGTGTGGAGTATCTTTGAGAGAGAGGAAGACAAATGATGAATTACGAAAGATGATGGGAATAGAGCCTGTGATGGATGCTGTGAAGAGAAACAGGTTGAGATGGTTTGGTCATGTATTGAGGAAGGATGAAAGTGACTGGTTGAGAAGAGTGATGGAAATGAATGTAGAAGGAAGTAGAGGACGGGGAAGACCGCGAAAGACTTGGCTGAAGATGGTGGAAGAAGAAATGCGGGCAAGGAGGTTAACAAGGGGAGATGCAGAAAATAGGGCAAAATGGAGAAGATTGTCATGGGGCCCGCAAGGCTCACCCCCGCTCTAGCAGGGAAAATTGACTTAAAATGCCTGCCTGTTGTAAAAGACAGAAATATGGAGGAAAGGAAAATAATATTTGAAAAGAACGAAAGAGAGGAAAATAGAAGATTATATTATAATATTAATAATATTATTATTATAATATTATTATTATAGAAGATTATATTATATCTGTATCGTATTATAATAGAGCAAACATATACCCCGAAGACGCAAACTACCCCAAAGACCCAAAATATCCAGAAGACCCAAAACATCCTGATGACCCCAAAGACCCAGAAGACACAAAATACTCCGAAGACCCAAAATATCCAAAAGACTCAATTGCCCCAGAAGACCCCAAAGATCCGAAAGACCCTTAAAGACCCCCAAGATCCAAAATACCCCCAAAGAACCAGAGGACCCAAAAGACCCAAATAGTCTGAAGACCCTGAAAATCCTTAAGATCTGTAAGACCCATTAGACCAGCTTGGACGCTTGACCATTCAGAGTTTTAGATCACCTGGACCTTTTTAGATTTCAAATAAATGATATCACCAATATTAGAAATGAATTTGTTCAATAAATGTTTGTGTTATGATTGGTGTAAATCATGACAAAACAGCAACTCGAGTTCAGTCACGTCTTTATCCTCAGTTAAAACAAGCCCGTGCCTTTGTAAGGACGAGTAGTGAGGCGAGTGAAGCGAGCCAATCCATGCTAGTATATTTAAGGACCCAAGTGGACTGCACAGCCAAACTGCTCGGGCCAAGACGAATGCACTCCCAAAGCGAACTAAACTGATCTGCACACTTAGGCTGGTATAGGGCATTCCCAACATTGGTGGACCATCATAGGCTTTGCCACTGCTGCTGTGGTCGTACCGGATTGGCAGAGCCGGACCGCAGACATGTCCCGCCCGAAGCAGAGGAGGAGTTGGACTCTTTGTCCTTGTTCCTTGTCACATCCTTGTTCCTTCATCACAGAGCTAAGTCTATTCTGAGCCATTCAGAGCTCAAACTAGCTAAAAAAGAGTGCAAATTATCAAGTACCCCTTTCACGCTACAAAATCTCAGAGGTATTTCAGAGTTAAATCCATTTCTACCCAATCGCTACCTGTGAAAATTCGGAGCTCCCACACTATACTTTTCTTTCCGGGGGGGCGGGGGGGGGTGGGGTGGGGGTAAGTATTTTTTTAGGGCCGACCGGAGTATTTTAACCCTCCTTAGGACCAAGGTTATCTCGGAGGTAGCATTTTACACCAGGGTATCAGATGAAGTGTGAAATGAGTGGAGTTTATTTAATTTCTGGGTAAAGGTTTACGTAATAGTGTGTGGGCAAAGGCCAAAAATATTATTTACTGGTGCTCGGTGGACATGTAGTATGTTGTCCACCAAATCCTTAGACAATAGAAGCGCAAAAACAAGCCATTACTTTACAACTTTACATTACAAGCATCAAAAGTGCTCTAAATCTTTCTTCTTTGAAGCCGTCAACAATGTCATCTCTACTGGCTGGACCATATACTCCTTCTTTGCAGAATCTTTAAAATCAAGAGAAAAATGGCAATCATAGCTTTAAGAACAGGCGCCATTTTGTGTCATGAGAGCACTGCGAATGGGGCCACTGTAAAGCAAAGCATCGTGGATCCATCCCGTTTCACGGTGTCATCTCTCCTTGCTGAAGAGATGGGTTGCCGGACCACAGACATGTCCGCAGATGGGTTGCGGACTGCCGGACCGCAGTTTCACGGTGTCCATCTCTCCATTTCACGGGATGGTAATCACGAACCTATATTCTGAAAAGGCACCGAAACATCCCGGAGAAGCTTGTCCCAGGTTAAGACACCATGGTTTTAGCGAAACCAGTATGAAAGGGACGGAGGGGTAAAGAACCGCACGATAATAACAGGGGTATTGAAGGTTTACTGGCATCATGATGAGAAAACTAGAAATCACATTATTACCAAAGAAAGAACGTAATCCTTGGTTTTGTTGAGTAATGTACTGTATACTAGTGGTGGTTTGTCTGCAGGCACATGTTCGCTCCACTGTTGTGTAATGTTCTCGAGATGTTGTTTTTTTCGCTTGATTGCCAATAATTCCAAGAAAAGCGGAACTTCTGTTTTGTAGATGCGGTGTTGGACCTGGACTGCTTTCACAAGCATGTGACCCCATGTAACCCTAACCCTAACCCTAACCCTAAGCCTAACCCTAACCCTAACCCTAATGACTAACAACCCTAACCCGAACCCTAACAACTCAGGCCATTGATACCTGGCCAATAATGTTAGACTCCAAGTTAGTTATTGTGTCAACTTTGGAAGATTTTCTTCTCTCCTATAATTGACATGTTTTTGAGAGCAGTTATGATAGTCTTGGAAAGCTCAAATATGATAGTCAAGGGCGTTTTCTGTGATAAGGAAGCCATGTGTTTTGACTCTAATGCAGATACTGACACAAAATATTGCAATTTTTCATTATCTTTTCTCCCCCAACCCTCATTTTGCAATGTCCCTAACTTCCCTTTTATCCCATATCTTTATCTCAATATTCCCCACCATGTCCTCCCTTTACAGGCCTACAGAAAATGTAGATAAGCCATGGTACAGGTGAACAGGAAGTCCCATTACCTTTTGGATTGTGAGGTGAGGTGGACCATTGTTTTCCAGGAAGTACTGTAGATAATGATGTAAATCAGAAGGTTTCAATCAATTGACAATGAATGGTGACATTTGCAGCCTTCCATGTGTTACATAGGGTTACAGTTTCTCACAATGTATTACTGAATTTAACACAAGATACTTCAACTTTTGCCTGACAGCTTGACTTGACTAGCATATTCGAATCCACTGCAAGACAACAACTTCCCTCATCATGGTCTGTTTTATGTTGTCACAAAAAATGACTGGGGTTAATAAAGGGGTAATTATTCATCATTATTTCTTATTGAGTGTTAGTAAGTGTTTCTATACCCAAATTAGCATTGACCAGAATCGGCTGTCTTGTTAGTTTTCCTATCATCTCACCCTCGTGTCTGTCTCTTCTCCTCATCTTCCATCTGTGGTTCTGCTTAAATCACCCCATTGTCGTTTTTCACCTCCCACACAGATGCCACGTAAACTTGTCGGTGTCTACATGTGCGAGATTGAGCCTCTCACACTGGTTTTACAAATGGCTCATCACATGTGTGCTCCTAACTAGTTATCGTTACAACACTGCAAGAACACATGTGCGAGACAAGCGCAGCCGTGGTGTGGCAGATAAAATAAAAGTAAAGATGTGGTGGGCACTGCCGATTGTGGTGGTGCCACGTAAAAAAAAAACGTAGCAATGATAGCACCAGAGAGTCTACCTACGCAGGACAGAAGTGAGTCACGCCTCGCACATAGTTCGGGACCCACGGATAGAAAGCCATGCAGCCAGCTGTGGAGAGCCTCGCCAGACCAGGAGAGGGGTCTGAAGCTGTGCCATGCCTTAGCATCTCCAGATTAGCCTGTGCCATGCCTCAGCATCTCTAGACTAGCCTGTCCCATGCCTCAGCATCTCCAGACTAGCCTGTGCCATGCCTCAGCATCTCCAGATTAGCCTGTGCCATGCCTCAGCATCTCCAGACTAGCCTGTGCCATGCCTCAGCATCTCCAGACTTGCCTGTGCCATGCCTCAGCATCTCCAGACTAGCCTGTGCCATGCCTCAGCATCTCCAGACTAGCCTGTGCCATGCCTCAGCATCTCCAGACTAGCCTGTGCCATGCCTTAGCATCTCCAGATTAGCCTGTGCTATGCCTCAGCATCTCCAGACTAGCCTGTGCCATGCCTCAGCATCTCCAGACTAGCCTGTGCCATGCCTCAGCATCTCCAGACTAGCCTGTGCCATGCCTCAGCATCTCCAGACTAGCTTGTGCCATGCCTCAGCATCTCCAGACTAGCTTGTGCCATGCCTCAGCATCTCCAGACTAGCCTGTGCCATGCCTCAGCATCTCCAGACTAGCCTGTGCCATGCCTCAGCATCTCCAGACTAGCCTGTGCCATGCCTCAGCATCTCCAGACTAGCCTGTGCCATGCCTCCTGGTATTTCACAGGAAAGACCCACACAACACTTGCACCTTTGTGCATTCTCCCTTGCGTCCTTTGTTCCTGACTGAGTCTGCTCACGATAACATTCGTGCTAAGAATAGCCGGGAAATAGTTACCATCCCGGCGAGCCGTTCGGTATGTCTCTGTATTTTATTCCATTTTCACTTACTGTGCCCCCATCCCCATTATTTACCAAACTATTTGCTGTGTATTTTCATCCACAATCCCATCCTCCCATAAAACCATACACACGTACTGAAACAACCGCACGTTACATTGATGAAACACAACTACATCGCCTGTTGATTAGCCATGCGTGTGTAGAACGCCTCCGCTCGACATCCTTGGAGTTCATCTTAGGCGGTCTTGTGCCGCCCGTTAGGTAGACTGGGTCCATTACAATATTCTCTGCGATTCAGGTTTTCTTCAGTTTGGCCAAAAACAACTTCAAATTCTTGCTATCTTGCCTTGTAGCTGAATCTTATTACCTCCACTACCAAAGATGGACAGAGGTTATGTATTCAGCCCTATTTGTCTATGAGCGGGATATCTCAAAAGGTTATGAACGGATTCGGATGAGAAACTTTGTGGACAGGTTGGGTGTGTGATAAGGACGAATTGATTAGATTTTGCTGAAGATCCGGACCTGGATACAAGAATTTTAAAAGTGGTTCTTCACAGTGAAGATGGGGCTCGGCTTGTTCTCATCACCTATCCAACTCATCCAACTAGTTTTGTCATAACTTGTCCACAACGTTTTGAAACATCATGCTATAACATTTATCGTTTTTGGCCCTATCTATCAATGGTGAAAAATGACTTTTGCAATTCTAATTTCCGGATCTTCACTAAATTCTAATCCTTTCGTCCTTGTCAGATACCCAACGTCCCCACCAAATTTAGTCCAAATCCGTCCATAAGTTTTTGAGATATCCTGTTCAGAGAGACAGACAGACAGACAGACAAGGGCGAAAACAACCTCCATCCACCTTTAGTGGTGGTGGTAAACAACTGTACAGAACAAGAAGAAAAAGACATAAAATGTCACAGCCCCTGCCGTGCTTTCAGTAATTTTGCTGTATGGAGTTAAAGGCTGTCAGTTGGCCATCTTTGTCCAGATGACGAAACAAAATCTTTTGCATATGTATATTCTCATGTATTGTCTTTGTGCCAAGTTTTAAGAAAATTGGTCCATGTATGTCCGAGAAATGGTTAAGGACACGTTTGAGTAACAAAAAGGGTGCCAGTCGGCCATCTTTGATCTGTTCTCGAAAAGAAACGACGTGCGTATGTAAGCCACCATTCATTATCTTTGTGCAAAGTTTGAACGGGATCGGTAAATGCATTTCCGAGAAATGGTTGAGGATGTCTTCAACATCGGGATTTTTCCAACTAAAATGGCCGCCAGTCGGCCATCTTTGATCGCATCAAGAAACAAAATGTGCATATTGTCTTTGTGCCGAGAATAAACAAAATCGGTCCATACATGTCCGAGATATGGTTGCTGATGCATGCACGTATGGATGGACGGACGGATGGATGGACGGACGGACGGACGGGACCCATTCCGTAAGCCCCCATTTCGTACTAATTCCACCAGGGGCTAATAATCTACTCCACACCTGTCCCTTTTTCTCTTTTCTCCCTCTCTAACCGCTGCTTACAAATCATCTGAGATATCTTATTGATATTCTGTCTGTTTCTGCCTCGCCTGCAAATTTGATTATTCATTGTGGTTGAGTTTCCTCCAGTGTTATACATCTTTCCACTTTAGAGTTACTGGAGGCCTGGATTTAGGCCTGACAATTACGTACATTTGGCCAACTTTTTGTTCTTTATCGATTCCCTATTTTTTACCTTGATTGTATTTGAACTGCCGCATTTTCTCTTTTTCAGTTTTGTGCATCTTTTTATCCTTCACCGAGTCTCTTTTCATCTTTAATTGTCAACATTGCTTTTCGCCTGCATTGTTAAGGTAACTTCCAGGTTCCCAGCTTGATGCTTTCTTAGTTTCGGTTAATAACTTTTTAAATCGTACAAGCTTCAGTGGTCATAAGCCCCAAACCATGCATTTTTTCATGAGCCTTGAAAGGAGTGTGCTGAAGATGACCACACTGATTTCTTCTTCGGTCAAATGCAGCACAAGGTTTTCCGCGAATGCAGCGCCCTCTGCTGGTGAGGGCAGGAATTTGGAATTTGGCCATGATGCCGGTGATGGCTCGCCTACTCTTTGTGAAAGACTCACCGTGGGATCTTTAATGTCCACCATATACTGCTGGTAGACGAGATGCCCGTTAATATCCGTCCAAGGGACAACACACACATTGATGGATTACCCTGCCTGTTTAATACCGGTTTGACGGTTTATAGCTGGGTCGGGATTCAAACCCAGGCGAGACAGCTTAGAGGCGAGTGTGCGTATCTCAGCTCGGCCATCCTGTCAGCCCTGCCACAGACTGAGAGATGGTGACAAAATTAACACCTTGACATATCAACACAAGCCATGAGAGACCAAGTTGATAACCATTTTGTTTTTGCAACTAGACAATCTGATAAAATTTTCTAAATTTGACACTAAATTAATCTGTTGCAAGACTATGTGTAGGCTGACAGTATAGCCTAAAGGTAAGCAAACTCACCGATGAGCTGTTTAACCTGGGTTCGAATCTCATTTCAGCTGTAAACTTGTAAACTACCATCCTGGTGCTTGCAGATCAGGCCAATAATGCATGTGCCATCCTTTGGTTAAATTAGTGTCCCATATGCTAGCATTAGTTAGTGGATGTTAAAGATCCCACGATGTCCTTCACGAAGAGTAGGCGAGCTATCGCCGGCATTCTGGCTAAATTCCACCTTCGTGTATGCTCAGTTGAGTATCCTCATTCTATAGTGGCGATCAGTTCAGGATTGTCAGGATATCAGGTTCAGGATTGTTCAGGAAAAATGGCCTCTAAAGATGGTTTTTTTTTTTTTTTTAAGTTCAGGATTGTAACCCTAGCCGAGAAACTGCGTTGGCAGAACTGATGCACCGCATGCAGCATGGTGGACAGATAGACAAGGCTATGTATCTTGTCCTTATCACAAACAATATATTTATTACATTTAAAAACACTTCAAAAAATTCCCCCTCAAAAGCCATTAAAAATCTGAAAAGATAATCCAAAACTCGTGTTCATCTAAACTTTTGAAAACCCATGTGACAATTGTGTATTGAGCATTGTATTGTATGAGGATATGCAAGATAATATTTTATTGCCATTAGAAAGTGCAGAAGTCTGTTTTGATACTTACTACTTTTGATTAAATAAATTAATATTTTGTAAATTGGCCTATTCAAAAAGTTAGATATTGGAATTTTTAAATGTCTGTAATATTTCTGTTTGGGTCTCGTAATAGATATTTCATATTTATGTTTTGGTGTTTTTCTAAATTTTTTAATGTCTGTAATATTTCTGTTTTTGGGTCTCATAATAGATATTTCATATTTCTGTTTTGGTGTTTTTCTAAAAAAAAATTTATGTCTTTGTAATATTTCTGTTTTTGGGTCTCATGATAGATATTTACTATTTCTGTTTTTGGGTCTCGTAATAGATATTTAATATTTCTGTTTTGGTGTTTTTCTAAATTTTTAAATGTCTGTAATATTTCTGTTTTTGGGTCTTGTAATAGATATTTCATATTTCTGTTTTGGTGTTTTTCTAAATTTTTAAATGTCTTTGTAATATTCCTGTTTTTGGGTCTTGTAATAGATATTTCATGTTTCTGTTTTTGAGTATTTCTAATTTTTTTAATGTCTGTAAATTTATGTTTTAATATTTGTGTCTTGGAAAAGATCTTCCTCTTTTTGCTTCCACCTTCTCTGTCTTCTCTCTCTCTCTCTCTTTCTCTCTCTCTCTTTCTCTCTCTCTCTCTCCCTCGCTCTCTCGCTCTCTCGCTCTCTCGCTCTCTCGCTCTCTCGCTCTCTCGCTCTCTCGCTCTCTCGCTCTCGCTCCCCCTCTCTCGCTCCCCCTCTCTCGCTCCCCCTCTCTCGCTCCCCCTCTCTCGCTCCCCCTCTCTCGCTCCCCCTCTCTCGCTCCCCCTCTCTCGCTCCCCCTCTCTCTCTCAACATTTTGTCTTCAGCTGTTCGTCTTTAACAGAGAGGATGTTTTGGCATTAAGGCAATATAATTTGGACAGACTTGGAGTCCATCAAATCCACTTTCCATTTCCTTCATCCACTATTAACCTTTATCAGGGACCTGATTTGCGACATGCATTATTTGTTTTAAAAATAATAAAAACAGTTAGCATAGCACTTGCTGTGGAATTTAGCTACAGTCATGTGAAAAAGTAAGTACACCCCATGTAAAGTTTTGACTTTTTCAACATATTTCAACATACAGCTATTTGATCTTCATTTCAACAATATTGATAGATAAAGGTGATATAATATAACACATATCATGAAACATTTACATTTTGTCATCCATTGTATAATTTAAATGAACATAAATGAAAATTTTGCATGTGGAAAAAGTAAGTACACCCCGAAATTTATCACTACTTCGAATACCTAAAATTAGAATCAGGTGCACCAGCTCGGGTGCAAATGATTAGAACATCGTTAGAGAGGATCTTGGAGGAACCTGCCTTATTTAAACTTCAGACATTTCGTTTGGTTTGCTCTTTGTTGTTGAAGTGTGCGGCGTCACCATGCCTATATCAAAAGAGCTCTCTGAGGCCTACAGAAAGAAGGTTATAGATGCCGACGAGTCTGGGAAGGGATTAAAAAAGATCTCCAAACAATTGAAATCAATAATTTGACTGTCCGGAAGATCATCAACAAGTGGAGAAGATTCCAAACAACTGCCATCTTGTTCAGGCCAGGCCGCCCCAGCAAGTTCAGCCCGAGAGCAGACCGCAAGATGCTGAAAGAAGTCTCTAAGAACCCCAGAATGTCATCATGGGACCTACAGGTAGCTCTTGCCACTGTTGATGGCAAAGTGCACGAGTCTACCATTAGAAAGAGGCTGCACAAATTTGATCTACATGGGAGGTGTGCCAGGAGGAAACCTTTGCTGTCCAGAAAGAACATCTGGGCAAGACTAAAGTTTGCCAATGAACACCTAGGCAAAGACCAGCACTTCTGGAACAATGTGCTCTGGACAGATGAGTCAAAGGTAGAGCTATTTGGCCACAGTACCAGAAGACATGTTTCACGAAAACCAAAGAGAGCATTTGACCACAAGAACCTGATACCAACTGAAAAGCGTGGTGGTGGAAATATTAATGTTTGGGGCAGCTTTGCTGCATCAGGGCCTGGGCAGCTCACCATCATATAATCCACTATGAATTCTTCATTGTACCAGAGGGTGCTTGAGGATAATGTGAGGCCATTTGTTGGAAAGTTGAAGCTCAACCGAAGGTGGACCTTGCAACATGACAATGACCCGAAACACACCAGTAAATCCACCAAGGAATGGCTGAAAAAAAAGAAATGGAGGGTTCTGGAACGGCCAAGTCAAAGCCCGGATCTAAATCCCATCGAGATGTTGTGGGGGGATTTGAAATGATCTGTGCATGCAAGAAACCCCTCAAACATCGCACACCTGAAAGAATTCTGCATGGAAGAGTGGGCAAAAATTTCTCCCAGTCGATGTCAGAGACTGGTAGACAGTTATAAGAAACGCCTACTTGAGGTTGTTTCTGCCAAAGGGGGCAAAACCACCTATTAGAGCCAAGGGTGTACTTACTTTTTCCACATGCGAAATTTGCATTTATGTTTATTTAAATTATATAATGGACTACAAAATGTAAATGTTTCATGATATTTGTTATATTATATCACCTTTATCTATCAATATTGTTGAAATGAAGATCAAATAGCTGTATGTTGAAATATGTTGAAAAAGTCAAAACTTTACATGGGGTGTACTTACTTTTTCATGTGACTGTATATATATATATATGTATATATATATATATGTATATATATATATATATATATATATATATATATATATATATATATATATATATATATATATATATATATATATATATACAGTGGAACCTTGACTTACGAGTGCCCCAACTTACGAGTTTTTCGAGATACGAGCCGTCGCTCGGGCGGTTTATTGCTTTGAGATGCGAGCCGAGATCTGAGTTACGAGCTTTCGCCACCCGGTCATGTGGTTATCTTGCCGTGCAAGTACAGTTTCTCTGTCGTATAGCGCTGCATTTTTGTTTTCGCATGTTGGTTATTTTGAGTTTACGCCGCCAGGTGGGTTCTGGTCACGTGGTTATCTTGCCGTGCAAGTACAGTATCTCTGACGTATAGCGCTGCATTTTTGTTTTCGCATGTTGGTTATTTTGAGTTTACGCCGCCAGGTGGGTTCTGGTCACGTGGTTATCTTGCCGTGCAAGTACAGTATCTCTGCCGTCAACTTGTTCAGAGTGCCGGCGATAGCTCGCCTTCTCTTTGTGGAAAACACGGTACTGAGAAGAAGAAGAGGATGATGTGCTTGGATATAAAACACGCAATCGTCGAAAAACATGAGCGAGGTGCCGAGGAGGACGTATATAACGGCAGAGGAGAAGAGCATGCCAGGCCACAACTTGTTCAGAGTGCCGGCGATAGCTCGCCTTCTCTTTGTGGAAAACACTGTGAGATCCTTAACATCCAACAACTAATGGGACGCAAACGGGGCGCCCAGTTTAGCGGTACACACATTGATGAATCACCCTGCCTGTGATTCACCCATGACAGGTTATAGCTGGGTCGGGATTCAAACCCAGGCTGGACAGTTTAGACTTTAGAGTCAAGTGTGCGTACCTCCAGTCCAGGCCATCCTGCCAACTTGTATGCTGCATACAGGTGAAATATAAAGCGCGAGATATTTTTATATATACTGTATATTTAAAAAAAAATTGGTGTGGTTTTTGGCGGGCTGGAACGGATTAATAGCATTTCAATGCATTTTAATGGGGAAATTTGATTTGAGAAACGAGCAATTTGAGTTACGAGCTCCGTCACAGAACGAATTAAACTCGTAAGTCAAGGTTCCACTGTATATATATATATATATATATATATATATATATATATATATATATATATATATATATATATATATATATATATATATGTATATATATATATATGTATGTATATATATATGTATGTATATATATATGTATGTATATATATATGTATGTATATATGTATGTATGTATATATGTATGTATGTATATATGTATGTATATATATATATGTATGTATATATATATGTATGTATATATATATGTATATGTATGTATATATATATGTATGTATATATATATGTATATGTATGTATATATATATGTATGTATATATATATGTATGTATATATATATGTATGTATATATATATATGTATGTATATATATATGTATGTATATATATATGTATATATATATATATGTATGTATATATATATGTATGTATATATATATGTATATATATATATATGTATGTATATATATATGTATGTATATATATATGTATGTATATATGTATGTATATATATATGTATGTATATATATATGTATGTATATATATATGTATATGTATATATATATGTATGTATATATATATGTATGTATATATATATGTATGTATATATATATGTATATATATATATATGTATGTATATATATATGTATATATATATATATATGTATGTATATATATATGTATATATATATATATATGTATGTATATATATATGTATATATATATATATATGTATGTATATATATATGTATATATATATATATATATGTATATATGTGTATATATGTTGCGGATATGGGACTTGGCCTCAATATCCGCTTGTAAATACTCCCCTATTTCCCCAATACTCCCCAACTATCCCCAATCCCCCATTCCCTCGTCCCATTGCCTGTAAATAACACTCTGTAGAACCGACCTTCCCCTTTTTCCCCCATTAAATGTCGTGCCCAGGTCCACCGCATCTCACGTAGACAACTTTCGGACATCTTGCTAGTTATTCTTAGTCTATGTCAGTTAAGGACTCGTTTCCATTAATTCTGACTCTTCGTTGCACCAGAATGTGATTATATGGCACCAGTAGTGAGTTTAGGACCTTCCCATACCTCCTCCCATCTTCTTCCCCAAACAACAACTACAACAACAACTACAACAACAACTACAACAACAACTACAACAACTACAACAACGGCGCGCGGGGAGTGTGCGTCCTCACTCCGGCTCGGTTAGCCGCCATTACCCATGCGCTCCACGGGGTTACCACGAAGGGGCTGGCTGTCAGCTCCTCGTCAAGGGCGGAGCCTGGTAACCCCCCCGCACCCAATAAGAAGGGCGGACCGATTCCATCTGGGGCGGAGCTAACGAGCCGAGGGCGTGTCACTCCCCGCCGGATATACGCAGCGACTGACCGGATGTGACGTGAGATGCGCCCCCAGCTTGAGAAGAGCCAGTCACCACCTCCGAGCGCTGAGCGACCTCCCCGCATCTATTGGACCGGACCGGGTCGATTTGTCCCTGAGCCAAGAGTGCACCTTGAGCCATCGACTGCCCGCTTTCCTTGCCATCAATCCCCGTGTGAGTCAGTTTTTGTCCTGTTTATCTGTCGTCTGTCAGGGAATAAGATAAGTGTGTCTAAGTGCCTGTCTTTCTATGCTGTCCCTCTTGTAGTTGTAATCTGACCTTCCGCCCTAATATAACCTCCTCCGGAGGTCTTGAGAACTGAACCCTTGGTGTCGTGTCATTTTAATCCCAGCCGTTGTGTCCTTTTCCATCATTGATTCAGCGTAGCGCGACTCGGCAACGTTCGAGTATAATCGGGTAACTTGTGCGGACACGGCGGCCATTCCGCTCGGCCCACCATAACATCAAAGTCGTGTCTGTAACAATTGGTGTCGAGGAGTGAGATTGGACCCGGAGCGCGTTTACGCGCTCGAAATTATAACGGCGAAATTTGAATTTGTTTTACGGAAATAAAAACCCGAATTTTGAAAGTCGCGCTATGGCGGATCAAGACAGCTGGGGTCCGGTAGAGGAGAGTGAGGCAGGGTCGGTCCAGGACCAAATTGAGGGACGCGAGGAGAGCGAAGCAGCGAGGGTAGCAGACGCACAAAATAGCGTCGTTGCGCCCGACATTGCGGGTGCGCAAAATGGCGCCTCGCTGGTCGCGGCGACCGTGGCAGCGCCCCTGGTGGATTCGAACCTTTTCCTCCTGCAAATGGGGGCCCTTATGGAGAGGCTAGAAGCAAAAATGGGGGTAATGGGAAACCAAATGGGGGTAATGGGGAACCGGATAGAGGCTCAGAGTGAGCAAATGGGGGTAATGAGGGACGAAGCGAGGGGTACCGGTGAGGGGTTAGACAATAATTTTAAGGGATTAGACAAGAAATTTGGGAAATTAGACGACAAATTTGAGGGGTTAGACAACGGGATAAAAGAGGTAAAGAATGGGTTAACGGGGGTGGAAAACAGAATGGCTGCCCAGGAGAATCAGATAGAGGGAGTGAAAAATGGGTTAGAGGGGTTAGAAAACAGGATGGAAGGCAAATTGAGGGACATGAGGGACCAAGCGGAAAGGGAAGTTAACCAAATGGGGCAGCAGATAGAGGGGGTCAGAATGGGGGTAGAAACCAAACTGGATGCTCACAGGGAGGAAATGGAGCAGATGAGGGTGGCATCTGGGCAGGAGATGCAAGTGATGGGAGAGGAGATCAGAAGAGGAGTGAGTGAGGAGGTCGGAGGAGTGCGCGAGGAGGTGAGGCACTGTAAGGAGCGCATGGAGAAGGAGGTGAGAAAGGGGACTGTAAAGTTACAAGGGGGCATAGAGGACCTGACGCAGGAGGTGGAACAGCTGACGGAGGGACAAAAAGAAGTAACGGGGCAGGTTCAAAGGAACACTGCGGTATTAGGAGGATTAAAAGCGACACAGAAAGAACTAAAAGATGACTTTTTTTTTTTTTTTTTTTTTTTTTTTTTTTTGTATACAAGGTCGAGGCTCGTGAAAGAGCGAACATTAATCACACAGAAAGACAAACCGACACATAAAACATATAACATAGGGAGCGGTAGACAAGATGGGGAGAGAGGGGGAAGGACACAAACACAACATTTGAGAGCAGGGACCGAGAGACATGGAGACATCGAGAGATCTGAGAGAGGGCGAGGGCTTTGAGGGGGGGGGCGTGGGAAGGGGGCGGTGGGAGAGGTATAAAACATATGGACACTGCCAGGACTTCCAGGAAAGAAGTTGGAATTTCAAACAAGGTGGATCTGGGGTGAATTAGCGGGGGTAGAAAAGATCAAGGTTTTGGATGGGGGAAGATAAGAGATGGTGGTGAACAGCTGTTTTAAAGACCTGGAGGGAGGAGTGGGATTGAAGGGAGTGAGGGAGTTTGTTCCAGAGGCGGGAGAAAAGAGGAATGAAAGAGTGAAGGTGAGCAGAGAGCCGAGATTTCGGCAGTTTAACCATCAGAGGGTTGCTGGCAGATCTTGTGCGACCTGTAGGAATATTTGGGGGACAGAGCACAGAGAGAGCTGGGGGTGCAAGGCCGGAGAGGAGTCGGTAGAAGACAGAAAGACCACCTACCTGCCTGCGGTGAGTGAGTGAAAGGCCCTCAGAGATAGCTTCATCGCGGGAGATTCCAATAATTCTGAAAGCTTTGGTTTCAACAGCGTGAAGCCGAGCTAGGTGTGAGGCAGGAGCACCGGCCCATAGGGGAGAACAGTATTCCATTGAGCTGCGGATGAAAGCCTTGTATGTGGTGAGGAGCTCAGGTGTGCCGAGGAAGGACTTCGCACGACGGAGGATGCCCAGTCGGCGACTGGCTTTGGAGGCCAGCTTGGAAATGTGGTTTTCCCAAGAAAGATCATGGCAGATAGTGAGACCCAAAATCTTGAGCGACAGAACTTCTTGGAGAGGATTGTTGAGAAAGTAGATGGGAGGGTTGTCCAGTCGATCTTTTCGGAGAGACATAGTAAGAGTGTGAGATTTGTCAGGATTGAAAGACATGTTCCACTTGTTTGACCAGTCTGTGATTTTGTCCAGGTCTTCAGAGAGTGAGGAGGCAGCAGACTGCCGATCTGAGGGAAGAGGAATGGAGCGGCAGAGAGTGGAGTCATCAGCAAAGAGATAGAGAGGATTTTCGAGAGAGTCAGAGAGATCATTGATGAAGACCAGAAAAAGCACGGGGCCCAGAACACTGCCTTGGGGAACTCCAGCCTGAACAGGAAGAGGAGATGAGAGAAACCCATTCAGGGCCACACGTTGACGACGACTAGAGAGGAAGTCCGCCAGCCATGCGTGGAGATTTCCATGGATACCAAAGGAGGAGAGTTTGGTGAGCAGAGCGGGGTGCCAGACCGTGTCGAAGGCACGTGATATGTCGAGGGAGACAGCTCTAATTTCCTGTTTGGCATTGAGGACCTCCATCCATTGTTGAGACAGCAGAAGCAGCATGTCCAGAGTAGAGTGACCTGGTCTGAAACCAAATTGATGATCAGAGATCAAGCCATTGGAGAAGAGGAAAGATTTCATATCCGAAGCAATGATGGATTCCATGACTTTGCTGATAATTGGGAGAAGGCTGATTGGTCTGTAGTTGCTAGGATCTGTTTTTGCACCTTTTTTGTGCAAAGCGGTGATGTTGGCTGATTTCCAAGCAGATGGCAGTTGACCTTGAGCAAAAGAGAGGGTGAAGAGAACAGAGAGAGGGTGAGATAGAGCAGCAGTGCAGGATTTTAGGACCCGTGGGCTGATGCCGTCGGGTCCAGTTGCAGAATCAGAGTCGAGGGTTGACAGAAACTTTTCCACCTTGTCAGGAGGAAAGGACACGGAGTCCAGGAGCAGCAGGGTACGACTGGGTATGGTGGGTACAGAGAGGGATGGGTTTGGGACACAAGATTTAGAGGCAAACACAGAGTTGAGGCATTCAGCTTTTTCACGTGCGGAGTCAGCTGTGTAGCCGTTTGAGGTAAGGGAGGGGATGGAGGGGGAACAAACACCAGAAACGGATTTGACCAGACGCCACCAGGATTTGGAAGAGGGAGACAGATAAGAGAGTTCGGTCTTGAGAACGGAGAGATATTGTTTCCTGGCTCTCCTGAGGGTGGACACACACTTGTTTCGGGCTTTGTGAAAGGAAATGAGATTTCCTTCCGTTGGATTTGCTTTCCAGGAGACGAAGGCAAGTTGTTTCTGGGCAACAGCCTCACCACAAGATTCCGTGTACCATGGACGGGAGGAAGGGTATGACAACTGAAGACGAGATGGGATAAATCTGTGCATGAGAGAGAGCAATTTACTTTGGAAGAATTCCCAGGATGAGTTGATGTCAGAGGTGGTAGAGATGGGAGACCAGTCCAGATGATTGATGGCTGCTTGAAGACCGTGCCAGTTGGCCTGAGTGAAATGCCAGACTCGTCGACGCTGAGCAGGCTCCCTGAGGATGGTCAGAGAGATGTCCACTTTAACAAGGACATGATCAGATGATCCGATCGGAGCAGAAGAAGAGCAGCAGACATTTTCAGGGAAGTTAGTCATAACCAAGTCCAGAAGAGAAGATGTTCCGTTGACTGAGATCCGGGTCGGGAAATTGACAGATTGTGTCAGTCCCAGTGAGTCGCAGAAGTCCTTTGCTGAGGAGCCATGGCTGGTGAGAGAGGTACCCACACCCAGCCAACTGGCATGATGACAGTTGAAATCACCACATATGAGGAAGAGAGAGTTGGGATGAGTACATAGAAGTTGGTCCATATCATCAGACAGCGAGATGTAGATGGAGTCATCACTGTTTGGTGGACGGTACAACACACATATGAACAGGAGGTGGGAGCGAAGGGGAAGCCGTAGCCAGAGGTATTCCTGGGGGTGAGGTGGAGAGAGTGCAGTGCAGGGCGAGTGAGGAAGAGAGTTTTTGATAAAGATAGCAACCCCGCCTCCAGGACGAGGCTCAGGTCTATCATACCGGAGGAGGGAGTAGCCCGGGAGAGATACTATGGAATCAGAGACATCATAAAGGAGGAAAGTTTCTGTTAAGCAGATCACGTCTGGTTTGACAGAAGCAACCTGTATGGAGAGATCAGTTAAGTTTGAACGAAGGCCCCGGATGTTTGAGGTCCATACCGTTAATGAAGAGGAAGGGGGAGCATCAGATACAGAACAGGGGGGAGGAGGGGTAGGGTAAGATGTGGAAGAGGTGGAAGAGGTAGGGAGAGCTGTTGAAGGTGTGTCAGAGATTTCAGAATAGCTCGGAGAAAGGGAAGGATGGGGCGGACAAAAGGTTTGATGGTGATTGGGTGAGCCACAATGAGGTGTTATTTGAGGAGGGGGAAGAGCGCGGCAGAAGGTTGGGGGAGATGGAGGTGAGAGTTTGAAGGGGGAAGAAGCGGGGAGGACGCTTTGAGGAGGGGGAGTGAGAGGGGGGAAATTGAGAGGCAATGAGGGTGGGGAGATTTGAAGGGGAGGGGTGAGGGGGAAGTTTGGGAGGGAAGGGGCAAGGGGAGGGATTTGAAAGGGATGGGATATGGGGGAGATTTGGAGGGGAGGGGTGAGGCAGGAGTCTAGGAGGGGAGGGGCGAGGGGGCGTCTTGGCGGGGAGGGGTGAGGGGGTTGTTTAGGAGGGAGGGGGCAAGGGGGGAGATTTGAAAGGGATGGGTGATGGGGAAGATTTGGAGGGGAGGGGTGATGGGGAAGATTTGGAGGGGAGGGGTTATGGGGAAGATTTGGAGGGGAGGGGTGAGATTGGATTTTTGAAAGTGTACGATTTATGGGAAACGAACATTTATTGCAAAATGACTTGATAGCGACGAAGAGGGAATGTCAGATGGTACGTGAGGGACTGACAACGAGGTTGGACGAGGTGATAGAGGTAATGGAGACGAAGGACCGGCAGGTGAGGACGCACATGGAAACGGTCAAGGTAGCCTTGGAGGACGAGCTTGAGGAGATGTACCGGGGAATAAAAGAGGTGAAGCAGAAATTAGAAGAAGTGGAAGAAGGGGTGAGCGAAATTAAGAAGCGACGGAGAGAGGATAAGAAAGAGATAAAGGAGGAAGTAAAAGAATTGGTCCAAAGTCTGTGTTTGGATCGTGATGATGTGCTCATTAACCGGATGAGGGATTCGCAGGTGATGGAGGAGAAGCGAAGAGGAAGAGGACCCGGTGTAAGTGGTGACCAATATGGTCGTGCGTATGATGCGCCAGGGGATTTAAGAAGCTTGGGGGTCGAGATGGACCCGGGTGTTCGTGAGAGGCCGTTGGTGAAGTGTGCGACAGGTCTGGTGTGCGAAAAAGGAGGTGTGCGAGGAAGTCCGACTCTGGGGTGTGTGAGGAAAAAGTGTGTGCCAAGGAGTGAGGATGCTGGCGAGAGTGAGTCGGTCGTAGCGCGTGTGCGAGGGAGCACATGGAAGCGCGGTGTGGTAAGTGTTACAGAGGGTGTGACGGGAGAGTGTGCGCGAGAAAGGTGTGTGACGGACAGGTGCATGGGGAAAGAGTGCGCTGTCAAAGGCAAGGAAGAATGCACACCAGTGGTGAGTGTTACAGAGGGTGTAACGGGAGAGTGTGTGCGAGAAAGGTGTGTGACGGACAGGTGCATGGGGAAAGAGTGTGCTGTCAAGAGTAAGGGTGAGTGCGTTGTCAAGAGTGGTGGTGAGAGTAGTGAGAGTGACAAGGAGCGTGAGTTGGTTGTGACAGGTGAGAAAGGATGCACACCTGGACTGGAAGAGCGTGAGTGGGAATGCACGCTGGAATTGGTAGTGAGGCACGTGGTTGGGTGTGCGAATGAGAGCACACCTGTGATTGTCACAGATGAGGTGACCGAGGAGGGGGCGCGAAGAGGTGTGTTGGTGAGGTGTGCTACCAACGAATGTGTGCCAAAGTGTTCGGTGGTCAGGTGTGTGACCAAGGCTGTGAGTGGAATGAGTGTACCGAGGTGTGTAAGGAAAGGTACGAGGAGCATGGGAACGGCTGGATGTGTGAGCAAGGAACGGGCTGCGGCGTGTAAGAATCCAGGTGAAGCATCGACGGTAACCAGGTTAGAGGTTAGGTCGACTTTTAGCCGAAGCGGGCCCTCGGTGCGTGCTGGGCCTCGCTTTGAACGGCCGCGTCCGTGCTCCACTAGGCGGAGCGGGCAGCCCGATAGAAAGGGTCGTCATGGCGACCACTTTTTGTTGAGGCAGTCCGGCAGGTCGAGATCGGGACATTGGATGGCTCCACGCCGAGATGGTGCGTGGGATCTCGGCCCGGGTAAGCCCCCATCCCTGCACCGAGTGCCGGACGCATCCAGCCGCTGGCACAGAACAACCCGCATTCATGGCTTGGCTTTACGAAGCCTGGCTTTGGACAGGAATTGGCGCACCGAGAGGCAGTAGTGAGTAGACGGGTGATGAGGTTAGTGTTTTGGCCCCAAAATTAGAGAAAAACAAAATTTGATGATTGGCAAAGGATTGGCAGTAGTGATTGGCAGATGATGGGTAGTGATTGGCAAATTTTTAATTTGTTGAAATTTGATGTGCAAAATTGGTAGTGAGCGATGGGCCCGGTGGGTAAGGCTGGCATCCCTGCCACCCTTCCCATAGGTGGGGCAAATGCGCAATAGCTTATGGGGTGTATGGCAGTGAAAACTAGCCCGGGTGGGTTAGGTTATATTGATAGGGCCCTAGAAGATGACATTAGGTGACGTTAAGTTTAGTTAGTGACTGATACCTGTAGTGGGGACGCAGGTAGATTAGTGTGGATGATAATGACGTGGTAGCGCAATAGTTTAAAGGGACGACTGGGAAGCGCAAGTTTTAGAAGGGAGTAGTTAGCTGAGATGATGCTGTGTGTGTGAGAATTGAACAGGTGTGATTGCACAGGTGTGCAACTGGACAGGTGTGTGGAGCAGTGTGTGAGTAGTGAGTGTTGTGGATCAGCGCGAATGCGCTTGGGGAGAGAAGGGTGCAGGTGGCACCAGGTGTGAGAGCACAGGTGTGCAAGTACAGGTGTGTGGAGAGAGTTGGAGTAAGTGGTACGGAGTGGTGTGCATGGTGCGAAGGTGTGGATGGGGGAAGAGTGGACCCCTTTCACGAGTACCCGGGGCGGGTAGTGTAAGTGTTAGGTAGAGGGTATAGGTAAATTGTGGTTGGATATTGGCATCTGTGGTGCGGGTGGCAGAAAGGTATGTGGATGGGTGCATTAGTGTTGTGGAAATGGCTGGGCGTGTAGCCTGTTAGTATGGGTAGTTGGTTGGGCACTCCACCACTGTGAGGATGTCGGCCAGGTGAGGCCGCAGGTGGGCTCTGGGAGCCGTTAGTGTCAGTGGGGCCCGAGGATCCGGAGGACGGACCCGGGTACCCCAGTGCCAGAGAGGGCACCGAGTGGGGAGAGCGCCAGAGGGCCTTCCCCAGGTAGTTAGGTTAGGGTAAGGAGCAGGTAAGCTCGGAGGCAACTGCAGTGGTGGAGGTGTGCAGGTGGGTAGACCCGCTGGGAGAGGTACACGCCACAGCCCAGAAATTGTGCGAGGGCACCGGGAGATGAATCGGGGGAGTGAGACCCCAAATTGAAAAGCACCACAGTTTGGCCAATGGGAATTGGTTTTTAGAACCCATAGTGTAAGAGGGCCAATGGTTTGGCCGGAGAAAGACCCCGGGTAGTGTAAAGTTGTTAAAGTCATTTAGGAAATAGTTAGGATTGATGAACCTGTCGCACCATACGCAGCCACTTACCTGTGGTGATGATGATGACTCCACACCTGTGTTTTCTTTGTTTTGTTGCAGGAAATGAAATTGCTGTGTGGATTGGTGAGACGCATCACGACGTGGATGAGACATTGGGGTGATTCCATCTCTCCCTCCCTAGGAGGGACTGATGATGAATTGGTGATGGCAAATTATGATGTTGAGTTGGAGATGGCAAATTGTGATGAGAGTTGAAAATGGCAAATTTGATTGGTTAGGAGGGAGAGAAGACGAATTTGGTATATGGGAGGAACGGGGAAGACAGTAGGGATGTTTGTTGATTTGTAAAATAGATGTTTATGGGTAGTGTTGTGTTTTGTGGATACAGTAAGGGGTAAGGGAGGGGCCATGTAGGTTACCTGGTGGGGGGGGGGGGGGAGCGTACGGTAGGAACGTACCTGTCTCACCTGGTTCCCATGTGCTCCCAGTGTGCATTACCTTGCATTGCGTGCACTTTTGCGCCCTTACCACCTTACTCACTTGTCTGCTTCTTTTGTCTCCCACCTCCGAGGATCTGGCTTTGGGGCAGAGAGAGAGGAGAGAGAGGTGCTGGCTCCGCAGTTGTGGGCCTGCACTTTCGCTGCTTGCTGCTTGGATCGATACACCATATGGACCGCAATGTTTGTGGCCACCCACAATGGACCGCAGTTCTTTTGCGGCCAAGCACCACCCGTGGAAGGACCTATGGGTCAACGTGGCACCTATGCCAAACAGGTGAACCACTAATAGTTGGCACCCTGACGGCCACAATAAGGAAACGGACGCGGTTGGCGCCTTTCTTTATTTTTTGAAAGAAGCCAGAAGGCCACGTGCACCACACGAAGAGCAAGAGACACCTGCAGGGTTAGGGGTTGTTGTTTTTATTTTAATGAACAATGGTGACTGCACCGATTGGTGCTTGGATGGGGTGGTGCTTTTGGTGCTGGGAAGGGGTGCTCTGCACATTATTAAAGGCCGTAGGCCACAGAGCACTCGTGGGTTGGTGTATCGATGCTGGCATGCGTGCTCTCTCTCTATGCATAACATCTGCATGTGTTCCTCCAAAAACAGGTCCTGGATCGTAGTGTAAATATCAGCGTAGTCTTGTAAATAATGCTCCCTACCGGCTGTATGTTTAGTTTGCGAATTCTTTCCGCAATTCGGTTATCCTGTGGGTGTGTTTCTGTGAGGAGAAGGGTGCAACGTCGCAGGGGGACATATTTACTCATTTGTGAATATCTGTAAAACTGTCGCACTCAGGGTAGAGTTAATAGTAGAGGGAACTACATCTGAGTGCCACACTAAAATAGGTAAAAATTTATCGGGTCGGGACGCCCCGAGGGTAGAGAAGGGTGCAATGTTGCGGATATGGGACTTGGCCTCAATATCCGCTTGTAAATACTCCCCTATTTCCCCAATACTCCCCAACTATCCCCAATCCCCCATTCCCTAGTCCCATTGCCTGTAAATAACACTCTGTAGAACCGACCTTCCCCTTTTTCCCCCATTAAATGTCGTGCCCAGGTCCACCGCATCTCACGTAGACAACTTTCGGACATCTTGCTAGTTATTCTTAGTCTATGTCAGTTAAGGACTCGTTTCCATTAATTCTGACTCTTCGTTGCACCAGAATGTGATTATATGGCACCAGTAGTGAGTTTAGGACCTTCCCATACCTCCTCCCATCTTCTTCCCCAAACAACAACTACAACAACAACTACAACAACAACTACAACAACGGCGCGTGGGGAGTGTGCGTCCTCACTCCGGCTCGGTTAGCCGCCATTACCCATGCGCTCCACGGGGTTACCACGAAGGGGCTGGCTGTCAGCTCCTCGTCAAGGGCGGAGCCTGGTAACCCCCCCGCACCCAATAAGAAGGGCGGACCGATTCCATCTGGGGCGGAGCTAACGAGCCGAGGGCGTGTCACTCCCCGCCGGATATACGCAGCGACTGACCGGATGTGACGTGAGATGCGCCCCCAGCTTGAGAAGAGCCAGTCACCACCTCCGAGCGCTGAGCGACCTCCCCGCATCTATTGGACCGGACCGGGTCGATTTGTCCCTGAGCCAAGAGTGCACCTTGAGCCATCGACTGCCCGCTTTCCTTGCCATCAATCCCCGTGTGAGTCAGTTTTTGTCCTGTTTATCTGTCGTCTGTCAGGGAATAAGATAAGTGTGTCTAAGTGCCTGTCTTTCTATGCTGTCCCTCTTGTAGTTGTAATCTGACCTTCCGCCCTAATATAACCTCCTCCGGAGGTCTTGAGAACTGAACCCTTGGTGTCGTGTCATTTTAATCCCAGCCGTTGTGTCCTTTTCCATCATTGATTCAGCGTAGCGCGACTCGGCAACGTTCGAGTATAATCGGGTAACTTGTGCGGACACGGCGGCCATTCCGCTCGGCCCACCATAACATCAAAGTCGTGTCTGTAACAATATGTATGTATATATATACAGTATGTATGTATATATATATGTATATATATATATATGTATGTATATATATATGTATATATATATATATATGTATATATATATATATGTATATATGTATATATATGTATATATGTATATATATGTATATATATGTATATATGTATATATGTATATATATATATGTATATATGTATATATATGTATATATGTATATATATATGTATATATATATATATATATATATATATATATATATATATATATATATATGAATATATATATATATATATATATATATATATATATATATATATATATATATATAAATATATATATATACGTATATATATATATATATATATATTGTCGCGGATATGAGGACTGTATTTTTTTTTGATTGTGTGTATTATTATTATTGTTTATTCTGCGCCTCCTGCCTCCGGAGCTGTGTAAAGGTCAAAAGGCGTCCCATAATTAGTCCATAAAGCATCCACACCACAGCTAATCATAGAATACCCCTGTCCGATAGCTTATATCTTATTTTGTGTTTTAGGGTAAGGCTGTGTCTCCCATTAATTGAAATACTCCATTGCACCAGTGAAAGAGATAGATTCCCTTCATTCCCACTCCCAAAACTTCCATTCCCCCTTTTCGTCAATTGCCATTCGCATTGCCAACTGCATTTTGGGCGGTTTTCTCTTCATCCGCCATTGACCACGAGGCAGGGTTGGGGAAGAAAGGCGGGGCCCCACCTCGTCATAGAGGGGAGGAGTGAGTCAGCCCCACTCAACCAACCACGAACAAGGGGTTGGACTTGGAGAGGGTGTGGAGAGAAACATCGAGGAGGTTCGCGAAGGTTGAGGGGCGGGGCGTATATAACCCGCAGGCTGGGCGTTTCCAGAGGGGAGATGAGCCTTTACCGAGAGACGAGAGGGAGTCCAAGGAGTTGAGTCCAACCAAGAAGTCCAGAGTTGAACTGCAGCTCGAGCCACCGCAACTGCATTTGCTGCAGCTGGGGCCACCGAAACTGCAGCCACAGCAGCGTGAGGCCTGGACGGCAGTTTGGAGCAGGGCCGCGGAGGAGCGGCGGCTGCCCAACGAGTCAATCGTGCTGAAGGACCAGTGGACCTCCCTATCCCGCCAGCCATCCATCTCCCGCCAGTCCTATCATCATTCCCCGAGTGAGTCTGTCCTTGTTTGTTCTGTCCCTGGGTTAATTAAGACTGTATGTAAGCTAGCGTTGCACTGTGTATCTAATCTCGTCTGTAAATAAACGTGACTGCTTTCTTCTTGATTATATGTGTAAATAATAAATCCAATTACTCTTCTGTACGTCTTCTTCCTCTTTGTATTCGGTCGCTTTAGAGTTTTCCCGATTGAATAGCGGTGGCGCGATCCGGCCAAAGTTTGGGGCAAATCGGGTATTAATCAGGGAAGCACTGTTCGGTCGCGGTAATACCACCGCTCGGTCAAAATAACATCTTTAACCGCGTCCGTAATACCACCGTAACATCTTTAACAATTGGTGTCCGGGAGTGAGATACGAGGCCCGAAGCGCGCTTAACGCGCTCAAAATTACAAGCTGCTGGAAATTGTTTTGTTTTTAAAGGAAAACCCGAATTTTGAAATCGCGCCATGGCTGGTCAAGGCGATCGGATGCCGGTGGGTGAGCTAGAGGAGGGGTTAGGAGTAACCCAGGACCTCGGGGTAATGTATATGAAGGAGGTGGTTGAGGGGGTATCAGACGCACAAAATGGCATCCTCGCGCACATGGTTAATGCGGCACCAAATTTAGCCGCGCCCGTGGTCGCGGCAGCCGAGCCAGAGATGCCGGAGTACATGCGATTTGTTAAGGCCCAAATCATGGCGGGAATGAAACGGGAGAATGACGGTCTTTAAAAATTGAGTGATAAAATGGAACAATGGGGAAACCAAATGGAAGCAATAACGAACGGATTGGGAAACCAAATGGAAGCAATAACGAACGGATTGGGAAACCAAATGGAAGCAATAACGAACGGATTGGGAAACCAAATTGAAGCAATAACCAACAGAATGGGTGACCGCATGCAAAAATGTGGGGAGACCATGGATCGCATGGTGGGCGAAAGGGTCCCAGGGGTGCACGAGGAGGTAACGCGGGTCGAGAAGCGCCGGTTGAGCGAAGCGGAGGAAAGCACGGGTACAATGACGGGGGTAGAAATCGCGACACGGGGTTTGGAAAAGTCGGCGACCGATGAGGTAGAGGGTGTTTTATTAAAGCCAGCGGTCGTCGAGGGGAACAAAGACAACAGTGCTGGGAATTAAAATTGAAGAGATGACGGAGGTAGCCCGGGAATTGCAGGGAGAAATGGAAAATGTGCAAAGTCCCTGCTCACATCACGATGTTGTGCTTAACCCGAATGGAAGTTTGCAGGTTTTGGTGCAGGGAGGAAGAAGAACCCCGAAGGTGAGACGTGCTGTGTATTGTGCGGGGAGATTTTGTAAAAGGATGTTTAGCGACAAAAGAATTGTCGCGCGATTGGGATCGATATGGCACCCGGGCGTTGGTGAAGGGTCCCGTGTGAGTGGAAATGGCACGCGTGTGAGGAAAAAGTGTGCGTCGGCAAGTGGGTGTGTTATAAAGTGTGGGAGTGAAACCGATGTGCGAGCGAGAATGAACGTCGGGGTGTACGGAGTGTACGTGCGAGGGTGAGAGTGACCCGGAGAGTAAGGTGGTGGTGGAACGTGTGCGAGGAAGCACACCTGAGTTGGTGGTAGCGCGAGTGTGGGAGAGCGCGAGTGTGGGAGAGCCCATGTGAGCGCGTTAGTGGGTGGATGCCAGAGTGCACGCCCATGGTGAGTGTTACGGAGGACGTAACGGAGGAGAGGTGTGGACCGAGGTGTGCGCGAGAGGTGTGGTGTGTAACAGGGAGAGCGTTGGTGGAATGTACGGACGGCGTTGGAACGCCGGGTTTTGTGAGGGTGAAAGGGGTAGCGTATGCGTGTGAGCATGCCGGTGAAGCATCGACGGTAACCGGGTTAGCGGTTAGGGCGACGGATAGCCGATGCGAGGCACTCGGGGCGCGGTGTGCTTTGTTGGGTGCGAGGCCCGACGCGGATCGATGCTGCGTCGCTTCTCTTTGAAGCGTCGTTGCCGATTCGGGCTTGGCCCCGCCCCGCAAGGTCGAGTCCGGGCCTTGGCGGGCGAGGCGACCGGTCCGGTTCAAGGGCGAGTGGGAGGAAGCGGAACGGTGCCCCCTCGAGGGGACGGGGTTCTGACCGGGGGAGATTGAGCCATCAGGCCCGGGACCGCAAGGTGCCGCGCCGAGATGGTGCGTGGAATCTCGGCCCAACCAAACCACCTCCCTTGAACCGAAAGCCGGACGGATTCAACCTGCAGGCAACCAAACCACCCGAATTCATTGCTCGGCTTTGCGAAGCCGAGTTTAATGATGTCATGACGCACCGAGGCTAGGATATCGCGGACTGTGATGATGGTGATAATAATAGTGATAGTGGTTTTGATCCAAAATTTAGAAAAGTGAATAGAATTGGCAGTAATTGGAAAATTTTGGATTAGTTGGATTTGGACGAGCAAAATTTATAGTGAGACCTCCCCGATGTGGTGGGATGGCAACTCTGTCATCCCTCACAGAAAGGGGGGGCAAAGGAGCACTAGCTTATGGGGTTTATGGCAGTGTAAGCTCGCCAAGGGAGGGTTTGGATAATGTGTAGGGATCTAGCGAAGATGACATTAGGTAACGGTAAGATTAGTTAGTGACAAGGATACCTGTAGTGGGGACGCTGGTAGATTAGAGTGGATGATAATGACGTGGAAGTGCAATAGTTTAAAGGGACGACTGGGAAGCGCAAGTTTCAGAGGGGAGTAGTTAGCTGAGATGATGCCGTGTGGGTGAGGATTGAACAGGTGTGATTGAACAAGTGTGATTGCACAGGTGTGCAACTGAACAGGTGGATGGAGCAGTGTTTGAGTGATGGTAATGGTGAGGCGTTTGGTGTTGACCAAATGGTCCAGGAAGAGGAGGAGGGTGCAGGTGGCACCAGATGATTGCACAGGTGTGCAACAACAGGTGTATGTGGCTATGTGGAATACATGGAGTGTGGAGTATATGGAGTCTTGGAATGGATGGTCGTGGAGTGAGTATGATGGAAACTATGGAGTGGAGTGGATGGTGTGAATGGGGGAAGAGAGGACCCCCATCACGGATACCCGGGGCGGGTAGTGTAAGTGTTAGGTAGAGGGTATAGGTAAATTGTGGTTGGATATTGGCATCTGTGGTGCGGGTGAGAGAATGGTATTTGGATGGGTGCATTAGTGTTGTGGAAATGGCTGGGCGTGTAGCCTGTGAGTGTGTGTAGTTGGTTTGGGCACTCCACCACTGTGAGGATGTCGGCCAGGTGAGGCCGCAGGTGGGCTCTGGGAGCCAGTAGTTGTTGTGGATGGGGCCCGAGGATCCGGAGGATGGACCCGGGTAGCCCAGTGCCAGAGGGCACCAAGGGGTGACAGAGCCAGGAGGGGCCTTCCCCAGTTAGTTAGGTTAGGGTGAGGAGCTAGGTAAGCTCGGGTGGCAACTACAGTGGTGGAGGTGTGCAGGTGGGTAGACCTGCTGGGAGAGCTACACGTCACAGCCCAGAAATTGTGCAAGGGCACCGGGAGATGAATCGGGGGAGTGAGACCCCAAATTGAGCAGCACCACAGTTTGGTCAATGGGAATTGGTAAGTTGACCAATGGATTGGCAGGGAGAGACCCCGGGTAGTGTAAAGGGTGTTAAAGTCATTTAGAGGATAGAAAGGATGAAGGATCTCCTCGCACCATCTGCATCCACTCACCTGAGGTGACAGGTACTCCACACCATGCCAGGTTGTTTGATTATTTTATGATGCAAATGTTTTGGAATGTGAGACGCATCATGACGTGGGTGTGACATTGTGCTTTGTTGTTCCATCTCTTCCTCCTTATGAGGATTGATGATGAATTTGGTGATGGCAAATTTTGGATAGAGTGATTGTGGTGACGAATTTGGAATAGGGAAATATGGGGAAGACGTGACAGTAGCGACGGATTGGTAAATGTGTAGATTTTGTACATATGGGGTAAGGGCAAGGGTAGTGTAGGTGACAGGGGGGTGACGTATGGTAGGGACGAGCTTTCTCACTTCACCCTCCGTACGCATTTCGCCTTGCATTGCCTTATTGATGTGTACCCTTGTGACCTTACCCCTCGCTCATTTGTCTCTTTTGTCTCCCACATGACCTGTGCGCCATTGGGCGCCGAGGGGAGCATGCGTGGGTCGGCCATTGTGCGCCCGAAATTCCCAGAACCAGCTGTCTGCATCGATGCACCACATGATGGACCACATGCCTGTGGCCGAGCACCACGTATGGACCCCATGGGTTGGGGCATGGCCCCTCTGCTGGAACCGGCCATGAGGGCCCGAAATCTTGCTGGCGGACCTTGGCCACAGAGCACCGATGCCCCACAGGTGAACCACACGTAGTCGGCCCTGTGGGCCATAAATAAAGAAAATAAAAAAAGGACACATTGGGTGCATTTTTCAGTTCAAATAGGCCGCCAGTAAGAAAAGCAAAAGAAAAAAAACATCTGGAAGAACAAATAATAATAGCCAGCAGAGGGAGCCGAAGAGCAAGAGATCACCTGCAGGGTTCAGGGTTGTTGATTTATTTTTATTACTGAACATGCATTGAACACTGATGAACTGTGGTGACTGCACCGATTGGTGCTTGAGGGTGTGTTGGTGCGTTATAGGTGCTTTCATGGTGCATTGATGCAGAGCAGACTGTCTTCCCCCCCAGAAAGAACAATTACAGGTCCTGGGTTTGTTTTGTAAATAAAAGTAGAGTCATTGTAAATAATGCTCCCCACCGTCAATGTATAGTTTGAAGACCATTCCGCAATTCGGTTAACTGTGGGCGTAAGTCTGTTAGGCAGGGTGCAATGGAGCAGCGGGACACATTTATTTATGTTTTAAAACTGTCGCACTCAGGGTCAGGTTAAAAGTAGAGGGAACTACACCTACGTGTCACACTAAATAAAAGTTGTAGGCCCGGGACGTGCCTAAGAGGAGGAGGGTGCAGTGTTGCGGATATGAGGACTGTATTTTTTTTTGATTGTGTGTATTATTATTATTATTGTTTATTCTGCGCCTCCTGCCTCCGGAGCTGTGTAAAGGTCAAAGGGCGTCCCATAATTAGTCCATAAAGCATCCACACCACAGCTAATCATAGAATACCCCTGTCCGATAGCTTATATCTTATTATGTGTTTTAGCGTAAGGCTGTGTCTCCCATTAATTGAAATACTCCATTGCACCAGTGAAAGAGATAGATTCCCTTCATTCCCACTCCCAAAACTTCCATTCCCCCTTTTCGTCAATTGCCATTCGCATTGCCAACTGCATTTTGGGCGGTTTTCTCTTCATCCGCCATTGACCACGAGGCAGGGTTGGGGAAGAAAGGCGGGGCCCCACCTCGTCATAGAGGGGAGGAGTGAGTCAGCCCCACTCAACCAACCACGAACAAGGGGTTGGACTTGGAGAGGGTGTGGAGAGAAACATCGAGGAGGTTCGCGAAGGTTGAGGGGCGGGGCCTATATAACCCGCAGGCAGGGCGTTTCCAGAGGGGAGATGAGCCTTTACCGAGAGACGAGAGGGAGTCCAAGGAGTTGAGTCCAACCAAGAAGTCCAGAGTTGAACTGCAGCTCGAGCCACCGCAACTGCATTTGCTGCAGCTGGGGCCACCGAAACTGCAGCCACAGCAGCGTGAGGCCTGGACGGCAGTTTGGAGCAGGGCCGCGGAGGAGCGGCGGCTGCCCAACGAGTCAATCGTGCTGAAGGACCAGTGGACCTCCCTATCCCGCCAGCCATCCATCTCCCGCCAGTCCTATCATCATTCCCCGAGTGAGTCTGTCCTTGTTTGTTCTGTCCCTGGGTTAATTAAGACTGTAGGTAAGCTACTGTTGCACTGTGTATCTAATCTCGTCTGTAAATAAACGTGACTGCTTTCTTCTTGATTATATGTGTAAATAATAAATCCAATTACTCTTCTGTACGTCTTCTTCCTCTTTGTATTCGGTCGCTTTAGAGTTTTCCCGATTGAATAGCGGTGGCGCGATCCGGCCAAAGTTTGGGGCAAATCGGGTATTAATCAGGGAAGCACTGTTCGGTCGCGGTAATACCACCGCTCGGTCAAAATAACATCTTTAACCGCGTCCGTAACAATATATACATATATATATGTATATATATATATATATATATATATATATATATATATATATATATATATATATATATATATATATATATATATATATATATATATATAATTATATATATATATATATATATATATATATATTGTTGCGGACGCGGTTAAAGATGTTATTTTACCAAGCGGTTGGTATTGCCGCGACCGAACAGTTATTCCCCGATTAGAACCCGATTCCACCCAAACGTTGGCCGGATCGCACCGCGGCTGCTCAATGAGGGAAAAGACTAAAACGACGAATGCAAAGAGGAAGACGAAGGCAAAGAAAGGTTTGGAAATACTACTAAATTTATTTACTATTTACACACATAAGCAAAAAGGAAGCAGTCAGGTTTATTTACAACACATAAGACGCAGGTGACACAGTGCAAATACTAGCTTACCTACAGTCTTAATTAACCCAGGACAGAACAAACAAAAGACAGACTCACGCGGGGAATGACAGGAATGGCAAGAGGTGGATGGCTGGAGGTGAAAGCTTGGTGGAGCCAACGCGGAGCTTGGTGGAGCTTTGGTGGAGCCAACGCGGCTGGTGGGGGGTTGGTGTGACGGGTTCTCTCTCCTTCCCTCACAACCTTCAGGACTCTTTCTCTCTCTTTCTTAGTCCCACCCAGTCCAACAACTTCCTCTCTTGCTTAGTCCAACTCAAGGCCTTCCTGTCTTCTGATCTCCTCCCTCCTCGACTCTCTCCGGGGGCCTCTGCCTCGGGTTATATAAGCCCCACCCTTGACCCTTTGCGAACCTCCCCAAAACGTTCTCTCTCCGCCCTCTAAAGCCAACCCCTCGTTCTGGGTTGGTCGGCAAGGGCTGGTTCACTCCTCCCCTCTATGACGAGGTGGGGACCCGCCTTTCTTCCCCAACCCTGCCTCGTGGTCAATGGCGGATGAAGGGAAAACCACCCAAAATGCAGTTGGCAATTGGAAGGGAGGTAATTGGCAATGGCACTCGAGGCCTGGCAAAGACGAAAGGGGAAATGGAAGTTTTGGGAGTGGGAATGAAGGGAATCTATCTCTTTCACTGGTGCAATGGAGTATTTCTATTAATGGGAGACACAGCCTTACCCTAAAACACAGAATAAGATATAACGATCGAACAGGGGTATTCTATGATTGGCTGACGTGTATGCTTGTGGACTAATTATGTGACGCCCTTTTGACCTTTACACAGCTCCGGAGGCAGGAGGCGCAGACTCGAGCAATATTCATCACCAATTTACCACAATACAACACAATCAAAAAAAATACAGTCCTCATATCCGCAACAATATATATATATATATATATATATATATATATATATATATATATATATATATATATATATATGTATGTGTATGTATGTATGTATGTATGTATATATATACATATACATATACATACATATATACACACACACACACACAGACTTGGCATTTAATATGGAATATATATTTTTTCTTGACTTGGGTTTACTTTCTGAACTCAGTATATCAATCTGGTGAGTTTCTTTTACCCTTCGGTGTGATGTCTTTGTTGAAAGAACCATGTCACTGATTGTCTTTCGCAGCAAGAAGTCAATAACAGGATTATATCACAGGTGGCGTGACAAAATGTAAGGACAGGTACATTTGACGATTGGCTTCACAATCGGGTATATAAGGGTTGTTGCGTTCTGTATTAGTGGAAAACAACTGCTGCACGTCTACAAAAGTTATTGCCGCTTCCTCTGGAGATGGTCCGTCAACTTGACAATGCTGTTTGTCATGGAGTGGTGGCTTTACGAAATTCTGGCATGAAAAAGCGTGCTATTGCTCGGCAGTATGGCATCACTCAAGGTCAGGTGTCAAAGATCCTGAAACGAAATGCTCAGAGGGGTGTCCCTACTCCAATACCGAGGCCAGGACGTTCACGCAGAACCACAAGGAGAGATGATCGCCAGCTGCACCGGTTAGTCTGCAATGGCCGTACCAAGTCAGCTAATCGGCTTAGGGCTGAGTGGCAGCAACTGACAAATGTGCCTGTATCCAAAAGGCTAGTCAACCAACGACTGGTTCAAGCAGGGTATCGTGCCAGGCGTCCCCTGAGAAAGCCACGCCTGACCAGACAACACAGCCAGCGCCGATTGCAGTGGGCCAGAGAGCACCGTCAATTGCAGCCAGGACACTGGAATCACGTGACCTTCAGTGACGAGTCTAGATTTCTGGTCTATCATCAAGATGGCCGCGTCCGAGTGCGCAGACAAGTGAATGAAGCTCACAACGAAGATTGTATAGTGCCAAGAGTCCAAGCTGGAGGTGGTGGGTTGACCGTTTGGGCTGCTTTTCATGCAGGGGGAAAAACTGACCTGGTTGTTCTGAATGGAAACCTGAACCAGTTCAAGTACAGGGCCATTCTGGAAGAAACATTGCTTCCATTTGCTCGTGCAGCCTTTCGAGGAAACTTTGTCTTCCAAGATGACAATGCACGGCCTCATCGTGCTCGCATGATCCAACACTTTCTTGCTGACCGTGGTGTGGAGCATATGGAGTGGCCTGCCATGTCCCCGGATATGAATCCGATAGAGAACTTGTGGGCAGAATTAACGCGTCAAATCGACAACTTGGACCAGCAGACTACCTCTGTGTGTGAATTGCAGCAGACTATTGTCACTGCATGGCAAGCGATTCCTGTCCAAACCTTGGCAAATCTCGTGAACAGCATGCCTCGACGTGTACGTGCTCTCCTGAATGCTCGTGGGGGTTACACGAAGTACTGAACTGTAATTTTACTGTCCGTAATCCCAGTCATAATTTCGCTTTTGTTTTTGTTGAAATTTTTTTTGGCTAATGTGCAAAATAAAGAGATACTTCTGGAAAACGTACAGAAGTTTAACACAGTACTGTCCATGAATTGAGTTCGATATCAGTTTACATCACTTTCAAGGATCAATTAATTTGCTTCGAAATGTCAAATGTGGTTTTTGTTTCTTTTAAAGGTCACATTAACAAAATCTAGAAAAATTTCAACATAATTCCAATGAACTTTTGGTTCGAAGTCATCTTTAAAAGTAAATTCACCCCCACAAAAAAATATATTCCATATTAAATGCCAAGTCTGTATATATATGTATATATATATATATATATATATATATATATATATATATATATATATATATATATATATATTGTTGCGGATATGAGGATTGTATGTTTTTGATTGTGTGTATTGTATTGGAAATTGCTGTGTAACATTGTTGATTATGGCCCCTCCCGCCTCCAGAGTTGTGTAAAGGTAAAAAGGGCGTCCCGGTAGTTAATTCCATGAAACACCACATTGAAGGACACGATAAAACCCTTGTTCAGTAGCTTATATCTTTATTATGTGTTTTAGGGTAAGGCCTTGTCTTCCATTAACATGACACTCCATTGCACCAAGTGAAAGAGATAGATTCCCTTCATTCCCATTCCAAAAAACCTCCATTTCCCCTTTCGTCGATTGCCATTCGCATTGCCAACCAACAATTGCCGCCATTGACCACGAGGCAGGGTGGGGGAAGAAAGGCGGGTCCCCACCTCGTCATAGAGGGGAGGAGTGAGTCAGCCCCACTCAACCAACCACGAACAAGGGGTTGGACTTGGAGAGGGTGTGGAGAGAAACATCAAGGAGGTTCGCGAAGGTTGAGGGGCGGGGCCTATATAACCCGCCGAGGGACGTTCCCCAAGCAGATGAGCTGAGAAGAGAGATGAGCTATGACAAGAGCTGAGTTGTGAGGTCCAAAAGCAGTGATCATCCAGGGAAGCGCAAAAGCCTGCTATTCGTCACCTTGCTCGCCAGCGGCAGCGTCCCCAGCAGCAACACTCGACAGCCGTTTGGGGCCTGGACGGCGGTTTTGAGCAGGGCCGCGAAGGGACGGCGGCTGCCGAACGCGCCGATCGTGCTGCCAGCTCCGGACCTTCCTCTCCTTTCCAGCCATTCCTGCCTGCAAGTTCCCCATTCGTGTACGTGAGTTTGTTCTGTTCGTTCTGTCCTGGGTAGTCAATTAAGTCTGTATAAGCTAGTAATTTGCACTGTGTCACCTGCTTTTTCATGTCCCCTGTAAATAACCGTGACTGCTCTTTTTTTGCTTGTGTGTGTGTAAATAATAAACCCCGTTACTCTTCTGTACGTCTTCTTCTTCCTCTTTGCATTCGGTCACTTTAGAGTTTTCCCACATTGAATAGCTGTGGCGCGATACGGCCAACGTCTGGGTGAATCGGGTGAGTCGGGGAACAACTGTTCGGCCGCGGTGCCTCCGCTCGGTAAATAACATCTAATCCGCGGACCATAACAATTGGTGTCAGGAGTGTCGGATCGGACCCGAAGCGCGCTCAACGCGCTCAAAATTACGAGCTGCTGGAAATTGTTTTATTTTTAAAGAAAAAACCCGAATTTTGAAATCGCGCCATGGCTGGTCAAGGCGACGGGATGCCGGTGGGAGAGATAGACGGGGTAGAATCGACCCAGGACCTCGGGGAAAAGTATATGGAGGAGGTGGTTGAGGAGGTTTCAGGCGCGCAAAATGGCGTCCTCGCGCACGTGGGTGTAGCGGCACCAAATTTTGCCGCGCCCGCGACCGTAGCGGCACCAAATTTAGCGGCGCCCGTGACCGTAGTAGCAGCGCCGCTGGTGGATTCGAACCTTTTTTTCCTGCAAATGGGGGCCTTTATGGACAAAATGAGGGACGAAGCGAGGGCTAATAGTGAAAAAATGGAACACAGAATGATGGGGGCCCTTATGGGACAAATGGGGAACCGGATGGATGCTCAGGGTGAGCAATTGGGGGTAATGAGGGACGAAGCGAGGGCTGATAGTGAGCGAATGAGGGACGAAGCGAGGGCTGATAGTGAGCGAATAGGGGGCAAAATGGGAGAAATGGGGGGCAAAATGGGAGAAATGGGGGAACGGCTAGAAGCTAAATTTGAGGGTTTAGACAAGAAATTTGAGGGATTAGACAAGAAATTTGAGGGGTTAGACAATGGGATAGAAGGGGTGAAACATGGGTTAACGGGGGTGGAAAATAGAATGGCTGCCCAGGAGAATCAGATAGAGTAGGTGAAAAATGGGTTAATGGGGTTAGAAAATAGGATGGAAGGCAAATTGCGGGAAATAGGGGAGCAATCCGCCCGAGAAATTAAACAAATGGGAGAGCAGATAGAGGAGGTAAAAATCGGGGTAGAAACCAAACTGGATGCTCAGAGAGATGCATTGGGACAGATGAGGGTGGCATCTACAAAAGAGAGGGAGGAGATGAAAGAGGAGATACGACGAGGTGTAAGTGAGGAGGTCTCGGGGGTACGCAAGGAGGTAAAGCGAGGTGAAAAGCGTATAGAGAAAGAGGTGAGAAATGGAACGGCTAGGTTACAGGGGGGGAATAGAGGACCTGACGGAGGAGGTGGAACAGCTGACGGTGGGACAGACGGAGTTAGTGGAGCAGGTTCAAAGGAACACTGCGGTACTAGGAGGGTTAAAAGCGACATAAAACAACATAAAAAATGACTTGATAGCGACACAGAGGGAATGTCAGATGGTACGTGAGGGACTGACAATGAGGTTGGACGAGGTGACAGAGGTAATGGAGACAAAGGACCGGCAGGTGAGGATGCACATAGAGACGGTCACGGTAGCCTTAGAGGACGAGATAGAGGAGACGCACCGGGAAATAAAAGAGGTGAAGCAAAAATTAGAGGAAGTGGAAGACGAGGTGAGTGAAATTAAGAAGAGACGGACAGAAACTAAGAGAGAAATACAGGAGGAGGTGATGGAATATGTTCAAGGTCGGTGCTCAAATCGTGATGTGGTGCTCACAAACCAAATAAAGAGTTTGCAGGTGGCGAAGGAGGTGCAGAGACGAGGTGCCAAGGTGAGTGGCGATATACGTGGAAATGTATATGATGTGAGGAAAGCTTCAGTCGGCTTGGGGGTTGATTTGGATCCGGGTGTTCGTGAGAGGCCGTTGGTGAAGTGTGCGACAGGTACGGTGTGCGAAGGAGGAGGTGTGCGAGAATGTCCGACTGGGGTGTGTGAGGAAAAAGTGCGCGCCAAGGAGTGAGTGTGCTGTCGAGAGTGAGTTGGTCGTAGCGCGTGTGCGAGGGAGCACATGGAAGTGTGTAGTGAGGAGTGTTACACAGGATGTAACGGAAGCATGCACGCCTGTGGTGAGTATTACAGAGGATGTAACGGGAGAGTGTGCGCGAGAAAGGTGTGTAACGGACGGGTGCATGGGGAAAGAGTGTGCTGTCAAAAGTAAGGAAGAATGCACACCTGTGGTGAGTGTTAGAGGGTGTAACGGAAGAGTGTGCGCAAGAGTGTGCGCGAGAAAGGTGTGTAATGGACAGGTGCATGAGGAAAGAGTGCGCTGTTGAGAGTAAGGGTGAGTGCGTTGTCAAGAGTGGAGGTGAGAGTAGTGCGAGTGACACGGAGCGTGAGTTGGTTGTGACAGGTGAGAGAGGATGTACACCTGGAATGGAAGGATGCACACCTGGAATGGTAGAGCGTGTGTGGGAATGCACACTTGAGTTGGTAGTGAGGCACGTGGTTGGGTGTGCGAGTGAGAGCACACCTGTGATTGTCACAGAGGAGGTGACCGAGGAGGGGGCGCGAAGAGGTGTGTTGGTGAGGTGTGCGAGCGACGAATGTGTGCCAAGGTGTTCGGTGGTCAGGTGTGTGACCAGGTCTGTGAGCGGAATGAGTGCACCGAGGTGTGTAAGAGAAGGTACGACGAGGAGTATGGGAACAGCTGGATGTATGAGCAAGAAAGGGGTAGCGTATGCGTGTAAGCATGCAGGTGAGGCATCGACGGTAACCGGGTTAGCGGTTAGAACGACCTTTAGCCGAATCGGGCCCTCGGTGCGCGTCGGGCAGCTTCGCGTGCCGCGAGGACCAGCGGGGATCCGAACCACGGCAGGTTCGAAAGGACCGCCGTACGTGATCCATGCTGGGCCGCGTTTGGAATGGCCGCGTCCGTGCTCCACTAGGTGGAGCGGGCAGCCCGATAGGAATGGTCGTCATGGCGACCCCCTTTTGTTGAGGCGTTCCGGCAGGTCGAGATCGGGCCATGGGATGGCTCCGTGCCGAGGTGGTGCGTGGGATCTCGGCCCGGGTAAGCGTCCTTCCCTGCACCGAGTGCCGGACGCATCCAGCCGCCGGCACCAAACAACCCGCATTCATTGCTCGGCTTTACGAAGCCGGGCTGTGGAAGTGAATTGGCGCACCGAGAGGCACTAGTGAGTGGACTGTGATGATGGTGATAGTGATCGTGATTTGATACGAAATTTAGAAAAGTGAGTAGAATTGGCAGTAATTGGAAAAATTTTGATTTGTGGAAATTGGACGAGCAAAATTTATAGTAAGAGATGCCCCATGTGATGGGATGGCCAATCCACCATCCCTCACATCGGGGGCAAAGGAGCACTAGTTTATGGGGTTTATGGCAGTGAAAACTAGCCTGGGAGGGTTTGGATAATGTGTAGGGACCTAGAGGATGACCTTAGGTGACGTTAAGGTTAGGTAGTGACAATGACACCTGTAGTAGGGACGCAGGTAGTTTAGAGTGGATAATAATGACGAGGGAGCGCAATAGTTTAAAGGGACGACTGGGAAGCGCAAGTTTCAGAGGGGAGTAGTTAGATGAGATGATGCCGTGTGTTTGAGGATTGGAAGTGTATTGTGAAAAGTGTGTAAGGAACAGGTGTGATTGCACAGGTGTGCAACTGGACAGGTGTGTGGAGCAGTGTTTGAGTGAGTGATGGTGATGTGTGTTGTGTTGACCAACTGGTCCAGGAAGAGGAGGAGGGTGCAGGTGGCCCCAGGTATGAGTGCACAGGTGTGCAACAACAGGGATGAAGAACAGGTGTATGGAGAATGGTTGTGTGGAATAAATGGTATGGAATATATGGAGTATTGGAATGGATGGTCGTGGAGTGAGTAGGATGGAAACTGTGGAGTGGAGTGGATGGTGCGAAGGTGTGAATGGGGGAAGGATGGACCCCCATCACGAATACCTGGGGCGGGTAGTGTAAGTGTTAGGTAGAGGGTATAGGTAAATTGTGGTTGGATATTGGCATCTGTGGTGCAGGTGACAGAATGGTATTTGGATGGGTGCATTAGTGTTGTGGAAATGGCTGGGCGTGTAGCCTGTTAGTGTGTGTAGTTGGTTTGGGCACTCCACCACTGTGAGGATGTTGGCCAGGTGAGGCCGTAGGTGGGCTCTGGGAGCCGGTAGTTGTTGTGGATGGGGCCCGAGGATCCGGAGGACGGACCCGGGTAGCCCAGTGCCAGAGGGCACCGAGTGGGGTGACAGAGCCAGGAGGGGCCTTCCCCAGTTAGTTAGGTTAGGGTGAGGAGCTAGGTAAGCTCGGGTGGCAACTGCAGTGGTGGAGGTGTGCAGGTGGGTAGACCTGCTGGGAGAGCTACACGTCACAGCCCAGAAATTGTGCAAGGGCACAGGGAGTTGCATCGGGGGAGTGAGACCCCAAATTGAGGAGGCACCACAGTTTGGGCAATGGGAATTGGTTTTTAGAACCCATAGTGTAAGTTGGCCAATGGATTGGCAGGGAAAGACCCCGGGTAGTGTAAAGTGGGTTAATGTCATTTAGAAAGTCGTTAGGATGAAAATCTCCTTGCACCATCTGCATCCACTCACCTGAGGTGACAGGTACTCCACACCATGCCAGGTGGTTTTAATTATTTATGATGCAAAGGTTTGGATTGTGAGACGCATCATGACGTGGGTGTGACATTGTGCTTGATGTTCCATCTCTTCCTCCTTATGAGGATTGATGATGAATTGATGATGGCAAATTTTGAAGTAGAGGGATTGGGAAGACGAATTTGGTATAAGGGAAATATGGGGAAGACGTGACAGTTGTGACGAATTTGGAAAGGTGTAGAAGTAGTGTATATATGTTGCTTCTGGGACACTCTCATTTTCCCATTGACTTACATGTTAATTTTTCCCCTCCCTCATTGCCCCTAAACACCTCTATTTCTCTCACCCTGTTCTTTACGAACCTTCTAACCTTTTGACATGTTATCCTTATTCATTAGACCACTTAAACAATGGTCCTTCTGTGTGAACCTGTGATCCTTCTGACCTTATGGACCTTTTAACCTTTTACTCTTAATATCATCTGGTGAATCATCTTTGACCCACTCAAACAACGACCCTACAAATATTTGTTTATGTGTGGGAAATAATTTAATTCTCCTACAACTCTCTTCACCATCTAATATATTAACAAAAAATATGTTTGAGTTTGGTTCTTTATTAAGATATTTTAACTGAGCTAAGATAAAATGGTAAACCTCCCTCAATGTTCTTGTTTGAGCGCCTCCAGTGCCACACACTTTTTGGTAGGCTCTGCCCACCTTTTGTTAAGCTCCGTCCACTTTTTGGTAAACCCCGCCCACTTTTGGTAAGCCACGCCCACCTTTTACTAAGCCCGCCCACTTTTTGTTAGGCCACGCCCACTTTTTGCTATGTCCCGCCCACTTTTGCTAAGTCCCACCCACTTTATAAACTCTTCAGCATTGTATCATTTCCAGGTAATACATTACATCATTTTCAGGGAATTTCCATCACATCATTTCCAGTTAAGACACGCCCAGGGAATTTCCACAGGAAATGACACACACCCAGCCCTTCTTATAAAAGGCACCGACCACACAGGCTTTTTCAAACACGCTTTCTGCTTCACTTGAGAATGGACTCCTATGCCGAAATGGAATGGGATAACTTTGCTATTCCTTGGAGTCCTACTACCTGTGTAGAACTCAACCTTCAGATTGATGAACTGGACTCGAACCTCTTATCAATGGAGGTAAGTTTGTTTATTTATTTATTTATTTATTTAATTTTTTTTTTTTTTTTTTTTTTTTTTTTAGATGAGACTCATGTAAGAGTTAACAAAGTTTATTTTAATATTCATAGAGCTTGATTTATACAAATAAAAATATTGTATTAAATTAATACATTGTTATTTTCTTTCACAGGAAATTGTATCTGAGATACGAAATGAAAATTCTGCTTTTAACACAACTTGGGATGAAGTTATTTTTTTGTTTGAAGACATTTTGAACAACCAAGACCCCCAGAACGAGTTCTACCTTGATGACCCAGCCAAAGAGTTATACCTTGGAGATCCACAAAATCCTGAAAAAGAGTTTTACCATGATGATACTTGTTGTGAGTTATCAAAACAAAACCCACTGAACAAGTTCTACCTTGATGAGCCAGAATACAAGTCATACATTGGAGACCCACAAATTTCTGAAAATTGGGAAAGGGGAGTTCTCCCTGATGGTCCGCAGTTATACTATGTGAGACACATCATAGAAACCCTAAAAAATTGTGAAATGGGAATTCTCCCTGATGGTCCGCAGTTATACTATGTGAGACACATCATAGAAACCCTAAAAAATTGGGCAAGGAGAGTTCTCCCTGATGGTCCGCAGTTATACTATGTGAGACACATCATAGAAACCCTAAAAAATTGGGAAACGGGAATTCTCCCTGATGGTCCGCAGTTATACTATGTGAGACACATCATAGAAACCCTAAAAAATTGGGCAAGGAGAGTTCTCCCTGATGGTCCGCAGTTATACTATGTGAGACACATCATAGAAACCCTAAAAAATTGGGAAAGGGAAGTTTTCCCTGATGGTCCGCAGTTATACTATGTGAGACTTATCACGGAAACCCCAAATATTTCTGAAAATTGTGGTTCTACCTTGGGGACTTGGAAAGATGGTTATATTTTTGGAGACTCGGAATGGGGGTTTTGTTTTGATGACTCGGAATGTGATACCTATCTTGGAGGCTCAACAGGAATGTGGTTATACCTTGGGAACTTGGAAAGTTGGTTTTATTTTGGAGACTCTACCTGTGGGGTCCATCTTGGAGACTCTTTGGATTCTAAAGCAATGAACAATGTTCTTTGTTTAATGACGCTTGATTTAAGCAATATCAAGAAAGTTCGAGGAAGAAAATGCTGGAAAATTCTTTCTTCCCATTTCTACTTCTTCAAACTTGAAAGCCTTGAAAGACAGAATTGGAAGAAGAGGAAAAAAAAAAAATGAAATACATATTTTTTAAAAAGAAGAAAAAAAAGATTATGTTAGGGTTTGGGTGGGATTTTGAATGTGAGGGTTAGGGATGGGGTTGGGTTAGGGATGGGGTTGGGTTAGGGTTGGGATTTTGAATGTGAGGGTTGGGGTTGGGTTAGGGATGGGATTGGGTTAGGGTTGGGATTTTGAATGTGAGGGTTAGGGATGGGTTGGGGTTGGGTTAGGGTTGGGATTTTGAATGTGAGGGTTAGGGATGGGGTTGGGTTAGGGATGGGGTTGGGTTAGGGATGGGGTTGGGTTAGGGATGGGGTTGGGTTAGGGATTGGGTTGGGTTAGGGATGGGGTTGGGTTAGGAATGGGTTGGGTTAGGGATGGGGTTGGGTTAGGGATGGGTTTGGGTTAGGGATGGGTTTGGGTTAGGGATGGGTTTGGGTTAGGGATGGGGTTGGGTTAGGGTTTGTATATTATTATGACTCACTCACACATACACAAAAGTTAAGCCCCAACTGGAAAGTTGAGGGATTCTGTGTTTGGGGTTCACAGATTTAAAAACGTATCCCCATTATACACACACAAAAGTTAAGCCCCAACTGAAAAGTTGTGGGATTCTGTGTTTGGGGTTCACAGATTTAAAAACGTATCCCCATTATACACACTCAAAAGTTAAGCCCCAACTGAAAAGTTGTGGGATTCTGTGTTTGGGGTTCACAGATTTAAAAACGTATCCCCATTATACACACACAAAAGTCAAGCCCCAACTGAAAAGTTGTGGGATTCTGTGTTTGGGGTTCACAGATTTAAAAACGTATCCCCATTATACACACACAAAAGTTAAGCCCCAACTAAAAAGTTGTGGGATTCTGTGTTTGGGGTTCACAGATTTAAAAACGTATCCCCATTATACACACACAAAAGTTAAGCCCCAACTAAAAAGTTGTGGGATTCTGTGTTTGGGGTTCACAGATTTAAAAACGTATCCCCATTACATTTTATTTATTTATTTATTATTTTCAAGGGTATTATCTGCTTACTTGTGTTTTTTGTAATTCTTGTGAGTAAAATGAACCCAAGATTTCTTCTCCATTTAAATCATATAATTTGTAGGTCCAAGGGACTGTATCCATTACATCAACGATTTTAAATAATTCATTAGTCCATCTCTTTGTATAACCTTTCTCAAAATGGCTTTTCCATTTGTATATTCTTACAATATCACCAACTTTAAACTTGGGCTTTCTCAAATTAATCTCCTTTTCATATTCTAATTTTGTAAATGTTTCTGATGGTTTTGATTTTGTTGATGAATGAACTGTATTATTGTAATTATCTACAATATCCTGAATTAAATACACCCATTTTTGAGAACTGAGTTGTGTGAATTTTTTATATAATTTCTCTTTTAAAGTACGATTAAAACGCTCAATAACAACTGCCTTTCCTTCATTAAAGGTGCTGTATAATTTAATACCCTTCCCCTTAAGAAATTTCATGAATATTTTGTTATAGAACTCTGTTCCCTCATCAGTCCATAACTTCTTTGGTTTCCTTTTATCCCGATCAAATATTCGCTTAAAGGCTAACATTAAAGTATCACCCCTTTTATTTTTTAAAGGGACAACCCAGGCAAATCTACTCCTCAAATCAATAACGGTTAAAGCATACCTGTATCCCCTGTCATTATTCAATTCAATTAAATCAGCGGACCATATGTGGTCGGTGTATTTAGAATAAACCTTCCTTCTTTTAAACTTTGTGATTATAGGTTTGTGTAATTCTTCAGCCAAAAGCTCCTCAGTCTTGATGACATCATTAGAGCCTAATAGTTTTTTGAGGAATAACCAAGACCAAGTTTCAATTTAGCATTTATCAAATTTCTCACAATAAACCTATCAACTTTCTCTCTCAACGTTGGATTTTGTATCAAAGACAAATTATACAACATTTCGCTGTCGGCTTTATGTTTTTCAGTCAACGTAGTGGTATTTCCATAAGCAATATCATGCTTCATACACACTTCGTCAACCCTATTTGTAGGTTTAGACCAAGGTTTAGGATTGTCAGCCTTATCTAATCTTTTATCCAAGTTTGTTCCTGGACCACAGAAAGAATACCCTGGAAGGTGTAATTCCCCTGGAATTCCAGTTGTTGTAAATTTACTTCCTGACAGAAACTTTTGTATGTCTCCTCCACTTTTAGGAGATATGAATTGGCACTTTTTAGAGCCACACACTTGACATATTACTTTTTGATAAACTCTATTATTTTTAGCTTTAACATAAGAGATATTTTTAGATTTAGTTTTCTTTTTACATTTGAGACAATAACTCATATTTATTTATCAGAAAAATTCCGACAGAGTATCAAAACCTTTTTGGTTTTCAACATATACATTTCAATCTTTATTTTTAAAACATAAAGAATCCTAAGGAATGCCTTCACTCTCTCCTCCATTTATTTACAAATAAAAACTAACTAAAGTCAATGACACCAACATCATCAATCACATAATCTTTTCCTTCTTCTTCTTCTTCTTCACCACTTTCTCGTTTAAATCTCCTCCCTGAAATTGAAGACATTGACGTTGTTATTTTTGAAACCATTATCTTCATAAGAGTTGTTAATTCTTTAATTTCCTCTTCTGTGCGTTGAGATTGATTTATTTGCTGTAATACACTCAATCTTTTACGAATCTCACTGATTTCCATCTTTTTATATTTTTCCTCCCTCTCTCTTTGCTCCCTTTCCTCCCTCTCCTCCTTCTCCTTTTTCTCCCTCTCCTCCTCCTTTTTCTCCCTCTCCTCCTCCTTTTTCTCCCTCTCCTCCTTCTCCTCCCTCTCCCTTTCCTCCTTCTCCTTTTTCTCTCTTTCCTCCTTCTCTTCTTCAACTCCTTCCTCATCCCTTGCTACCCTTGAGTTTGAACCCCAAAGAATATTATACATATACTCATCTGGATTTTGAGATATTCTTGTATCTATAATTATTTTTCTCATAATAGGATACCAATAAGATTTGTTGACGATTTCTAAAAGAGTTTTATATTTCATAACTTTGAGAAGTTCATTTTTATTTAATATTTTAAACAAGTCTCTATTTGTGGGTTTAACAATATCAGTATAAGGCCAGTTTTTTATGACAAAATTCCCATGTATATGCTCCAAATCATAAGGTATGTAATACCAAGCACCCTTTTCTTGTAGGTATCCTTGAATACAAAAATTATAATTCTCTTGTAGTCTTCTTCCTGCCATTTATGTATCAGAAATATATGTGAGATTAATATTATGACAGGTAATACCACCCCATCTTCCCACTACCAAATCGGTTTGTATTCCTCGGCTTTCTATCCTTATCTCATTACCTTCCTTCTTTGTCATGCGAACCATCGCTATACTATCATATATTTTTATTTTCTTAAAATCACGTATTTGTTGTTTACTAATTGTACTTCCACATAAATCCTTATCTTCACCAAGTGGATAATATTCTTCTTTACGAGACTGATTTAAATCATGTAGGTCTTCTATGTTTATTGAAAAAGACCAATTATACCCTAAATCAGGCATATCATACCCCCATTTATTAATTCGCATATTAACTAAATGTCCTTCTTTATAAAATTTAATTGTAAGCAGGTAGTTAAATTCAATGAGGAAAGGTGTATGGTCAGTATAACCAGGTGTTGTGGTTGTAAATTTTACTTGTTTCACAAAACGTGCTGTTTTCTTTAAAGATATATATTGTGATAAATCACTGAATCTAATCAAGTCATTCGCATCTGTAGGGTTTGGATAATTGATTAATTTATAAGTATTCTTCATATTAATATTTTTACTTACACTATATTTTTGTCGTTCAGCCTGTGCCTTTGTATAATAATTTGATAAATCAATATCCTGAGAGGATTTTCCAAAGATAGAACCATCTTTTCCAACATAGGTCATTTATATGAGATAAAAAATGATATCATAAAAATTTTCATTATTGTTGAGTTGAAATAATACATATAAACATAATTGGCCACAACATTTAGAATTAATTTCTTGAACTTGGAATGTTTGATAAACACCATTCTGTAAGAATTGTATTACTTCAACAGGTGGTGGCATACCATAACTATCAAAATAATATTTATCCTGACTATTATGAATACAAACCCAATGAGAACCATTCTGTGTGTCTAAATTCATAATAATATTCTTTGTATTCTTATTTATATGTATTAATTCATCTCTCATACAAATAACCACATTATCAATTTTTAGTGTTTTACAATACTTAGCTCGTTCTATATTTGACGTTGTATTCTTTCCAAATTGTTTAAACCATTTATCCATTTATTTATGAGAAAGATACAATCCATTACCCCGTTTAGTTAGTTTAACACCCGCTTGAGCGATAGAGGAAAGCATATCTCCAACCAACAATCTAGCTTTATCAGGTAGACTTTCAAGTTTTTGAGCAAAATCTACAATTACACCACTTCCACTAATTTGTTTCTCCAACTCCTTGTTATGTCTTTCCAATTCTTTTTGAGCTTTTAGTTGTGCCTTCCTTTCGTTAGCAGTTTTTACCGCTGCTGAAATACCACCAGTCAATGCTCCCGCCGCACTTAAACCAGCAAATAAAGGAATTAGAAACGGAAGAAATCCTCCTCTTGACTCATCTATTGAATATTTCTTTAACATAGGTTTCGTCATTTTAATTTTAAGTGATCCAACATCATTTAGTGTTTTTACTTGTGTGTGTGTGAGTAAAACATCAATTCTTACAGCTCCTTTTCTTTGAATTGTATTAACATTAATAATACAAGGCTTTTGATTTTGAATACAAGATGTTAATTTATTAAGATTGATTTGATTAACATATACCCCAACCATTTATTTATGAGAAAAAACCTATGTGATATTAATCATAACACCATTATCTGTATTAATCTGTAATTCTGTTTCCTCCAAAAGCAAACAATATGCATTAACCTCTTCACTCTCCCCTCTTTCAATGTATAGAGAAGTATCCACTCGATTAGACTTTATAGTTTCCTTTTGAGAACTCAGGTCAATTGCGTAGATTGTATAAAGTTTTTGAAACGCAACCATATCCAAAATAGGATCATTATTACCATTACTTTCACACACCTTTTGGTAGGACTTGTAGGCTTCCGCATAATCATTTTTTTCCCAATCAATTTCCAATCTATCTCGTGGATAAAATGTGCCATCAAGAGAAACCCGAAGTTGTTTCACCTTAGCATTGTCACTCAGCGCATTATTCTTATTAGTACCGTCCTCTCCATCTGGTTTTTTAAAAATGAGCCAGAGGTATCGTGGCTTTCCTTGAAGAACACCCAAATTCCAAGTGTAGGTAGTGTGTTCCAGTTTAACGTGTTGACATCTTCTTTTAAGGTATGATACATTTAGCGGTTTCTTTGAGTTAAGTCTTCTATTTAACATCTCTTCCGTTTTAAGATTAGGAGTATATTCACTGATATACCAACACAAATCATTAATAACAAATTTATTGTTGTCTCCAAAAGCATTTTCATCCCCAAAAAGCAACCTATTTACATTATCATTCCTTTGTAGTTGAAATCTAATTTTAAGACCATACAAAACTTTATCATAATCGCAAAATCCAAATATACCTTTAAGAGGTACTGCTACGGTAAAACTATTCACTGCTTTTGTTTCATCATTATACATTGACTTCCTTTGACTATAACCAGGGTCTGCGTTTGTACCCGTTGACATATCAGGAATAAAACCTTCAACAGCTCCCTTACCCATTCTATCACTAAACGAATATAGTGTAAATTTCATCATTTCAGATGTAGCAGAGACATAATCAACCGCTTCAACCTCTTGTGTTCCAATATACAGGCGGACACTGTCAAACATTTTCCAGAAGAAATCATTTACGAGTGTAGCATTAGTATTATTCGCAGCCTTAGTGAATTTAAATTTACACAGCAAGAAACTATCAGCTATATTCAAGTAAGTTTGTTGATTATTTATTTCAAAACTTTTTGTTCCTTTTGAATTCCAGTCTGTTCCTGTTATAGCATTTACCTTAAAATAGTCTTCCTTTTTAGTGGAGTTTGAAATGATAATCGTATCATCCAAATCATAGATACTATCAATCGCTTCCATACTTGTATTTATATAGCATTAAAATTGTTGAAACCCTGACCCAAGTATTTTAATGATTTTTTGTCGTTCTTGTGAAGATAGTTGAGTTTTACCTTTTTTTATTTCTTTGATTGCTTGTAATTTATGAGACTCCTTTTGAGCATCTTTTATACTCTTTATAGCACCAGCAACGGAGCCCACGGCAGAAGCAGTTGAACCAATTAGGTCTTTATGTTTAAGGATGGTTGAACCAATACCCATTAGAGTATCAATTATCCCATCTCCTTTATTTCGAAATTGATGACCTACACCTCGTTGTCTCTTAGGTTTATAGTATCCTCTACCCACATACCTTGTATAGTCTGGTGAAAGGAACATGCCCTCCCCTGTAATTATTTTATATTTTCCCAACTCGTGTTTTCTCACAATAACCATTATTTATTTATTGAAAAACTTCACGTAGGTGAATTCTGATGGATATAATTTCATCATTAAAGGATATCATACGATTATCTTGGTCGGTTATCCTAAAATTTACTCTGTATATGGTTTTTCCTGACACAGGTAAATAGACAAGATTTTTTGGTTCCATATTAAATTTATAACCAATCGGGGTTGAGTATGCACTGAATGAAAATATTGTATTTGTTCTTATTCCATCGTTATAAGCACCATCAATCAAATCACAATGAATTAATACTGAATTTATACCGGAGGATATTTGGATAACATTATCACTGTAAAACGTCCCGTTATTTTCAATCTTTTTTGAAGAGAAACCCAATAGCTCTCTAAACGAATTTTCAATCGTGAAATCAACTTTATAATTATTTTTAAGTTTAATAGTTGATTTTGAAGTGTGTTTTTGAATATCTATTACAATATTTTTTGGTTCATCACCTTTTTCTTTCATAAGGCGAGAGACTTCTGAAGATATTTGAGAAATCTCGTAAGCTCCAGGTGAAACGGTTATAGTTTTATATCCACTTCCTGGATTATAACTAAACTTGTTGTTTTTCTCTGTGATATTAAACAAGGTATTATAAGTTTCCATTGACAATAAAGATGCCTCATATGAGGTAAGGGGGTCAAGTTGTAGTGGGTAAGGGAATGAAGCTGTGTAATCGCTCGTTGTGAAATTAAAACTAAGAATTGTGCTTCTCATCTTATTTAATATCTAATAAAATATCTTTGTATTGACATTTATTAATTATTTTCATATTCATCAACTGATCTAAAATGGCTGAGGATTCATTAAAACAATTGTTGTTTCCAGCCTTCTTACTACCTAACAACAATAATAGCCTATTAACTAATTGTGATGGGTCATTTGGAAGAAAACTAACACCCGAACCAAGCTTACTTAAAGCATCAATAATATGTTTCTCCTTCTCATTCTTCTTACTTTTACCAGCAACAGAAACTCCATAATCAAGTGCATTTAACAACTCAATATATACCCTATCTTCCTCTCTTTCCATATCAAGTGGTTCCTCAAAATATTTTGAACCGCTGAATCCGGGGTTTGTTAGAAGAAACATTAATCTTGGAGTTAATTTAACATTTGGTTGAGTAGAACTCAAGAACATCAATTCATCATTAAATATCAATACCTTTTCTTCCACAAGATGAAACACTGCTGGTTCTTCTGTTGGAATGAGACCTGCTCTGGTTTTTGAACCCGCCGAATATTCATTGTTTTGAAGAGCTTCCACAACATAATTAGGGGGTTGATTTACCTGCTCAAGTTTCCGAAATAATCCCTCGTCATCATATTCTAATTCACCAAGTTCTTGTTTTGTTATCTGACTAAAATCTTTGAGCATTTGAAGTTTTTTCGGAGTAAATTCTACCGTGGGAACTGTAGGTGATTGTTGAGTTTTCAAAAGTGGTTTAAAGAATTTCTCTTGTTTTCTTTCAAAGGCTTCTTCACCAGTTAGTTTCTGTCTCCGTTTCTTCTTTATCTCTTCCTGTTGTTTAACAACTTTTGAAACTAATTGTTGATGTTCCTTAAACTTTCTTTCTCTTTCTTCGGTATTCATTTTCTGTATTTATTTATTGAAAAATATCATTTAATGAATTGTAAAGGTCAATGGGAAAATTTTCCTTTTCTTCATCATTATAGTAAATGTGTTGAAATAAATCTTTTTCTTTAAATATTTCATCAAATTCTTTATTGGTATTAATACGAGTTGTTATTTCTTCTTCACTAATACTTGTATCTCTGCTTTTCATACGTTTGCGTTGAATCTCCTCATCGATATCAAAACCGAATGATAAAATCTTAACTCCATCACCACACAATTGTTTAATAATTTGTCTCATTCCTTCAGGATTAGTTTCTAAAATCCCAAGACCATTAGATTTTACTTTATTTAACTCACTCTTACAATGTGAATATTTTGTAGAACCAAGAGAGACCTCCTCAAATATTTGACCTTCGTTCCTCAATCGCATATGTTCCTCCATTGAAATGTAGTAATAATCTTTCCCTTCTACTTCTCCTGGTCGCTTTGCTCTGGTTGTAGTACTCACAAAACGAATCATAGGGTGTTTTTTAAAAAAACTTACAATCTTTTCATTTTTACTATTCAAGAGTTTAGATTTATGAAAGTTCTTTCCAGAAGCAGATTTACCCACAAGGTTAATAATAATTGTTGTCATTTATATATGTAATTATGTTTAAAATAAAAATACATCCTTTAATATCTCATCTTGTTTCACAACAATATATTTATATTTTCCAATCGTGTGTTTCATATAATTTTCAAATTCTTTTTTACTACATAACGTAGAGCAATTATCTCTCCAAAAATTATTTACATCTATTGAATTTAACTTAAATAAAATAAAAGTATTGGCATTGTTTCTTATTGAGCGTCGAGGGAGTTGAAAATATGACTGACTAAGATAAATACAATTACAAGAAGAATGTCTCCCTCTTGTATAGTAGCTATCCATTACTGTTTGGTTTCTCTCATTAACACAATCATCAAAGATGACGAGGTTCTTTTTTGATTTATCTAAATCTTGAGGTGAAGGTATATCATCCGTATTATCACTGAGAATACAAGTTATGGGTTTTGGTTTCGATTTTGATTTCTGTGTATCACAAAATAATTGTATTATATCTTCAATATTATAATCATTTAGTTTGTTTTGAAGTTTAAATAAACCGATAATGTCTTCCTTTTTAAGACCTGCATTAAAACCCTGTGAGAGTAGTTGATACTCGGGTTGAAAACTAGACTTTGTAAAAATTATTAAATTATCATAATCTAAAAAATTAGGACCAAGGAACATCTTTAAAAGTAAACAGGTTTTTTCACATCCGCTTGAACCAACTATTAGACATCTCAATGAATTTGGAATGTTTTTATGGTTATTAAATTTTATCTTATTTTCCCAAACGGGTAAAAAATCATTCATTTATATATTTGGAAAACAAGTCATCTAACTTTTTTTGAGCTATTTTAGAAACTCTATATTTTATCCTGAGTTCGGGTTTAATTTCAAAATAATTCATTATTTTATTTATATAGTATCTTGTATTAACATTTCCATTAAAATTATTTTGAATAATAAATATCATTAAACCCTTATACATTTCCTCAATACAAATAGTCTCTTCCCTTGAAAGAAATGGTGTATTATCATCACAATACTTAACATTCATCTCTCTTATTAATCTTGTAAAGTAATTCATTTTTGGTTCTAATTTAAAAGAGTTATATATTTTTTTATATTTTTTATTATCATTAATTAAAATTAAATCACAGAAAATACATTGTTTATATGAACCCTCATTATTAAGCCCTATTCTATCACAAGCCGGACAATTCTCTAATTTATCATATGGAGAGTCTGGAAATTCTAAATATCCTTCAGAACTTATCATATTTATATGGTAAATTTTTACTTAAACTAAACGCAAGTTTATTCATTAATAAATACAATGTTTCAAAGCACAAAAGACAAATTTCAATCAATCTCTACTTCGGTGGAAGATATAGAAAAATATGTCAAAGATGTTAAATTGAACAAAGATAAATATGGAAATTTTTGGGTAAAACCAGTTATGGAAAATAACATGAGCCCCTCTATTTCATTTAAAGGAAGAGCTCTAACTATACCTGGAAAGACATCCATTAAAGTAAATCTAACAAAAGTTTCTCCTCTACTCCTGGCAATTTATTCAAAGCTTGAAAAAGTGATTGACCACGATACTTTGAAAAAGAATGATAAGACCATTAATAATTCTAGAGGAGACATTTGTATTTTCTTTAATAATCCAAAGGGTGTAGATCTAAGTAAAATGAATGATGTTAATATTTCTGGTGAAATGTCATTTCGTTCTATGATAGTTAGAGATTATTTAAAGATAACTTTTGATATAAAAATTGTAGAGATTGAATCTGTTAATGAAAGAAAGTATATAGATATTGATGGGAATATTTTTCTTGCTAATTAAATATGAGTCAATACAGCAGTGAAGATTTTACTATTTCATTGAACTCGGACGATAGTGATGATAGTATTTCATTGAACTTGGACGATGGTGATGATAGTATTTCATTGAACACAGATGATAGTTATGATACTAATAGTTTGTGCTCAAATGATAGTTATGAGAGTAGCTTTATTGATGACTCTGAGTATGATTCTGAGTATTCATGTGATAGTTATGACTTAGATGATTCTGAGTGAAAAAGTGTTTTAGTTTAAGCACAGCGATATATATAAAACGGAGCTGTAAAGCTCAAAAGTGTTTTATTTTAAGCACAGTGATATATATAAAACACCACGTTTTCTCACGCTATAAATATGGTTTATTGTGATACTTGCGAGAAGGAAGTAAAATATTATAAACAACATATTCTCACCGCAAAACATACATACAACATTTTAAACAAACTTTCCCCTCTTCCACCTGAAACAAAACACTGTTCTACATGTAATAAAAATATCCTCAAGAAAGGCTTCAAAATACATCTTAAAACAAATCTACATTTATCAAATTTTATCACAACTAAAAACTCTGATGGAGCATTCAAAGGACATATTAAAATAAGAGTCTTTAACTTCAAACCTCCTGAACCAGAGTCTATAGTTGATGCTGTAGAAATAGTTAAACCTGCTGTTCAAACGTTGATTGAAAAAACACTAAAGGAAATGAAACCACTTAAATTTTATATGGGAGTAAAATTATAAATGACAAAGGATGAAGGAGTTATAGATGCACCATACATGAGAACTGAGCCACACTTTATATCTTCATATCAAGATTTTAAAACATCAGGAGTCTATGATGAACTTATTAAACAAGAGCAAGATGTGGATAATTCAATCGTAGGAAGTGGATTCAATATAGGAAAAATTATTTACATAGACATTCATATTCTTAAATCAGATCCTCTAAAAGCTTCTTCTTACATTGATTTACCCAGTGTTATCAAAAATAGAAAAGCAGTTATCAATATCAAAAATAAAGACAATAAATGTTTTCTCTGGTCTATTTTAGCACACTTACATCCTCCACATTTTCATGATGAAAGAGTATCTCATTATAAAAAATATGAGAATACATTAAATACGAAAGATCTAAAGTTTCCGATGACTTTAAATGATATTCCTAAATTTGAAAAGATGAATAATTTATCAGTTAATGTTTATGGTCTAACAGAAACAAACAACATTCAGGTTTTAAAGCTTTCTGACAATTGTAAACAAACTCATATTAATCTTCTATATTTTAATTCAGACGAAAATTCACATTATACATACATCAAAGATATTGCTAAATTAATAAAACCACAAGTCTGTAAGAGAACAAATAAAATATATATTTGTTTGCGTTGTCTTAACTTCTTCAATTCACAAGAAAGATTAGATAAACATTCAAATTATTGTGGCGAACATAAATCAACGGTAATCAATATGCCTAAAGAAGGCTCAAAGATCACATTCAAAGATGAAAATAAAAAGATCAAACATCCATTTGTTATATATGCTGATTTTGAAAGTATTTTAGAAAAAATTGATACTGCTTCTCAAGATCCAAAAGAATCATACACAAATAAATATCAAAAACATACTCCTTGTGGTTTTTGTTATTATATCAAATCATCCGTTGGTGATAAATATAACAAGTTAGAGATGTATAGAGGCTCAAATACCCCAGAGGAGTTTGTGAAACGACTAGAAAAAGACTGTGTTCGATTAACCAAGATAATGAGAGAAACCAATAAACCAATGTCCTTAACAAGTAAAGAAAAAAGGGAATTTATAAAAAACAATGTCTGTCATATTTGTGAGGAGAAAATTGGTAAAGGTCTAAAGGTTAGAGACCATTGTCATCTCACTGGTAAATATAGAGGTCCGGCTCATCAAAGTTGTAATATTAATTATCAACTCCCCTCTTTCATTCCTGTCTTTCTTCATAACAACGCTCATTATGATACACATCTATTTATCAAGGAACTCTCAAAGACTTCTGGAAGTATCTCAGCAATTCCAAACACGGATCAGAAATACATTTCATTCACAAAAACAATTCACACATCTCCTATTACTCATATCAGATTTCTTGATACATTTAAATTCATGGCAAGTCCATTGGTTAACTTGGTTCAAAATCTAAAAGAGTTTCCATGTCTTTCAGAGTATTTTTTAGATAAAGATTTTCTAACACAAAAGGGAATTTACCCCTATGATTATATGGACTCATTTGAGAGATTCAATGAAACACAACTTCCTTCAAAAGAAAATTTCTATAACAAATTAAATAATAGTCATATATCTGATAAAGATTATGTACACGCACAAAATGTTTGGGAAAAATATAACATCAAGAATCTTGGCGAGTATCACGATTTGTATCTCAAAACTGATGTGCTTTTATTGGCCGATGTATTTGAAGCCTTTAGATCTGTTTGTCGCACTGGATATGGATTGGATCCTGCTCACTACTACACAGCACCTGGATTGGCCTGGAGTGCGATGTTGAAAATGACAAAACAAGATTTGGATTTGATAATCGATGTTGATATGCTTTTGATGATTGAAAAGGCAAAAAGAGGTGGAATTTCACAAGTCTGCTCGAGTAGATACGCAAAAGCAAATAACAAATATCTTCCAAATTATGATCCAACGAAAGAGAGTTCTTACTTGATGTACTATGACGCGAACAACCTGTATGGCTGGGCAATGTCTCAGGCTCTTCCTTATGGAAAACTTAGATGGGTAAAGGAAAAAGACTACAAAAACGTTTTACAAGATGTATGTATCTCTACACAAAAAGAATTGGATGAAGAAAAAGTTGGTTATTATTTTGAAATTGATTTAAAATATCCAGAGGAACTCCATAACCTACACAAAGATCTCCCATTTGCTTGTGAGAAAGAAAGTCCAAAGAAAGAATGGTTGAGTGATTATCAACGATCGTTTGATATAGGTGAATCAACAGAAAAATTACTTACTACATTATATAACAAGAAAAATTATGTTCTACACCAAAGAAATTTGCGACAATATTTATCAAAAGGTCTAAGAGTAGAGAAGATCCATAGGGTTCTAAAGTTCAATCAAAGTCATTGGTTAAAGGGGTACATTGATTTTAATACACAAAGAAGAACAGAGTCAAAAACAGATTTTGAGAAAGACTTTTATAAATTAATGAATAATGCGGTCTTTGGTAAGACTATGGAGAATGTGAGGAAAAGACAAAATATCAGACTATCAACATCTTGGGAACAAGCATCAAAATTAATTAATAGACCGAGTTTTACTCGAGCTGAGGTCTTTACTGAGAACTTTTGTGCGATCCATTTGATTAAAGAGAGTATTGAAATGAACAAACCTATTTATATTGGAACAACAATTCTTGATTTATCAAAGTCATTAATGTATGATTACTTTTATAATAACTTGAGGAAGAAATATCAAAATGATGTTAATCTACTTTATATGGATACAGATAGTTTTATTTTGAAAATTAATACCAACGATGTTTATTCAGACATGAAAAGAGACATTAATATCTATGACACGAGTAATTACAGTCCAGAGAGTGAGTTGTTCTCTTCTAAAAATAAAAAGGTGATTGGAAAGTTCAAGGATGAATTAGGAGGAAATGTTATGAGTGAATTTGTGGGATTGAGGTCAAAGGCTTATGCTTATAAATACATTGTGAATAACGTTGAAAAGACTGATAAGAAGTTAAAAGGTGTAAAGAAAAATGTTATTAAAGAAACAATAAACTTTAAGGATTATTATAACTGTTTAACAACAAAGAAAGAAGAGTTTAGAAAGATTAATGGAATAAGAAGTTATAAACATCAATTATATTCAGAAGAGATAAATAAGAAAGCATTGGGGGCTTTTGATGATAAGAGGTTTATTTTAGAAAATGGAATTGATAGTCTCCCTTATGGTTATATAAGTATATAAGTGATAAGATATATATATAAGTGATAAGATATATATAAGTGATAAGATATACATAAGTGATAAGATATATATAAGTGATAAGATATATATAAGTGATAAGTTAAAAAGGGGGGGGGGTTGGGGATTTTAACGGGCTACCGCCGCCTTTTTTACTATTATATAAATGATAGAACCAAGTATCAACCAGACTAAAGAGTGGAGGTGTAATCAACCTTGGTATATAAATGGAAAACATAATGAATGTGAAAAATATCAAATAGGTATAATTGAAAAGGCAACTGGTAAAAAAGTTCACAAAACAAATAAGAGAATTAATTTAAATACCGGTGAATTGGGTAAAAAAGATGGAAATATTTTTGAGTGGACGGAAAACTTTGATGGTTGTCAGGAAAATATATACTTTAATTTAAAAATGGTATGTGGCACTGGAGGCGCTCAAATAAGAACATTGAGGGAGGTTTACCATTTTATCTTAGCTCAGTTAAAATATCTTAATAAAGAACCAAACTCAAACATATTTTTTGTTAATATATTAGATGGTGAAGAGAGTTGTAGGAGAATTAAATTATTTCCCACACATAAACAAATATTTGTAGGGTCGTTGTTTGAGTGGGTCAAAGATGATTCACCAGATGATATTAAGAGTAAAAGGTTAAAAGGTCCATAAGGTCAGAAGGATCACAGGTTCACACAGAAGGACCATTGTTTAAGTGGTCTAATGAATAAGGATAACATGTCAAAAGGTTAGAAGGTTCGTAAAGAACAGGGTGAGAGAAATAGAGGTGTTTAGGGGCAATGAGGGAGGGGAAAAATTAACATGTAAGTCAATGGGAAAATGAGAGTGTCCCAGAAGCAACATATATACACTACTTGTAGATTTTGTAAATATGGGGTAAGGGCAAGGGTAGTGTAGGTGATGGGGGGGTGACGTACGGTAGGGACGAGCTTTCCCACTTCACTCTCCGTACGCATTTCACCTTGCATTGCCTTATTGATGTGTACCCTTGTGACCTTACCCCTCGCTCATCTGTCTTCCCCCCTTTTGTCTCCCACATGACCTGTGCGCCATTGGGCGCCGAGGGGAGCGTGCGTGAGTCCACCATTGTGCGCCCGGAACTCCCAGAACCAGCTGTCTGCATCGATGCACCACATTATGGACCACATGTCTGTGGCCGAGCACCACTTATGGACCCCATGGGTTGGGGCGTGGCCCCTCTGCTGGAACCGGCCATGAAGGCCTGAAATCTTGCTGGTCGACCTTGGCCACAGGGCACCGATGCTCCACAGGTGAACCACACTAGTCGGCCCTGTGGGCCATAAATAAAATAAATAAACAGGGACACGTTTGGGCAAGTTTTATTGCAAATAGGCCGCCAGTAAGAAAATGAAAGAAAGACAACATCTGGAAGAAATAATAATAGCCAGCAGAGGGAGCCGAAGAGCAAGAGACCACCTGCAGGGTTAGGGGTTGTTTGGTTATTTTTATTCATTGAACAATGATGACTGTGCACCGATTGGTGCTTGAGGGTGTATTGGTGCGTTTTTGGGTGCTTTCATGGTGCGTCGATGCAGAGCAGACTGTCTCCCCTCCAGAAAGAACAATCACAGGTCCTGGGTTGAGTTTTGTAAATAAAATAGCGTCACTGTAAATAATGCTCCCCACCGTCAGTGTATAGTTTGAAGACCATCCCGCAATTCGGTTAACTGTGGGCGTGAGTCTGTTAGGCAGGGTGCAATGGAGCAGCGGGACATATTTATCTATGTTTTAAAACTGTTGCACTCAGGGTCAGGTTAAAAGTAGAGGGAACTACACCTACGTGTCACACTAACTTAAAGTTATAGGCCCGGGACGTGCCTAAGAGGAGGAGGGTGCAGTGTTGCGGATATGAGGATTGTATGTTTTTGATTGTGTGTATTGTATTGGAAATTGCTGTGTAACATTGTTGATTATGGCCACTCCTGCCTCCAGAGTTGTGTAAAGGTAAAAAGGGCGTCCCGGTAGTTAATTCCATGAAACACCACATTGAAGGACACGATAAAACCCTTGTTCAGTAGCTTATATCTTTATTATGTGTTTTAGGGTAAGGCCTTGTCTTCCATTAACATGACACTCCATTGCACCAAGTGAAAGAGATAGATTCCCTTCATTTCCATTCCAAAAAACCTCCATTTCCCCTTTCGTCGATTGCCATTCGCATTGCCAACCAACAATTGCCGCCATTGACCACGAGGCAGGGTGGGGGAAGAAAGGCGGGTCCCCACCCCGTCATAGAGGGGAGGAGTGAGTCAGCCCCACTCAACCAACCACGAACAAGGGGTTGGACTTGGAGAGGGTGTGCAGAGAAACATCAAGGAGGTTCGCAAAGGTTGAGGGGCGGGGCCTATATAACCCGCCGAGGGACTTTCCCCAAGCAGATGAGCTGAGAAGAGAGATGAGCTATGACAAGAGCTGAGTTGTGAGGTCCAAAAGCAGAGATCATCCAGGGAAGCGCAAAAGCCTGCTATTCGTCACCTTGCTCGCCAGCGGCAGCGTCCCCAGCAGCAACACTCGACAGCCGTTTGGGGCCTGGACGGCGGTTTTGAGCAGGGCCGCGAAGGGACGGCGGCTGCCGAACACGCCGATCATGCTGCCAGCTCCGGACCTTCCTCTCCTTTCCAGCCATTCCTGCCTGCAAGTTCCCCATTCGTGTATGTGAGTTTGTTCTGCTCATTCTGTCCTGGGTAGTCAATTAAGTCTGTATAAGCTAGTAATTTGCACTGTGTCACCTGCCTTTTCATGTCCCCTGTAAATAACCGTGACTGCTCTTTTTTTGCTTGTGTGTGTGTAAATAATAAACCCCGTTACTCTTCTGTACGTCTTCTTCTTCCTCTTTGCATTCGGTCGCTTTAGAGTTTTCCCACATTGAATAGCTGTGGCGTGATACGGCCAACGTCTGGGTGAATCGGGTGAGTCGGGGAACAACTGTTCGGCCGCGGTGCCTCCGCTCGGTAAATAACATCTAATCCGCGGACTGTAACAATATATATATATATATATATATATATATATATATATATATATATATATATATATATATGTAAAACTAGAAATACATTAAAATTATGTGCCAATAACAAATTTGTACATTTTGTCTTTAAATTAATGAGTTATATTGAAGCTGAAATGAGGCAGAAAATACTCCTCAATATTAAATTGTTTCTATAAAAGAAAAAAAGACATTACTTTGAGGCCTTGCAATGTTGACGAGATGAGACGATGCCGGTTCTACTTTGCTAGTTACGTATGACTGCAGTGCGGGTTGAAGTTGGTAAATTTTTGCTTCAGGGGTGTTTGTATTCCACTTTTATATTTCCATGGCTTTCATGGAAATATGCAGCTCGAAAGTCGCGAGTTGGCATCAACTAATATCAAGAGCTTATGCTTCTTCCAGGCCTGCCAAATGTACTCTCATGTAGATTCAGAGCCCAGTCAGTTTGTATTCTCAGAACTCCTGAGGCAGGTGCTTCTGGGTTTGGGCTGCACCCAACAGCTTTCTTTCCCAGCTGCCTGCTGTGTCTCATGCCCTGTGCCAAGGGCCAAGCAGTGGTCTTGCTCCGTTTCACTTCAATTCATAAATAACCCAATAACTGTCATCAAAATCTAGATGCTTTATTAATCCCAGCTTGCAGACAGGATACTTAGAGTATGCGGAGTGTCACTAAAGTCAGGTTTCACTTCCTGCCTGTAATAAGTTCGGTATGGCAGCGGCAGTTTGGAAAAAAACTTTGGCTGCTCAAGCCGCAGGCCCACTCCTCCCTTGCGCTTTCCCATAAATGGGGAATGGCTGTCGGGGGTGCTGGGCTCTGGGGGTGATGCAGAGCAACCTTGGCATACTTAGTGGGGCAGCAGAGAAAATTTGAACCAGGCCAAGGGACTAAGGGTGTGTGGGGGTTGCATGAAGGTGAGGAGGTCAAGCTCGTATGAAAGATCTAGCACTTTCCGTGAAGCAGGGAGCCCTATAAATGTGCAATGCAATGGGGGGCAGTTTTAGTAGTCGGTGAAATATTGTAGGTTGCGACCAGGATAAGCTCGTGTATGGTCTGTCTGTGATGTTTGCCTGTACCAGACATTGGAAAAAATGTAACGGAGTCTGTTTTTTGCTTTTAACTTTGGCCATTTCTCTGTGCACATCAGGCTTTTACATCGTGCTGATCATGCATTTTCATTTCATGGCAAGGTTTTCCAATGCCTGCTCTGACCTGTTGACAGAAAAATCTCTAAAAACAAGGAAACAGTTGCTGGGTGTGTTCTAACATTAAGCCTTCACAGAAATCCATGCAGTGACCAGCAAGAAAGCAGAAATGCACACGCATGCACACCGTGTGCAGGGCCTCCTCTTGGGGCTTTCAGCCAGGAAGGGAGTTCAGCAGCCGATGACCTAGCTGCCGAGCACATGGCAAGACAAATATCCAGAGCAATTATTCTGGCTGCCTCATGTAGGCTGGAGGTGTCTTGCTCCCTTTGTCTATAGCCACCATCCATGTAGCAGCTCCGATCGTATTTGCCAAACTATTTGCTTGAGCACATAACAAATGCAAGACCTTAAAAATTTGCTGGGTGATTTCCTTACCAATGCAATGGCATTATTCAAATGCTTTGCTGAATTACTTGCATTTTGGCTATGAGGATTATATGTTTCTTTGTTGATAAAAAAAGTTAATGTAGGCAGAACAAAGTCTTCAAAACTTTATTAACCTTGATGCCATGTCAAATAAAGCAATGTTGTTGCACTGAAATTTCTCAACAAAGCCCTCCCAGCATATGTCCAGATTCATTTTGGAGTCTGAATTCACTATAAGATATGTATGTGTATATATATATATATATATATATATATATATATATATATATATATATATATATATATATATATATTTGTGCAGCGTCTGTCCTGTCCTGTGTTGTTGTGTTGTGTTGTGTTGTCACTGAACTACTTTCTCAAACTTTTGTGAAATCGTACCAAACTTCTGGTATGCACATATCTCTCCCGTCGGTATGTCCTAAGCGTATTTAAAAAAAAAAATAATAATTGCAAATTTTTTTTTGGGGAATTTCTTTGGGAATTTTTTTTTTTCAACTTCAATTGTTTATAAAATGTGATATCACGTATATTACAAATACATTTGTGCAAAATAATTGTTTGAATTATGATTGGTTTAATTTAAACCATGACAAAACGGCAACTCGGGTACAGTCATTTATCTATATATCGACACATTTGGGCAGTGTCTGTGTTGTCACTTAACGACTCCCTCAAACTTTTGTTTCCGTGGTTGTGAAGTGTTTTTAATAACGTTGTGGTGGTTTTGAATCACGTGGTGGTGAGGTATTTTGAATTACGTGGTGGTGAGGTATTTATAATTACGTGGCTGTGAGGTGTTTTTATTACGTGTTTTATGGCTGTGAGGTGTTTTTATTACGTGTTTTATGGCTGTGAGGTGTTTTTATTACGTGTTTTATGGCTGTGAGATGTTTTTATTACGTGTTTTATGGCTGTGGGGTGTTTTTATTACGTGTTTTATGGCTGTGGGGTGTTTTTATTTTCGTGGTGGTGAGGTGTTTTTATTACGTGTTTTATGGCTGTGAGGTGTTTTTATTACGTGTTTTATGGCTGTGAGGTGTTTTTAATTTCGTTGTGGTGAGGTGTTTTTATTATGTGCTTGATGGCTGTGAGGTGTTTTCAATTTCGTGGTGGTGAGGTGTTTTTAATTTCGTGGTGGTGAGGTGTTTTTATTACGTGTTTTATGGTGCTGAGGTGTTTTGAATTACTTGGTGGTGAGGTGTTTTGAATTAGGTGGTGGTGCGGTGTTTTGAATTACTTGGTGGTGAGGTGTTTTGAATTAGGTGGTGGTGAGGTGTTTTTAATTTCGTGGCTGTGAGGTGTTTTTATTACGTGTTTTATTGCTGTGAGGTGTTTTTATTACGTGTTTTATGGCTGTAAGGTGTTTTTATTACGTGTTTTATGGCTGTGAGGTGTTTTTATTACGTGTTTTATGGCTGTGGGGTGTTTTTATTTTCGTGGTGGTGACGTGTTTTTATTATGTATTTTATGGCTGTGAAGTGTTTTTATTATGTGCTTGATGGCTGTGAGGTGTTTTCAATTTCGTGGTGGTGAGGTGTTTTTAATTTCGTGGTGGTGAGGTGTTTTTATTACGTGTTTTATGGTGCTGAGGTGTTTTGAATTACTTGGTGGTGAGGTGTAATCGTCCCAAACCTCCAGTCTGCACCTACCCCTCCCCTATGTATGTGCTGAGGGGTTCTTTCTTGAAAAAAAAACATTCAACCTAAATCTTCAACCTAAATTGCCTATAAAAATGTAATATCACAAACACAACAAATACATTTGTGCAAAGTAATTGTTTGTATTATGATTGGTGAAAATCATGACAACACAGCAACTCAGGTACAGTCATTAGCCTCAGCTAAAATAAGCCTGTTCCTCAGTATCGACCAAGCTAGTATATATATATATATATATACATATTATATATATACATATTATATATATATATATGTCTGTATATATATGTATGTCTGTATATATATGTATGTATGTATATATGTATATATGTATATATGTATGTATGTATATATGTATGTATGTATATATGTATGTATGTATATATGTATGTATGTATGTATATATGTATGTATGTATATGTATGTATATATATATGTATGTATATATATATGTGTGTATATATATATATATATGTGTGTGTATATATATGTATGTATATATATGTATGTATGTATATGTATGTATGTATGTATATATGTATGTATGTATATATGTATGTATATATATGTATGTATATATATATTTGTGTATATATATGTATGTATATACAGGGTCCGTCAGGGAGGTGTCGATTTTCAGAAAACTCGTACACAGTTATTTTTAGTCGAATTTCTTTTTTTCTTTTTTTTTAAGACTACATATATAATGCCATGTAATACACTGTAACAAAGACATTTTAAAAATGTTATTCATGTTTGAAAAATGACCATCTAAATGGCGGCCGTTCTTGTCCAAGCATTCTTGCAGACGCACGCAAAAGTTGTCCATAGACCTTTCAACCATGGCAAGTGGAATAGCTCGAATTTCTCTGGTGATGGCATCTGAAAGGGTCTCAAGAGTGCGTGGTTTTTCAATGTAAACCTTAGCTTTCAGGTAACCCCATAAAAAATAGTCACAGGGTGAAAGATCGGGCCATCGTGGGGGCCACTCCACATCCCCACGGATTGAAATGTATATATATTGTCGTGTTCCCGGGGGGGATTGAGATTCCCTGGGGATGTATGGCCGATCAAGCTTACCTCCGAGGCGTTCAGTCAACTATGGTAGACCTTCTTTATACGCACGAGGAGTAGGGGGGATGACAAAGCTTACCTGCACGGGCGGACGTGGCATGGGTGGTTTTCCGAATCACCAACAGATAAACGGGACAGGGCGACGAATTAAAATGCAACAAAAGCAGGTTTAATAAAAGAAATACTCGGTAAACTAAAATTCATGATTGGGACGTCCCCATACAGACTCGTATACAGACACAGGGAAAAATAACTGAAATTAAATATCGTGTCAGTGAGGTGCGGTTGCCTGCACTCTGCCTGCGGGTCCCCGAGTCCGTCGGCGGGAACCCACGCTTTAGCGCGAATTCGTGTCCCAAGCCAGCCATAGATGGTGAAGCTAAACGGCCCGTGCTCCCTCCTGCTCGGCCACACCGAGCCGCGATGCTCCTTCCAGGCACACATGGCACCACTCGCCTCTCGCCAGCACCAAGGAGAGAGAGGGAGAGTGCACGACCTGCGACCGCCCGTATTGCTGGATGTCGAAGCCCGCGTGCAAGACCCAGGGAAGAGAGTCAATGTTCCCGCTCTTATGAAAGCCAAGGTCCAGAAGATAGAAAAATGGCATGGGGCGTCTTTTTTGTCCCTCGTTCTATCATGTTCTAAAATGACGTCCGCGCGCGCTCCAATCAGCGGCCGCCATCACATCGCTCTATGGCCGTTCTGACCAATCGTTCTTCGGGGCGTGGCCTCACGGCCACTTGCCGGCCTTTGTGATGACCCAGTCGGTGGTATCATTGGTGGTGCTCGAATGTCCTGGTTCCAGTTGTTTTATTTGGTGTTATTTTAGGTGTGGAGTGCATGGCTGGTGTGTTGTGTCATAAGGAACAAGGGGAAAACCACAGAGGCGATTACATGCAGGGAATTATTCTTATACCCTAACTAATTAACATAGCCCCACCCCTCTCATGGAGACAATCATACACTTACGTGACATCCGGCCTAACGGATCCCTACTTAGTTACAGGTATCTTCTTCTTCAAGACAGTCGGAGCACACTACCTATACAATCCTACGTGGCCCTAAGGTATTCCACTGCCTACCGACCATAAACGTAACTATATATACGAGCAACGGTACCCGGCCTACGGGCGGGGTTTCAATTGGGAGGCCCAAATGTATATGTAAAATATCAGAAATTGAAGGCTTTTTTATTTTAAACGATTCATATAAACATCCGTTAAATCATATCACACGCAAATCATCAAAATCTAAACAGTATCTTACTAGAATTCACCAAATGTTCCACATTCCACACATCCACACAATCACGTGTATGGATGTTACGTGTGTGTGCCGTGCACGTGCCATGTGTGTGGATGCTACGCACGGGTGGGAGGCCAGAAGCAAACAGGCAATGCAGATACGGCGAATGCTAAAGCATGAAACCAATAAATTCCACATTCCTGTAGCACCTTCAGTCGCACGTCAGACATGGACAGCAAGTTCGTGAAGGACTTCCATGAAAAACGTGCCCGTTCGCCAACAAATGGGTACGTTCACGTATAGAAACATCGATCATCCGCGAAGTTCACGTTCAGAAAGTAGAAACCATCATGGCAGTCGTCATTCACTTGAACTCGATATGTCTTTTTTCATTCCAAACAACATAACTCCAATTGATCACAAAATACACTTTTAACAACATTGCTAATGTTTCCTTCATTGTAAAAACTTCCAAATCAACAGTTAACAGGATTTTGAGCCGATAGGTGTTACGGCCTTGGCAAGATCGATGGAGACAGAGATCTGTTAGCATATTCACCGCCCAAATAGCTATGTGGAATTCTCTCATGTTGAGTTTAAATGTCGTTTGAACTTTGGCCTAGGTCATTATTTACTTTTAATGATGTTTATATACGAATGATGTTTAATGATGTTTATATTGGTTTTGGGTCATCCTTTCCGCATATCTCGTGGGATTGTAAGTTCAAGGATTCGTTCAAGGTTCGTGGGATTGTAAGTATGTAAGATTGTTGTTGTCTGAGTTCGATCTGTGCAGCTGTGCAGCGATCGGTGCAGCCGTTTGTGCGCGCGCCCGGGAAAACAACATCGTCACAATGAGAACAATGAACGTTATGCGAACGTGAATGTTATGCGGGAGTGCAAACCTGAGAATGCTGGAGGCCAAAGCTGAAATTGGGAAAACGAAATTGCCTATTTTACTCACAGGGGTCCCACGATTACCCACCCAAAATATCTTTGCGATTGGTTCAGCAGTTTTTACGGTACCTTCGAACAGACGGACGGACATTTGGTGAATTATAGTAAGATATATATATATATATATATATATATATATATATATATATTGTTGCAGTTTTGAGTTTGTACAGTGAGTATAATAAAGGTTAAAATTTCCCCCCTCATAGTTAGTCACACAAGCAACATGTAGCCTCACGATAGTGTCGTTATTTCTTAGTATTTCTGAGCTTAGTCCTTTTCCTGTGTTCGTTCTGCATTGAGTAGAGTCAGGAGAATAGGCCCTACTTCTACCGACTTTCCAGCCTCCCTAGCCTCATGCCCCCTTGCGCTAACTTTGGTTCATTTTGGGCGAATTAACACGAGGCAGGCCTAGGAGGGTCGGGGCGGAGCCGAATGAGGAGCCGGCAGAGGCGCTGACGGTAAGCACGAGCCGCCAATCAGGGCTCAGAGGTGGTGGCGGCAGCACTGCGTCACAGGGTGTGGTAAGAAGGTTCGAGGGGGTTCCAGAAGGTTCAGGAGCGTACCTATATAACCCATTGCACAAAGCCCCCGAGAGGACTCGCAGCAGTAAGAAGACTTGCAGCAAAAGGACTTGCCCGCGAGAGAACTGCTGCCCAGGGAGAACTTGCGCGCTCGAACCAACCAAGAGGAATCATTGACGAGCAAGAGTTGTGAGCGTCAAAGAACTATGAGAGATATGCGGGTGAAGCAAGACGCGCATGAACCGAAATACGCGCTTTTATAAGTGACGCTCAGTTGAGTTGGAGGCCGATCGATATACAGCGCCTTAAGTCGCGCGAGTGATAACGGCTGTGTAATCGCCAGCTGCGCTGAGATTCCCGCATTTGCCGTTCCACCTCATCGGCTGCTTTTGTTCGGGAGACGCGCTACGAGGTTCCTTCGACCGCCTGCTGCCATCTTCGCGGGACGTGCTGGGACCGTGGAGAGCTGGACGGGGCCGTTCCTCGACGACCACTTCGACGCGTTTGGCTGAACATCACCCCATCTGCAATTCCCTCTGTGAGTGGGACGGGCCCGAGTCCAGGGAATAAGATTAGACTGATTAAGTGCTGCCCTGTGTCTCTGCGTCCCCGATCTTTGTATATACGTGTGGGAATAATTAAACCTGTGTTCTTCCTTTTCCATTCGATCGTTCCTGTGGTTTCCTCATTGGCTCAGCGTGGTATGAATAGAACCGCTTGAATTGGGTTCCACTACCTCAACTGCATGGACCACGTGGTACTCAATCCGCTCGGCGTACCCAAACCACACGTGGCTCGTGCGAGGCTTGCTTCCTCGCTTCCGTGGCGGCGCAGGGAATTAGGTACGAGCGAGAGTTGGTCCCGAAACCCTACTTTGCGTTCGCCCGGAAGGGACGTTTCAAGTCTCGGTTCCGTCAAGCCCAAAAAGAACAAGGGTGTTAATCCCCCCTTGGTAAGGGGAAGAAGGGCGGTGGAGAACCGTAACAATATATATATATATATATATATATATATATATATATATATATATATATATATATATATATATATATATATATATATTGTTACGTTTTTGGTCGTTAGGCAATGGAATACCTTATATATGCATCTTTAATATTTGTGTGTGTGTGTGTGTGTATTCTTTCACCTGCAGTTTACAAAATCACTTTTTTAATTCTTTCTCAGCAGTTGAGATGCTGGCACACATGTTTCAGCAGCCTTTGCCCTCTGCCCTGAGCCAAGGCTGGGAGAGCTGCCACATCCTGTTTATCAGGAATGGGTCATAGAACTCTGGCCAAAGTTTTTCCCAAGTCTGTCGCACTCTACAGCAGGCCTGGTTATCTGTGATGCTCAGTGCAGACCAGGCTGCTGGAGAACAATGACAGGAAACTTCAGGTTGGCCAAGCAGGGTGTGCCACGCAGGCAGCTGTGACGAAGACAGGAGTCAAGGGACTGATTTCCCCATAACCTTGCAAGCTTTGGCCACAAGTGCTGAGAAAAGTGGAAGCTATGGAATTTGTGTCACCATCGGACGACAGGAGGAATACTCGTACAGGCACAAAATATAGCCTAATGGTTCAAAAAAGTTGTGATATTTGTTGTATTTCAGGAAAGGTGCTGCATGGCATCAATCCAGTGTTGAGCAGTGCAAAACCATAGTGGTATAGAGATGGAATTACTACCTCTCCCAATCAGAGTGATATAAAAGTATGACGAAAGTAAGGTCAGTGTTGTGGAAAGTAAGGACACAAAGTGGAAATGTTTAACAACAAAATAGGATGTGCCCTGGTGAAGTGGAAAGGGGCTGAAGTTGAGTTGACAAAAACCAAGAATGCGAAGTAGAGGCCTATTTGAAGTTAATGGATGTGATTACAATGTAAGAGTATGTGTACCAAATGTTATGATGGATGAAATAAGTTGAGTGAAGAGTGGTGATATCAAAGATTGGACATTTGGCATTTGTAACATTTGGCATTTTTGGCACGTAAGCGGAGCATTTGGAGAGGAAAGTTGCCACCACACTATCGGCTCTTCACAGGCACATCTTGCGTGCAAGCATGAATGCCAAACATTCTCCAATAATGTGTGTTGTTGTTCATCATGTGGTGTTGGAATAACAGGATGCCAGATATTTTTGACGACCAAAGCTCTATTTTGCTGCTTGACGCAGCAGTTGGCATTTGTTCCCTGATGATTTTGCTCCCACCACCTCCAAATTCCATTTATTCCCTCCCCCCAAAAACGAGAAAACAATGCCTTGTGTTGGAAATTCTATGACTACATTTGTATGACAGATGAATTGCTTGGCAAATTAATAATTGCAATGTACCATATAAAACACAATGTCCATTTGTGTGTTTGTACAGATGTCTGTCCCCCTTGATTGGGTAGGTTTTAAAGTCCAATCATTTAACATGAATGTGAGTTCACTACGGTCTATATTTGTGGATAAAACAAACTCAAAAGACATTTTCGATAAAAGAGTAATCATTGTTCTTTAATTGGAATTGTAGACGGTGGCTTGCAAATTGAACCTCGAGGGTGTACAGAAGCGTTAAAAATAAACAAAATCTAAAAGGCTAAGGAAGGTGAAATTCGCTGCACGTGATGTGCAACGCATGCCACGTAAAATGAGTGTTCATTTACGTATGTATGATGTGTAATATATATAAAAAAAGATAATCACACCTGACACAAGGCCGAGGCTTCAGACTTTGGCACGCTCACGAGGCTGCTCCATCGAATAAACTGTTCCAACCCATCATTTTTGATGGGCTTTTTACTCATACATAATATCAACTAATTGTTGAATTAATTATTCACTTCATTTATATTGTACAAAATATATTTTTCAACAATATTTTATTTGACTACAAGTTTTTCTGTTTCATAAAAATATAATGCTTGATTATGGGCTGGCAGGATGGCCGAGAGGTACATACACTTCATTCTAACCTGTCTGACCAAAGTTGGAATTGCGACCCAGCTATAAACTCTCATCCCAGTGTTTCAAAGGCAGGGCAATTCATCAATGTGTGTGTGTGCCGTCCCTCGGACAGATGTTAAATCGGTGTCTTTTCTGCTGGCATTAGTTGGTGGACAATAAATATCCCATGGTGTCCTTAGCAAATAGTAGACGAGCTATTGCAAGCACAATGATCAAATTACTAATTCCTGTCCTCACCATAGTCAAACGTCAGGTGTGGGCAGCCAGTTCGTGAAAGATTTGGGCTGAGGTCCCCCACCCTCGGCTAACCCCAGAGGAACTTGTGAATAATTGTGGCCGTTATAGAATAAGAATAAGAATGCTTTGTATAAAGCAAATCCAGAACTCGCATAATAGTGACACGATGTCTAAAAAACAAGAAAACCGATCACAAAGAAAAGCAAAATCATTTGGTATCAGTCAGCACAAAACTTATTGCTATTTTGACACAACTACTGATTGATTGAACCGAAAGCAATGCAATTTGTAGAGATTCAAGGTAGGCGATCTCTATGCCAATAAAAGTATAACAGGAAGGTGAGAAAATTGGACAAGATGATCTCATAACGATTTCTTGGAATTGACCGACACCCGCTGTCGCACACTCATTATGTATCTAATCGCCAACGTGAACTGTGCAGGTTAAAGAGCACAGAATAGTGTGAATATTTTGTTTAAAATGTGGCATTCATCGTCAGTAGAAATATGTCGAAGATTCTGACAGTTCAGACAAGTTTTCACAAGATATCTTTTCCTACCCTCTCAATATGACTCTCTTTTGTCATCAGCCATCGCCCTTGAAATGAACATCATTGAAAATGTCTGAGATTATTAGACAACAGGAATAAAAATTGCCCGCATTGAAAAGCCCTCACAATGAAATTAAACAATAATTCAAGAAATCTTAAAATAATAATAAATTTATATACAGTATGTGGGAAAATTACATGCCCAGACCCAGGATCTTTCCGTCCATGCTTCCAGGGCACTCGCTGCCAACCATAGGAGCACCAATGGTCTGAACACGAGAGAGAAAGAGAGTAGCAATCATATGTGTGGGAAAAATTGCATGCTCAATCAGGGTCACCCAGATAGCTCAGATGGCAGAGCACTGGCATGGTTATCCAGAGGACCTGGGTTTGATTCCTGGTCTGGGCATGTAATTTTAATCCTGTTCATTAATCTAATAATAATGATAATAATCTACAGCACTTGTGTAGCACCAATATATCTGCCACATAAGACATTCAAAGGCGTTGAAGAAATCTTATCGATTGTTTTAAAGACAAAAAAACGTGAAAGGCAGGGGCACAATGTTACTTTCGCAACACCGGCTCACTTGCCTGAGCAAATGACAAACTACAATGGTTTAGGCTGCAGCATTGATGGAGATTTAGCTACCCTCACTCAGGGAAGTCTTACAAGTAAATTCACCAATAAAAAGATGAGTGTACTTTTGAAGCTCTGCAGGTCGCAGTGCAAAAAAATGAAAAAGAACCACTTTAAAGCAACTCCAGCTGTTTCCATCTTTACCCGCGGCTTCAGCCAAAGTCATCGCTCTGCGAGAACGCAGTGGGTGGAGGGAGGGTCGTGACGGAGACACTGCTGGGAATGAGGGCACATGGAGAAAATGAAAACCAGAAGTTGCTGCAACGCGCAGGTTTACGAGAGCCACCAAATCCTGGCTAAAGTTTCATCTGGCCTGGATGGAGGCTACGGGCAGACGGCGAGAGCTACCGGGCCGATGGCATGAAAATGAACCAGGGCTGGATAATTGGATTCGTATTACGCAAGATTCATCACTGTCAACCAGTAGAGTGAGGGTGGCTGAGTCAGCAAAAAAAAACAAAAAAAAAACTTCCAACAACCTTGCTCTTCAGAAGACTGTTTCAACCTTGTTTTCCATAGGTTAGTTGTCTTGCTCCTCTTATTTTCAGCAGTATAATATCATGTCATCATGATGAGTTTTGCCACTCCAATTAAACTCTTTTGGACGAGTTAAACATTAAAATGTTGCCATTCCAAGAGGACTCGATAAACTCAAAAAGGCTCAAAAAAGCTTATTTAAGTCTTCATTCTACTGGGTGTTTTGGCCATTGTGTTTGGTATTGCTGCCAATTTGGGCGAAATATTTTCCATTGCTGATACCTTGGCACCAAGAAATATTTGCGAACCTTGATCTCTGTTGAGCACTTTTTTCATGACTTAAAATCCTAACCTGCTTTTAATTTGTTTCCACCCAAAGAGCAGATATGGCTGGCTGGGCCGCATGAGCAACATCAGAACGGCATCTGCAGCCACCCAGCACTGACGTTTCCTCCAGCTAATGGTCGGAAACGTTCTATCGAAGTCATGCTCGTGGGGAATATTTTTTCACCTTTGGAACTGCTCGAAGGTTACAGTAATGCTGAAATGAAGCAATCAGCTGTGTGAGTGGACCAAACAAAGTCAGGATATGGGCAGCACCTTCTACTTATTTGCCTAACTGTAGCTCGAGGATAAGCATTGAGGTTGGTCATGAAGATATCAACGTGAGACAGTTAACTTTGCCCCGAAGGATCCAGGGAAAATAGGAAATGGTGCAAACATTATGACAACATCCACTGAAATCGCTTATATAAATTATACAATCCCATAAAAGAACAGCAAGTTTTAAATTGAACTTCAACATAATGTACTCGTTTGATTACTTGCAAAACAAGACTGTAGAGATTGTTGACTTAGCATCATTGGATTGGAAACAAAAGTTTTGCTGTCATTGCAATATCAAAAATAATTGTTTTTACATCATAAGGGCTCTCAACCAAAACCAGCATGACCAATCCACCAAAAATACTGAATCCAGAACATTTTTTACTGTCAACTTTTATATAAATTTATGTTGGTACTTTTAAACATAAGGCTGACAGAATGACCTCAGAGGTACCCACATTCTCCTCTAAGCTGTCTAGCCTGGGTTTGAATCCTGATCCAGCTATAAACTATCATCCTTGTGTTTCATAGGCAGGGTGACTCATCAATGTGTGTGCCGTCCCTCGGATGGACGTTAAATCGGCTTTCCGTCTGCCAGCATTAGTTGATAGATGTTAAAAGATCCCACGGTGTCTTTTGTGAAGAGTACAGTGCCTTCAGAAAGTATGCACACCCCTTTTTCACATTTTGTTGTGTTACAGCCTGAATTTAAAATTTATTAAATTGAGATTTGTTTTGTCAGTGACATATATCTATATATATAAAACACAGTTTGTGTGTGTGTGTGTGTGTGTGTGTGTGTGTGTGTGTGTGTAATGTTACCGATAGACTCCTAAACGGAGAGGCTCACGTTCTTGATATTTGGCACAGACATGGCCATTGAGCCTGGGAAGAACATGGCCAACCAAAAAATTTATTTCATAATTTTTTTTTACCATATTTTTACCTCAGCGCATTTCAGCGAGGAATATTATGCACGGAATCTGACCGGAGGTAGAGCAGCGCGCTGATTCGCTCAGAGCGATCACGTGATGTTCCTTGCTGCCATTAACTCAGTTATGCGTTCGCACGTATTTCAGAGCGAAAAGCGATTGCGTTTTTTCACATTTCAGTGAGGAACATTGCCATTCACACCACATAGGTTTTTTTTTCTTTCATCTTTAGATCCATATTTTTTTTCAGCGAGGAATATTATACACGGAATCTGAATCGGTGGCAGAGCAGCGCGCTGATTCGCTCATTCGTGCTCGTTGATGACGATCACGATCACGTGATGATGTGATCACGAATGATGTTCGTGACGCGATCACGTGATGTTCCTAGAACAGCACTCAGTGGTGCGTTTTCCTGGATTCGGAGGGAGTGTGTTTACCTGGATTCGGAGGTAGTGTGTACACCTGGATTCGGAGGTAGTGTGTTCACCTGGATTCGGAGGTAGTGTGTACACCTGGATTCGGAGGTAGTGTGTATACCTGGATTCGGAGGTAGTGTGGATACTTGGATTCGGAGGTCGTGTGTACACCTGGATTCGGAGGTCGTGTGTACACCTGGATTCGGCAAGTAGCATAGCTCAGCTCACTTAACATAGCTCAGCTCAGCATAGCTCATAGCATAGCTCAGCTCAACTCACAGCAAGTAGCATAGATTTTAGCATGATTTAGCATAGATAGTAGCATGTTTCACATAGATTTTTTTTCAGCGAGGAATATTATACACGGATTCTGACCGGTGGCAGAGCAGCGCGCTGATTCGCTCGGAGCGATCACGTGATGTTCCATCCCCGCCACCAGTTGGCTTCACTTTTCACGGAGTATGAGCGTTCTATATATTTTCAATTCAGTGCGCCCGACTCGCTCACGTACTTGATTTGTGGCATAGACATGGCCATTGGGCCTTCACGGTGTATTTTTTGCGAGGCTTTTGTCCGAGTGAGCTTGAGTTGAGAGGGCGAATGTACGGGTTGGGAATGTACGGGTCTCCCTTCCCCCACCCGGCAACGCCGGTACTGGAGCCGGAGGGCGTCACAGGATCGGTGAGTCTCCAAAATCCGCTTCGTGCTGTTGCGAAGATTCAGGACGATGTCGCGATTGTTGTGCTGCTCTCCGACCATGAGAACTGCAACGTCATTGTTGACTGGCCCTCCCCTTCCCTCCCCCTTCGTCCTCCCCTCCCCCTCCACCCTACCCCCTCCCCCTCCCTTTTCCCCCTCCCCCTCCCTTTTCCCCCTCCCCCTCCCTTTTCCCCCTCCCCCTCCCTTTTACCCCTCCCCCTCCCTTTTCCCCCTCCCCTCTCCCCTCCCCCTCCCCTCTCTCACTCCTCTCCCATCCCTCCCCCTCCCCATCCCCCCCCTCTCCTCCCCTCTCCCCCTCCCCCTCCCCCCCTCACGTTTATACACGGAATGCCGGTACTTCCCCCCCCCTCTTCTCCCCCCCCCTCTCCTCCCCTCCCCCCCGTTCCCCTCCCCTCCTCTTCCCCCTCCCCTCCCCTCCCCCGCCCGGCAATGCCGGGTACTTCTGCGAGTATATATATATATATAGCTAGCTAGCAGAAGAACCCGGCATTGCCGGGTGGGGGAGGGGAGGGGAGGGCGAAGAGGAGGGGAGGGCGAAGAGGAGGGTAGGGGAGGAGAGGAGAGGGGGGAGGGGAGAAGAGGGGGGGGGAAGTACCCGGCATTCCGTGTATAAACGTGAGGGAGAAGAGGGGGGAGGGGAAGGGGGGGAGGGGAGGAGAGGGGGTGAGGGGGAGGGATGGGAGAGGGGAGGGGGAAGGGAGAAGGGGAGGGGGTAGGGTGGAGGGGGGATGGGAGGGAAGGGGAGGGCCAGTCAACAATGACGTTGCAGTTCTCATGGTCGGAGAGCAGCACAACAATCACGACATCGTCCTGAATCTTTGCAACAGCACGAAGCGGATTTTGGAGACTCACCGATCCTGTGACGCCCTCCGGCTCCAGTACCTGAGTTGCCGGGTGGGGGAAGGGAGACCCGTACATTCCCAACCCGTACATTCGCCCTCTCAACTCAAGCTCACTCGGACAAAAGCCTCGCAAAAATTACACCGTGAAGGCCCAATGGCCATGTCTATGCCACAAATCAAGTACGTGAGAGAGTCGGGCGCACTGAATTGAAAATATATAGAACGCTCATACTCCGTGAAAAGTGAAGCAAACTGGCGGCGGGGATGGAACATCACGTGATCGCTCTGAGCGAATCAGCGCGCTGCTCTGCCACCAGTCAGAATCCGTGTATAATATTCCTCGGTGAAAAAAAATCTATGTGAAACATGCTACTATCTATGCTAAATCATGCTAAATGCTAATCATGCTAAAATCTATGCTACTTGCGGTGAGTTGAGCTGAGCTATGCTATGAGCTATGCTGAGCTGAGCTATGTTGAGTGAGCTGAGCTATGCTACTTGCCGAATCCAGGTGTACACACGACCTCCGAATCCAGGTGTACACACGACCTCCGAATCCAAGTATCCACACTACCTCCGAATCCAGGTATACACACTACCTCCGAATCCAGGTGTACACACTACCTCCGAATCCAGGTATACACACTACCTCCGAATCCAGGTGTACACACTACCTCCGAATCCAGGTAAACACACTCCCTCCGAATCCAGGAAAACGCACCACTGAGTGCTGTTCTAGGAACATCACGTGATCGCGTCACGAACATCATTCGTGATCACATCATCACGTGATCGTGATCGTCATCAATGAGCGTGAATGAGCGAATCAGCGCGCTGCTCTGCCACCGATTCAGATTCCGTGTATAATATTACTCGCTGAAAAAAAAATGGATCTAAAGATGAAAGAAAAAAAAACCTATGTGGTGTGAATGGCAATGTTCCTCGCTGAAATGTGAAAAAACGCAATCGCTTTTCGCTCTGAAATACGTGCGAACGTGTAACTGAGTTAATGGCGGCAAGGAACATCACATGATCGCTCTGAGCGAATCAGCGTGCTGCTCTGCATCCGGGCAGATTCCGTGCATAATATTCCTCGCTGAAATGCGCTGAGGTAAAAATATGGTAAAAAAATATTATGAAATAAATTTTTTGGTCGGCCATGTTCTTCCCAGGCTCAATGGCCATGTCTGTGCCAAATATCAAGTACGTGAGCCTCTCCGTTTAGGAGTCTATCGGTAACATTACACACACACACACACACACACACAAACTGTGTTTTCCCTCTATATATATATATATATATATATATATATATATATATATATATATATATATATATATATATATATATATTTTATATATATATATATATATATATATATATATATATATATATATATCTATATATATATATATATATATATATATCTATATATATCTATAATTGCAGTAATCTCTGTGTGTGTGTGTGTGTGTGTGTGTGTGTGTGTGTGTGTGTGTGTGTGTGTGTGTGTGTGTGTATGTGTGTATGTCTGTGTGTTTGTCTGTGACCGCTGTTTCTCGACGACCACGGGTCCGATATACTTGAAACTTGCCAGGTATATTGCTGGGGACCTGAGGATGTGCCTTTTCAAGGTTTCATATTAATCGGACAAGTAGTTACCGAGCTATGTCCAAAAAACGATTCAACCAATCAGAGAGCAGCGAGCTATCACGTGTGCCGAACGTGGCGAACAGACTCTGCCTCGGACGGCACATTTGAGAGCGTATTCATTTATTTCACGTTGGCAAACTATGTTGGCGTTAAACTATGTTTTAAAACTAATTAAAACTAATTTGCGATTCATCGTAACTGCGATATGCGACCTTCCGGACAGTCAAATGAGGACGTCACTTCCGGACTTACGGATAGTCATAGTGATGCTGAACGTGGCGAGCAGACGCTGCCTCGGACGGCACATTTGAGAGCGTATTCATTTATTTGACGTTGCAATCTGTGTTGATTGTTGTAAGGTACGATCGATTGTAGTACATACATATTTATATTTTGTACATATTCATTACGGGCACGTCACGGGTACGGGTACGGTACGGGTACGGTACGGTTACGGGTACGCCACGTACGGGCACGTCCTAGTATCTATAATTCCAGTAATCTCTGTATGTCTGTGTGTATGTCTGTGTGTATGTCTGTTTGTCTGTGACCGCTGTTTCTCGACAACCACGGGTCCGATATACTTTAAACTTGCCAGGTATATTGCTGGGGACCCGAGGATGTGCCTTTTCAAGGTTTCATATTAATCGGAGAAGTAGTTACCGAGCTATGTCCAAAAAACGATTCAACCAATCAGAGAGCAGCGAGCTATCACGTGTGCCGAACGTGGCGAACAGACTCTGCCTCGGACGGCACATTTGAGAGCGTATTCATTTATTTCACGTTGGCAAACTATGTTGGCGCTATGTTGGCGTTAAACTATGTTTTAAAACTAATTAAAACTAATTTGCGATTCATCGTAACTGCGATATGCGACCTTCCGGACAGTCAAATGAGGACGTCACTTCCGGACTTACGGATAGTCATAGTGACGACGTGAACGTGGCGAGCAGACGCTGTAAGGTACGATCGATTGTAGTACACGTTTATAATAACTCTGCCGATACAGGCCCGATTAACTGCAGCGCCATCCGAGCTGCGGCGTCGGGACGATACATTCATTGTACGGTCACATCACGCACTTACGGGCACGCCCATGGGCCCATGGGCACGCCCATGCATGCATGGGCGAAGACATTTTTTTTTTTTTTTTTGGCAAGGAACGGGCACCCACGTACGGGCACGTCCTAGTATATATAATACCCCATAATGTCAAAGTGGATATAAATTTGTACATATTAATTCAAAATTAAAAGCTGAATTATCTTGAGTCGATAATGTATTCAACCCCTTTGCTATGACACTCCAAATTGAGCTCAGGTGCATCCAATTTCCTTTGATCATCCTTGAGATCTCTACAACTTCATTGGAGTCCACCTGTGGCCAATTCAATTGATTGGACATGATTTAGAAAGAAACACACCTTTGTATATGTCAGAGCAGAAACTCTACCTTGAAGTTCATGGAACTATCCGTAGAACTCTGAGATACTGTATAATTGTGAGGAGGAATAGATCTGGAGAAGGGTAGAAAACAATTTCTAGAGTGTTAAAAGTTCCCAAGAGCATGGTGAGCTCCATTATTAGGAAATGGAAATAATATGGAATTACTCAGACTCTTCCTCAAGCTGGCCGTCCGACCAAACTGAGCAACCGGGCAAGAAGGATTTTGGTGAGGGAGGTGAGCAAGAACCCACTGACTACTCTGACAGTACTGCAGAGTTCCTCGGCAGAGATGGGAGAACCTGCCGGAAGGACAACAGTCTCTGCAGCACATCACAATCTTGACTTGATGGGAGAATGGCCAGACAGAAGACACTCCTGAGAAAAAGGCACATGACAGCTTGCCAAGAGTTTGCAAAAAGGCACGTGAAAGACACTGAGAGCATGAGGCAAAATATTCTGTGGTCTGATGAGACGATAATTGAACTCTCTGGCCTGAATGCAAAGCACTACCCTTGTTGTAAACTGAGCACAGCTCATCACCCACCTAACACAATCCCTACCGTGAAGCATGGTGGTGGCAGCATCATGCTGTGGGGATGCTTTTAATTCCAATGATGGAAACATTCCAAAGCATTCCAAAGCATTCCAAAAAAAGTCATCCAACAGAGTAGGCCATGAGCTACATATTCCACAGACGACAGTTTTGGTGTGTACTGCGGAAGCGCCTAATCAAAAAAATCTACAAGGTGGGGTTAGGACGAGTTCTGAAGGCTAGTGACAGTCATTCATTACGATTTCTGCTGTGAAATGCAAAAGAGACTGGAAGATGAAAGGTTTTCAGAAAGGTTAATTTTCTCCAATGAAGCAACTTTCCACTTAAGTGGGAAGGTCAACCGCTACAATATCCATGTGTGGGACTCTCAAAATCCACATCTTGTCATTCAACATGAACATGCTTCACCTAAAGTTAATGTGTTTTGTGCCATTTCCAAGTGTTGGAAGAACTGGAATAACAAGTCGACATGTGCCATGTCACACATGGAAATCAAATATAGAGAGCTAAGTAAGGTATGAAAATTGGTGAGCACCTGCTGCCAACTCCGCTATTCCTAAGGCCTCAGACCTGGGGGGAACAGGTGCAGTGTATGGCATCCACATCACGTCCCCTCCACCTCGCACATCCCCCAGTCCACCCACATGCAGCCCCCAGTTTCCACCCACACTTGACCACGACCAAGGTCAGCTATGCACCACCAGGAGACTCAATCCCAGAAGACACGGTCCGCACACCTCGGCCACCCATAACACCACATTGACCCCCAGACTGCCCGACTACATCGCCACAAACCTGCGTCCTAAATATTGGTACCGTCGCCCCATAGCCAGTTGAAGGCTGTGCCTTACCACTCTGTCCATTTTGTCCCAGCCTCCAACACGTTGGTCTAACACACCTGGATCAATAATAGTGCCACTGCTTTCATTGTCCACCTGGCCTCACAAAAATTCACCCTTAAATGTCCATCTAACCCTCAGATTACCTGTGCCAATTATTTGTCACATTTCACTATTTTCACCAAAGAAGGGCGCTTCTCCATACACTTGCCAGCCGAGCATGACCCCATATGCTCGGCTTGTTCCAATTTCCCCGATTCAATCCAATGGCTCACTTCCCAAGCCGAGAGTCCACAAATCACAACAGATAAATCTGTGGAAGATCATTCTCACACCATCACGTTCCACAGATGCTCCAATGGTTGTCTGATGGGCTATAATCCATCCCTGTCCAAACGGATGGACTCGCGTCCATAGACGAGCACAGCATGGCAGGTCACCACATGCCGGCTGCCCCAGAGTCTCAGGCAGAGGCTGTCAGGCCACATGCCCGGGTGGTTACCACATCAGGCCCTTGTTGGCCGTCTGTGGTGCTGCCAACAAAACACGGCCTACACCACCGCCCCCTAGTGGTCCTCATGATACACCCTACTAGGTGCCTGTGAGAAACCACTTCAGACCCCCCCCCCCCCCCCGGAGGTCTTAACCCCCACCAGGGTCTGGTGACCCTGCCGGTCTGAGACACTCGCTCGGTCGGCACCCTGATGGATAAGGGATGCCACACTCCACCAGACTCCCGTGGGGCCCAGGTTGTATCACAACACCCATGGCCGGACCCCACGTCCAAATGCTGCCAGGACAGCCCCCCCAGCTGGCTGGCATAACCCAATTTTAAAAGGGGCAAATTTTCCGTGAGGCCGACCCCAATGACCTCTCCTGGTCCGAATTTCGCAGCCCGGGGACCAACTCCCTCCAAGGCTCTTCCACATTCCACATTGTTCCACTGTTCCAAGACACCCCACCTGCTGGGTATCCAATTTTGGAGCCCCTGGTACCCTATTGTGGTTCGTGGTGATGGTCCCCTCGGTCACCTTAATCTCATCCTGGGGATATTCAACAGACCGACTCACCTCATCACCCAGACTCCGTTGGACCTGAGCAATCTCTTCCTCGATGGTATTGTCCCAGTTCTCCAGCCACTGTGTCAAATCATTCTCATCCCCATCAATCAATTGTGGCCCCAAGAGGTCTTTATCTACCACCTGGTCCAGTTCCGTTACATGGACCTCCAATATCTTTACCCCCTGTTGCTCCAAACCACCATCCTGGTGATGCACAAATCCCTCTCCCTGTTGGTGCATTCCGACATCCACACAAGCACGACTAGTGGGGCAACTTGGCATAACAATTGTGCATTTTGTGAGGAAAGCACCAAATTTGGCACACTAGTAGACTATCATATTATGAAAAGATCTGGATGTTGGGCCATCTCAGATTCAGAGATTTGATTTTTGCAAGATTTCGATTCGATTGGGATCGAAGAGAACACCTTCTTCGTCTTCTGTACAGTGAAGTTGCCAGCCCTGAATTCTCTGGCTACATCTGGGTGCTTCATTGGGAGTGCAACCATGTCCCTCAGGTGAACAGGGACCCACCTGGCATAGTGTGTGTGGTCTAAGGCATGGAACCATGGGACCAGTTCCGTCAGGGCATCAAGGTACATCGTGAATGAAGCCTGCCGCAGAGAACGCACGTAGACCAGTACCAACATCTCTAGTTCCAGCACAGTTGCCCAGTACTGAAAGTTGGGAATGTCTTCTCCTCTCGGGTGACACCAGTCTTCGAACTCAGGCAGGTCTTCTGCATCATCAGCATATGTCATACAGTGGCATTCATACGCACGGTGTTGCAGGATGTGCAGTGCCGCTGCAGTGATTTGATGAGCTCTTCTTGTGCGGGTGACGTGGGCAGCTCGCAGGAAGGAGTCGGCCGTCCCTGGCGTTGCAATCTCAGCTTGCAAATCTGCAAAATCTGCAAATCTTGCAAAAATCAAATCTCTGAATCTGAGATGGCCCAATATCCAGATCTTTTCATAATATGATAGTCTACTAGTGTGCCAAATTTGGTGCTTTCCTCACAAAATGCACAATTGTTATGCTATATTTAGCTTAGCTGCCAGACTAGACAGCCTTCAAGGGTCCTCATTCAATAAACATTCTCCATTGACTTCCAAGCATTCCCCATTTACCTCCAAACATGCCACATTTAAATTTGCGTTTTCCCTCTCCTGTGCCCCAAGTCTATCAGACTGTGTTTCACCCTTTTCAATTTCCAATGCCATCTCTTTCCGTTTTGAATCCAATTCTAGTGCCCATTCCTGCTCCTGTGCCCCAAATTCATTATTTTGTTCTTCCTTTAATTCACTCGTCCATCCATCAATTTTTTCATTCATTTCTCCCATCTGTTCCCCATTTTTATTAACATCCTCTTTTATTTCCCTCATTTGGACACTCGTTCCCCTCATATTTTTGGTTTGAGCATGAATTTGCTCACTAATGGCATCCAATTTAGCCTCCAATCGTTCATTCAATCCTTTTAACAAATTGCACATGGCCTGAAAATCCATCTGCCCCGTTCCCACTGTCCCCTGCTCACTCATAGAAGGGGGTGTGGACTAATGCTCGGGACGGGGGAGGCTCCTCTCCTATTCTCATGAAACTCTTCCCCCGGCTCACTTCCATATTCTTCGGGACCCTCCACCCGCTCGGCCATCTCACTCGCGTCCGCCATCTGTGGTGAGAAAGCAGTTCTCCCTCGCGCATATTTTACCTCAGACAAAAAGAAAATTTAAATTTAGCGACATGCTGTCTTGCGCTCTTCCCGACACCAATCGACGAAATAAATTTTTGACACCCCGGTACTATGAAAAAATTTGATTCCGAACGTTGAGTGCAATTTGCACCCAGCGGGTGTTGACTCACAACCCTCGGACACTGAGTGCCCGCCGAGTCCGAATCCCACACTCCTGACACCAGTTGTCATGGTGTCAGAAAGTTCATCAGAAAGAACCTTTGTTTTTGATTCAGAACTTAATATATCCTTTGAAATCATAAATTAAAAAGAAATGGCATTGACAAAATGATTGACACCCAACACTTAATATTTGGTAGCACACGCAGCTTTTGGACAAAATAACTGCAGTCAAGCGCTTCCTATAGCCATGAATGAGCTTCCTACACCTCTCTACTGGCAGTTTGGCCCACTCTTCTTCTGCAAACTGCTCCAGTTCTCCCACATTTGAAGGGTGTTCTCCCAACTGCTGTTTTCAGGTCTCCCCACAGGTGTTCAATGGGATTTAGATGTGGACTCATTCCTGACCACTTCCGAACAGTCGAGAGTTGTCCTGAACCATTCCTGGGTGCTTTTTGAATTGTGTTTGGGATCATTGTCCTGCTGCAAGACCCATGACCTTCGACGGAGACCCAGCTTTCTGACAATGGGTTCAACATTGCGGTCCAAAATGCCTTGGTAATCTCGTGATTTCATGATGCCATGCACACATTCAAGGCACCCAGTGCCAGAGGCAGCACAGCAACCCCAAAACATCATTGAACCACCTCCATGTTTGACTGGAGGGAAGGTGTTATTTTCTTTGAAGGCTTCATTTTTTTTTCTGTCAACATAGAGATGTGCTTTACGAAAAGCTCTAATTTGGTCTTGTCTGTCCACAGGACATTCTCCCAGAAGGATTTTGGCCTGTTCAGGTGTGTTTTGGCAAATTCCAGTCTGGCTTTCTCATGTCTCTCACTCAGCAGTGGGGTCCTCCTGGGTCTCCTACCATAGAACCCTCTTTCATTGAGTTGGCGACAGACGGTGCAAGTTGAAACTGTCGTACCTTGGGTCTGAAGGTCAGCTTGAATCTCTTTGGCACTTGATCGAGGTGCTTTTTCCACCATTCGAACAATCCTTCGCTGCAATCTTCGATCAAGTTTTCTCTTGCGGCCATGTCCAGGGAAGTTGGCTGCAGTGCCATGGGCCTTAAACTTCCTGATAACATTGCGTACGGTGGACACAGGAACATCAAGGTCTCTGGAGATGGACTAGTAACCTTGAGATTGTCCATGCTTGTCGACAATCTTTTGTCTGACCTCCTCAGACAAAACTCTGGTTTTATTTATTTTCTCCATGCTCATTGTGGTACACACAGTGACACAAAACAGCAGAATGACTTCTTTTCTCCATTCAAACTGGTTGAATGAGTGATTTTTATTTTGCAAGACATGCAATTCACCACAGGTGAGTTCAATTCCAAAGTAAAGGAGAATCACCTGCTTGAAATCTAATTATTTCTAACACTGCTAAAAGGTGCCAATAATATTGTCGGACCATTTTCGGATTTTTGTGTGGGATAAGGTAAATTTAGTAAATTTTCAACCTTTTTTGTTTTGTTCCACTGCAACCAAAGAAATACATATGTGGATATCAAAAGATTTTTTAATTTAAACAATTTTCTGGAAGAAATGGTGCATCATTTGAAAAAAGTGCAAGGGTGCCAATATTTTTGGCCACGACAGTACATCACACTTGTACGAAACAAACACTAAGAAATAACGAACATTACTGTTATACTAAACAATTTTATCCCACTAAGGTGATTTCCAGAACAATATTGTCGTTTATTTGCTTTGTTCAAATGCCATTGACTGAACACCACTTGCAAAAGCTGGGCACTTTTAATACCTTGGTGTGAATTAATTTGAGCTTTTGTACATTTGCCAGCTGCAGAACCAATCCACATTAGCTTGCCATGTAATGACTTACCAAAGACACGAATTAACGACTATGCATTATCAAATGGAAGACCAAATACTGCATTGGAGTCATCAGAATTAACTCGAAGAAGTAAAGAGCAAAGATGGAGTCATCAGGAGGACCTGGATCGGATTCAGGTTTCAGCCGCTACTCCACTCCACAACCTTCAAACCAATCCAAGCGCAGCCAAGTGAGCCTTACAGAAAAAAATTCTGCAAGAATTCATTTGTCCTAGACAGATAGATAAAGAAAGAGAGAAACAAAGAATAAGCAAGAATTAGAATGAACGAGCAACGGTACCCGCCCCACGGGCGGGGCTTCAATTGTGAGGCCCAAATGAAAAGGCAAAATATCAGAAATTGAAGGCTTTTTTATTTTAAACAATTTATATAAACATCCGTTGAATCATATCACACGCAAATCATCAAAATCTAAACAGTATCTTTAGAATTTCAATAAAAGCCACATCACTGTTCATATCGGTAAATATTATTCCATCGTATTTGAAAAATTGGAAAAACAGTATAGCCTATTTTACTCCAGGGGGTCCCAGGATTACCCACCCAAAATTTCGTCGCGATCGGTTCAGCCGTTTTTGCGGTACCTGGGAACAGACGGACAGACGGACATTTGGTGAATTATCGTAAGACAAAGAGAAATGTGAAAAAGTAGAAAGAGATGTTAAAGGAACAAAGAACAAAGATGTCCTGAAGAACCCGGATAGATATATTTCAGCAGTTACTCCCCGGGTCAAGCACAGCAACAGGTACAATGTACCAAAGGTCCATCAGCAGGGAAGCACGGTGCACACAGCATCAGGATGTGGTACAAAGATAATCAAACAGAAAAGCAAATACTGCATTGAGTAATAGTTTGAAGAAGTAACGATGGTTTTGGAATGTGGACACCAGATTGGTTCACAATAACATACTCTTTTCACTCGACACTCTGGGGTCTTTAATGTCCACAAGTAAACACTCTCCAAAGGACGACACATCCTTGAATGCGACACATTGCCTTAAAGCACCAGGATTACATTTGGTAAACCCATCCTATTCTCCTGGAAATCAAGGCCATGTATAGAATTCCGAAGTAAGAATGCCATCCTGTCAATCATTTTAAATTATTAGAGAAGCACCAGTCCACACTAATCGACTCCTTTCCTCTCGTTTCCCCCTTCACTCTCTCGACCCTCGCCAAGCCCCTCCCACTCTCCTTTAAACTTTGTGACTGAGAGCATGTTTTTAGAAGACATTCTTCATGGCTCATAAGTAAGTTTTAACAATAAACAAAAGCAGTAAGAATCTCGATTTGAAAGCGCACAGTTCAATAATTGGAATCACAAACTGACAAAGTGGTTTGGACAACGTAACAGATGCATTTGGTGTTAAGCTGCTACATAGAAAAGGGTGCAGATGTTGTTTACAAAATAATAAAAAAGTAGCAAACAAGACTCAGATCCAACAGCGTTGTTTTGTGCAGACATCCTGAGTGTATAAGATGCAGCAAAATTGGGTGCAAAGTTATACGGTAAGCTATACTGATATTAAAGTATGACCACGGGTCCACTGAAGCTCACCTGGATCAGGAGCAACAGCCAATGATGTCATAAAAGATCAAAATGTTGTTCATGCACAGAATATGGTCACGTGATTGGTTGAATGAAAGCCCTCTCGATGCTGATTACAGCGATACATGTTTACAGGTCATGTTTTTGGCTGAGGGCATGGCTGTGCTGCTGATGCAACGCCCCCTGCAGGTTAGGGCAGGAATTATTTTAGTGGTTTAGGCCTGATTTCAACCCGTTAATGAGCACAGATTTTGATGCGGTCAATATACCTTCGTTAGGCGTCAGATATGAAGCTTGTGACGAACTTTCATCAACATTGTGTGTTTGGTTCAATAAATAATGACTGAAGTGCTTACGGACTCACTGACTGACTGACTTACCTATGGACACTGCTCGATCGCATAACCTCAATGGACTAAAGTCCAGGTGAGCTAGTAATTGTATTTCTATAGCGCCTTTCTTTTGCCAATGGACACGGGGCGCTGGTTCTGCATATCATTCTTTATAGAGTACTAGGCGTAGTACCCGGCGTTGCCGGGCGGAGAGGGGAGGAGGGGGAAGGGGAGAGAGGGGGGTAGGGTGTGGGTGGGGGAAGGGGGAGGGAGGGGAGAGGGGGGAGGGAAGTGGGAGGGGGAGGAGGAGGGGGGAAGGGAAGGAGAGGGGGGAGGGTGAAAGGGGGGGAGGAAGGGGATTCATATGTATGCCGGTGGGTGAATGTGGCTTACGTTTCTGAGTTAAGTGTGATGCCGATCAGGAAAACAAAGAAGCCGTCCTACCAACTTTGACCACTTCCGGAATTGTTTGATTTATTTGTATTCAAATGTCTGGTGATTGTTTTGTATTTATTTATGCGAATGTGTTTCATTAATTTAAAAAGGCTTAGGCATTATCGAGCGATTTTTTTTTTTTTTACTCCAAAAAAACGAACTTTTTTTGTTCAAAAAAAAAATTTTTTCCCCCTTTTTCTTTTTTTTGCTTAAAACACTCCCAGGCACTCACTGATGAACCTCTGAAAATTTGACGAAGATCCGTTCAGCCATCTCTGAGAAAAATGGCGACACACAGACAGACACACACACACACACACACACACACACACACACACACCAACATCTCTCTTATATAGTAGACTAGCTGAATGCACCCGGCGTTGCCTGGGTTCTTTTTGAATGAATTTAATCTTCTGTACATAGGTCTTACTACTATAATTCAGCTTTTACTCGCGACCATAGAAGATTGACTACTATAATTCAGCTTTTACTCGCGACCATAGAAGATTGACTACTATAATTCAGCTTTTACCCGCGACCATAGAAGATTGACTACTATAATTCAGCTTTTACCCGCGACCATAGAAGATTGACTACTATAATTCAGCTTTTACCCGCGACCATAGAAGATTGACTACTATAATTCAGCTTTTACCCGCGACCATAGAAGATTGACTACTATAATTCAGCTTTTACCCGCGACCATAGAAGATTGACTACTATAATTCAGCTTTTACCCGCGACCATAGAAGATTGACTACTATAATTCAGCTTTTACCCGCGACCATAGAAGATTGACTACTATAATTCAGCTTTTACCCGCGACCATAGAAGATTGACTACTATAATTCAGCTTTTACCCGCGACCATAGAAGATTGACTACTATAATTCAGCTTTTACCCGCGACCATAGAAGATTGACTACTATAATTCAGCTTTTACCCGCGACCATATAAGATTGACTACTATAATTCAGCTTTTACCCGCGACCATAGAAGATTGACTACTATAATTCAGCTTTTACTCGCGACCATAGAAGATTGACTACTATAATTCAGCTTTTACCCGCGACCATAGAAGATTGACTACTATAATTCAGCTTTTACTCGCGACCATAGAAGATTGACTACTATAATTCAGCTTTTACCCGCGACCATAGAAGATTGACTACTATAATTCAGCTTTTACCCGCGACCATAGAAGATTGACTACTATAATTCAGCTTTTACCCGCGACCATAGAAGATTGACTACTATAATTCAGCTTTTACCCGCGACCATAGAAGATTGACTACTATAATTCAGCTTTTACCCGCGACCATAGAAGATTGACTACTATAATTCAGCTTTTACCCGTGACCATAGAAGATTGACTACTATAATTCAGCTTTTACCCGCGACCAAGATTGACTACTATAATTCAGCTTTTACCCGCGACCATAGAAGATTGACTACTATAATTCAGCTTTTACCCGCGACCATAGAAGATTGACTACTATAATTCAGCTTTTACCCGCGACCATAGAAGATTGACTACTATAATTCAGCTTTTACTCGCGACCATAGAAGATTGACTACTATAATTCAGCTTTTACTCGCGACCATAGAAGATTGACTACGATAATTCAGCTCAGCTTTTAATTGCTAAATGGGCCCAGCCCGGCCGATGCGGCCTCGACCGGCCTCACCACCTAGCCTATAACCTTCCTGGGGCCCGTCCCGACATTTTTTGTTTCAGAGGTTTCCTCCTATCTTTCACCGTTCAGGAGATTAGCGCGTGCAGACAAACAAACAAACAAAAACTTTCTTTTATATATATATATAATATATATATATATAATAATATATAAATAAATATATAATAGATGATAGGAGATAGAAGATAGAAGATAGACAAAGCAAGTTTTTCAGAAATTATATACCACATAAACAATTATATATTTCATTCAAATTATAATCGTGCATTTGTTTCCAAGTAATGCTTCGTTGTCTGCAACCTCCGTGATGTTCCCAATAGGATGAGACAGATCAGGAAGCATCAATATGAAGTGATTGTTTTCTTCACCAAGAAACATGCAAGCAGATATTATGGCAGGATTGGCAATGCCTCCCAAAAACAGTGTACAGTACTCCTGCCTTCCAAATGGTAGGACTACAAATCCGATTCCTTCAAGACCTTCCTATTTGTTCAAACCTCCCATTATGATCTGACCCCCAATCTCACTGAAGCCAAACCACAGTGCAACCTGTACCTGATAAACCCTTTGTTGCTTCCTTTGGCTATAAAGCCACGTAAGAATTTACATTTGTTTATAATCAGTGAATGGAGAAATATGGGTGAAGAGATGCAGTTTAGAATTGGAATTATACAGAGGAAAAATAGGGGGAAAATGCTAATAAAAAGTGTTTGAATCACATCTCATCTGCAAAAACCAAATGCTCTACATTACAGTCATGTGATGGAATAGGACACAGTGATTGGTTGTCATGCAAGCAATTCGTGCCCCAACTACAGAAGGCCTGCAGATGCATATGCAACAAGAACGAGCAATCAGAGATTGCAGACCCTCGCCAGGATGTATTTTCAGTGGTAATTTTATGGCTTTTGTGTTAAAACAAATATGGCGGCCGAATTACGTGACCGATGACGTCATCATTTTTTTTTCTCCATCAGTTTATGCCGACATGGTGCTCAAGAAATTTCATCTTGATAGGATGAAGTTTTGTACTTGTCGAATTATGACGTCATAATGGAGGCACCTATGACATCATCATTAACATATTTTATTCCCCTTGGAGAGCTCTTCACAATGAGCCATGTCTCCATTTTTTCTATTCAGCACTTTCAGAGATATAGAGGTGCAAATGTTTCGATTTTTCCAAGATGGCGGCCGAACCACGTGACCTATGACGTCATAATTATCATTAAAAATTCTACAAGTGGAGATGCACCTATGGTGAAAATTTCCTGTCAATCGGACCAACGGTTGCCGAGAAAATCATATTTATTCTGTGCGGACAAACAGACAAAGAGACAAACAAAGGGACTCAAATGCAATACCGTCTCCTCAGGCGAGGGTAATAATATGATTGTGGTGTGGTGAATACTATGGTTCCTGGGAAGAAAATATCACATGACAAGCATATTATAGAAATCAAGGACTTGGCTAATAAAGGCTTCACCATGTGACAGATTGCAGACCGACTTCATTTCTCAGCAGGAGCTGTACGTAGGACACTGACAATGATATGCGGGACTGCAGGTAGCGGAAGGTGGGGTTAGTTGAAACATTGCAGTATTCAAAGAAACTAAGCATGATGTATAGATGGTGCTGCCATGTAGTGGTAGATAATGACATCACCCTTCCACCATATTGTTTTCAATACAAAAAAGAAAGGAGTTGGCCTGAAGAGAAAGGTATGTATGATTGTTACAATTCTGAGTGAATATTTTTCATTGAGGGAAAGATTATTTTTTTTATTTTTTTTTATTTTTTTGTATACAAGATCGAGGCTCGTGAAAGAGCGAACATTAATCACACAGAAAGACAAACAGACACACAAAACAAATAACATCGGGAGCGGTAGACAAGATGGGGAGAGAGGGGGAAGGACACAAACACAACATTTGAGAGCAGGGACCGAGAGACTGGAGACATCGAGAGAACTGTGGGAGGGACTGTGGGATATTTTATCGAGAGAACTGTGGGATATTTTATGTTCATGATATATTCAGATACAGGTCAGTACCTTTTACGTATCATACATGCAGGTACGAAGCCACAGTATGTGGTGAAGTAGATCTTGTAACTAAAGCACTATGTTATGTACTGTACATAAGTTTTGGTTTTGTACTTTCATTTCCAAATTTCCCTTGAGCCTCATGAATTCACCCCTTGCCTTTTGTATCCGTTGTCGTAAATCTCCTGTTAGGGTAACAATGGACCCCAGATAACAATGGACCCAAGATATTTAAACTCGTCAACATGTCTGATTGGTGAACTGTTGGCACACGTTGTTGTTGTTGTTGTTGTTGTTGTTGTTGTTGTTGTGTAGCATGTATTGTCATGCTTCCTGTTTTGGCTATGTTCATTTTCAGCCCCACTTGCACCGAATACTCCTGCAGCCAATGTATTTTCTCCTGCATGTAATGTAAGGACTGTGACATCAGGTAGATGTTTTCTGTAAGGCAGAGTTCCTCTGGTTGTTCCAATTAGTTCCTCCAAGGATTCCCACTCCTTCTCTGCTCAGTTGTTTTCCACATCACCCAGTCCAACACCACCAAAAACAATAATGGATACAACATGCAACCTTGTCTGACCCCTGTTCTAATTTCAAATTCAGATGACGACGTAATGTTGTAAGTTACACTGCATTTGTATCCATAATTGTAGGTACTCTTTGTACATATAGTGAAAGTCTATTAAACTAGAACAGCAGTCGGTATAGAGAGCGTACCTCCGCCAGGCTGAACAGTTTACGTTTTGTATCCAATGATAGGCCGGATCTGGATGAGGACCTGGACCAAAATCTAATCGGCTTGTTCTTGTCACACATCCAACTTATCCACCTAGTTTTGTCACAAGTCATCCACAACTTTTTGAAATATCATGAGATATATCATAATTACCTATTTGGAGTTGCCTGGTGTTGGCTTAGCGGTTAGGGTGCCGGCTTGGGATCCTGGGTTCGAATCCCGGTTGATTGCTGAATTAATGCCAGGGGGGTTGACTCAGCCTGTCATCCTTCCGAGGTCGGCAAATTGAGTACCGGTTCACTGGTAATTCCCTGTGTGTCGCAAGAGGCGACTAACAGGGTTGGTGGACAGGAAGGGCATCCGGCCGTAAAACATAGCTTCAAAAAGGGGACCAGGGTGCCCCAAAAAGGCCAACCCTGCTCTGCGGGGGAAAAATGGCCTCTAAAGGTGGTTGTTTGTTTATATCATAATTGGCCCAATCACTCAATGGTGAAAAATCACTTTAAAAATTCGTCTATCCAGATCCAGATTTTCACCAAAATCGAATCGATTCATCACCACACACACAACCTGTCCACCAAGTTCAGTTGCAATCCATCCATAACTGTTTGAGATATCCTGCTAGATAGATATAGGCTCAGTGGCTTAATGGTTAGAGCATCCACTGAGTTGGTGTTGGTTCAAACCCTGGCCGAGTCACAGCAAAGACTTTTAAAATGGTACGTGCTGCTTCCTTGCTCAGCGCTCAGCACTTAATGAACATGGACAGACAATGCTGGGAAGGCAAAGGGAAAACACCCATAATAACTCTTGTCAAGAAACTGCATCGGCAGCACCAACACTCCAAAAAAAAATCCCACAACAGTCAACACTTCTAAATGATGCAGAGGTTAGATTTCGGACCCGACTATAAACTGTCGGATTGGTGCTTCGCAGGCAGCACGTTGCTTAACAAAGTGTGCCATTCGTCAGAATGATGTTAAGCCAGGTGTCAGGTCTGCTTGAATTAGCTGGTGGAAGTTTTAGATCCGACAGTATCTTTGGAGAAAGAGTAGAGTAGGTGAATTATCGCCTGGAACCCTGGGCAAAATCGATTGGTTCCTTAACCCAATGCTTCAGCAGACCGATTGCAATGTTACCTTCAGGCCATTCCAGCAACTGACTCCCAGCCCAATATGCATACGATTGATACACCATCTACTTACGAGGTATTCACAGAAAATAGGACAAGAAAAAGAATATTTGAGACGTGGAAAGGAAGAGGAAATATCGGGAAAAAGACAGAAGAGTAAGGGAGTGTGGGAGGGGAAGGCAGAGAATAAATATGAGGGTGGAGGGAGTTATGACTAAGTGTAAGGATTATAAGATGCACAAGTGTGAAGCATATGGGGGAAAATGAAGGGAATTCGGAATTCGACAATCTTTTGGATGTTAAAAACAACCTAACACATGTATGGTCTTAAACAAACTTATAAAGCCTAAATTTCTGAAAATGTAAGCTCAGTATGCGAGTACGACAACTGCTCGCTCAGCACTATTGACTTGGTGGGTGTGAGGATATCTATGTAGTAGGGGAAACCAGCCTTCATTACTTTACGCACCACACTAACCAGAGAAGGCGGATTAGAATTCTGTCCTGGTTTTGTCTTAATGAAAGCCAAACGGAGCACCGGGACTCCAGCCTTTGATGGGACCGGATACCCAATAGGGTTTGCTGACAGCACAACCAAAGTCGGCATGGGAGGTGCCTTAAATGCCTTGGTCGCAAGCATCGGTCGAGAGCACGACCTGCTCTTGACCCTCTCACTTTGGCAGGCCTGGAAAGCATAGGCCTGGTCATTCATCAGCCGACTGTTCCTTGTGATCGGCTTGCAGGTTGACTGAGGAGAGCAATAGAAAACAGATGATTTGGCAAATGACAAGGCAAGCTTATTGTGGGTTTTAAAGGAGCCTTTACCACTGCGGCTTTGATGAATTTGAACTCACACACACTCTTTTTGGTCGAGCATTTAGCAGCCTTCACTCAGAAACATCACCATAATAACTCACTGTTATTGTGCTGTGGCAGCAGCATCTGGCTGCGGAGATCTGTGTTGTCAAATACATTTCGGTGGGGTCTGATTCCTGAAACTTGTTCCATAACATACACACACAAAGTAATCCTCTGATGGAAAGTTAGATTAACACCTTACCAAAGTTTGGAAACTTTCACCAATTGTCTAAACGAAATACGAGAGGCCAAACATTACAATTGGAGGAGGAAGAGTATGAAAACACTCGTTTTATTTATTGTTATTAGGGGTTTAAAGGATTTGTACAGGGTTAGCCTATTAAACATAATCTGATCTGAACCCTGGCTTATGGTGCAGGACACTCAAATTCAATTCCCATATATTAAAAGCTGCATATATATATATATATATTGCAGGTTGAATACAGAAGTTACTAGAATCGCATTCGGAAGAGCGCATACCTCCGCCAGGCTGAGGTTTACATTTTCCATCCTACTGATAGGCCGGATCTGAATTCAGTCCTTAACTAAAATCAAATCGGCTTGTTCTTGTCACTGAATCAACTCATCCACCAAGTTTCATCCAAATCCGCCCCTAACGTTTTGACATATAGTGCTATATATAGTTTTGGGCTCTATCACTCAATGATAAAGAATCACTTTAAAAATCTCGTATCCAGTTGTTCACCAAAATCTAACAATTTCGTCCAGGTCACAAAGCACACCTATCCACCAAGTTTCGTCCGAATCCGTCCATAACATTTTTAGATGTCCTGCTCACAGACAAACAAACAGACAGACAAACAGACCGACAGAGGTGAAAACATAATCTCCGTCCACCTTCCGTGTTGGAGGTAATAATTTTGAATACTATTCTTCGAAACCCAATCAATTGCGTTCTGCTAATAGGTTGTATGAGCCAGAGTATTCAAAACGTTATATGAATGGAATGCTTTCAAGAGGCATAAACCAACGCAACACTTTTTTTATTCTGAAAATGCCTTGGTCGCAAGCATCGGTATGTCAGTGTAGACAACAGATAACGACTAAGAAAGTATATAAATCCTATTTTAAAAAAATTTCAGGAAATTTAGGAACATATAGTATATATATATATATATATATATATACAGTGAAACCTTGACTTACGAGTTTAATTCGTTCTGTGACCGAGCTCGTAACTCAATTTGCTCGTTTCTCAAATTAAATTTCCCCATTAAAATGCATTGAAATGCTATTAATCCGTTCCAGCCCCCCAAAAACCACACCAATTTTTTTTGAAATATACAGTATATATAAAAATATCTCGCGCTTTATATTTCACCTGTATGCAGCATACAAGTTGGCAGGATGGCCTGGACTGGAGGTACGCACACTTGACTCTAAACTGTCCAGCCTGGGTTTGAATCCCGACCCAGCTATAACCTGTCATGTCGGTGTTTCACAGGCAGGGTGATTCATCAATGTGTGTACCGCTAAACCGGGCGCCCCGTTTGCGTCCCATTAGTTGTTGGATGTTAAGGATCTCACCGTGTTTTCCACAAAGAGAAGGCGAGCTATCGCCGGCACTCTGAACAAGTTGTGGCCTGGCATGCTCTTCTCCTCTGCCGTTATATACGTCCTCCTCGGCATCTTTTTCCAGAAGAGCCCTGTCTCGTCACAGTTGAAGATTTGCTGGGGGATGTATCGTTCGGCTTCTATCAGTTCGGCAAAAGTTATAATAAAATCTTCAGCTGCCTTCACATCCGAGCTTGCTGCCTCACCATGCCTGACGACGGAGTGAATGCCGGTCCTCTTCTTAAAATTATCAAACCATCCCCGACTGGCTTTGAATGACTTCCGATGCCTCGTCCGTTGATGTTCCCGCCGTCTGCTGCACCAAATCCCCGTAAATGTCTCGGGCCTTCTCACACATGATGCTCTCGGTCACGGTATCTTCTGCGAGCTGCTTCTCCGTCAACCACACAAACAACAACTTCTCCATCTCTTCATGGACAGAGGTCCGGAGCTTTGAAATAATCGTAACGCCCTTGGCTGGCGTTATAGCCTTTATCGACTCCTTCTGCTTCAAAATCGTACATATCGTAGAAGTACTACGATCGTACTGCCTCGCCAAGTCGACAACACGCACACCTCGCTCATGTTTTTCGACGATTGCGTGTTTTATATCCAAGCGCATCATCCTCTTCTTCTTCTCAGTACTGCCCTTGGCACTCAATTTCTTAGGACCCATGGTTAAAACGAAGAAATTTTCCAAAATAACCAAAATGCGAAAACAAAGCAGCAGCGATATACGGCAGAGATGCTTGCACGGCAAGATAACCACGTGACCAGAACCCGGCGGGTGGCGTAAGCTCGTAACTCAGATCTCGGCTCGCATCTCAAAGCAAAAAACCGCCCGAGCGACGGCTCGTATCTCGGAAAACTCGTAAGTTGGTGCACTCGTAAGTCAAGGTTTCACTGTATTTATATTTATATATATATATATATATATATAACTGTAAGAAATAGTAGAAACTCCACAGTACGAGCAGGGCATCTCATTTGCATTGAATAAATAATCGTTAGATTAAATAAGACGCGGACGTAGCTTCAGGACGTCAATCTTTAATTGTCGACAAGCTTTCGACCAACAAAGGTCTTCTTCTGAGTCGGCCCCAAGTTCAACGGAATATATATATTGTTGCGGTTTTGGGAAACCACTAAAAAGTAATAGCAACCACCATACAGGTCCCTTAGAATAGTTATTTCCTAGCAGACCATTATCTTAGTCCCTTCCCCTTATTTCGGGTTAGTATGTCTTTATGCGTTGGGGAAAAGGAAAGATAGGTCCTCCACCCATAAGGAATAATGTACCAGGCAATGCACCAGGCTCAAAGGCACACCATGGTGTCTAGGTTCAGAAACCCACCAATCAGAGTGAAAGTTACTTTGGGGGAACTTGTGGGATGGAGTAACAGGCTCCACCAATAGGGAGCCAGGACACCTCTAAGATTCCCCCTACCCTCGGCGAGGGTGAACATAGGGATTTTGAACACATTTTGCACTCTCTTGGTTCTTGGACATTGTGGACCTAACACGTGCCTGTATTGAGTCTCTCTCTGGCCATTCTCTCTCTCTCTCCACTGAGCACATGGACATTTTGGCTCTTGGCTGGTCTCCCTCACGCAGGCCTCTACACCTGCATTATTCCACTATGGGCCTGTCTCTTGTGCACTCAACATGTTTCTGCAAGATTGCTCCACTCTGGGCCTGTCTCACTCTGCCGGATTCACTCAGCCTCTGTACGTGATTGCTATCTCAGCTGCACTCTCCCTGCTCCCTCTCACTGCACATGGATACGACAAAGAGGCCTTGAACTTTCTCGTTCTGCACGTGTTCATTATTCTCTGCTGGCTGCCGGACTCTCTCTCTCTTGGTGCACGTGCCCACGACCTTACCTGCCCAAGCCCGTGCTGATGATCGACTTCAATCTGCCGTGCTGGGACGCATCCGGAGCATCGTAGCTTTTGTGCTATCAGGTTTCCTACATTCTATTGTTCGTTCCCCTCCCCTCCCCCGTGAAAGTGTGCTGGGCCCATGTGGTCTTTATCCATAGTGATTGTAATAGGGTGGAGAATAAGCTAAGTTTCTGCTTCTCGTCCCTTTTTCTTTCCTATTGAAATAATTACATTGTAAATATTTGTAAATGAATCAAATCGTTAAAACGTTTTCCTTTTCTCTCTGCCCATGAATGTCTTTTCCTCCATTGATCCGCCATTGTTTGTACCCAGAGTAAAGAATGGCCATAACGACATTAGCATTACCTCTGCAGTTACCAAAGGTTTTCACTCAGCCATATAAATTGGTGTCCCGCCGGAGGGTACAGTGCATTCCCCGATTGGGACCGTCATGTGGTACAGGTAAGCTATCACATGACGGACCAATCGGCATTCGTAGTTGCTGATTCGCAACCTGCTAAGCACAAAGTTATTCGTGTGCAGCAGCCTCACGTCCGGTAAGTTCAGGAGGGAATGGAGGTTAACCCCCTCATAGTAAACCCGAACCCCGGGCAGGAACAATATTTGGGTTCAGGAGCGGGATTCCTTTTTGAGCACCATAACACATTGGTGCTGGGAGTGGGATTCCGCTCCGGCAACCGTACCAATACATATATATATATATATATATATATGTATATTATATATATATATATATATATATATATATATATATATATATATATATATATATATATACATATATATAAATATATATATACAGACTTGGCATTTAATATGGAATATTTTTTTTTTCTTGACTTGGGTTTACTTTCTGAACTCAGTATATCAATCTGGTGAGTTTCTTTTATGCTTTGGTGATTTATTTGTTAAAAGAACCATGTCACTGATTGTCTGTTGCAGCAAGAAGGCAATAACAGGATTATATCACAGGTGGCGTGACAAAATGTAAGGACAGGTACATTTGACGATTGGCTTCACAGTCGTGTATATAAGGGTTGTTGCGTTCTGTATTAGTGGAAAACAACTGCTGCACGTCTACAAAAGTTATTGCCGCTTCCTCTGGAGATGGTCCGTCAACTTGACAATGCTGTTTGTCATGGAGTGGTGGCTTTACGAAATTCTGGCATGAAACAGCGTGCTATTGCTCGGCAGTATGGCATCACTCAAGGTCAGGTGTCAAAGATCCCGAAACGAAATGCTCAGAGGGGTTTCCCTACTCCAATACCAAGGCCAGGATGTCCACGCAGAACCACAAGGAGAGATGATCGCCAGCTGCACCGGTCAGTCTGCAATGGCCGTACCAAGTCAGCTAATCGGCTAAGGGCTGAGTGGCAGCAACTGACAAATGTGCCTGTATCCAGAAGGCGAGTCAATCAACGACTGGTTCAAGCAGGCTATCGTGCCAGGCGTCCCCTGAGAAAGCCCCGCCTGACCAGACAACACAGCCAGCACCGATTGCAGTGGGCCAGAGAGCACCGTCAATGGCAGCCATGACACTGGAATCACGTGACCTTCAGTGACGAGTCTAGATTTCTGGTCTATCGTCAAGATTGCCGCGTCCGAGTACGCAGACAAGTGCATGAAGCCCACAACGAAGATTGTATAGTGCCAAGAGTCCAAGCTGGAGGTGGTGGGGTGACCGTTTGGGCTGCTTTTCATGCAGGGGGCAAAACTGACCTGGTTGTTCTGAATGGAAACCTGAACCTGTTCAAGTACAGGGTCATTCTGGAAGAAACATTGCTTCCATTTGCTTGTGCAGCCTTTCGAGGAAACTTTGTCTTCCAAGATGACAATGCATGGCCTCATCGTGCTCGCATGATCCAACACTTTCTTGCTGACCGTGGTGTAGAGCATATGGAGTGGCCTGCCATGTCCGCGGATATGAATTCGATAGAGAACTTGTGGGCAGAATTAACGCGTCAAATCGACCACTTCGACCAGCAGCCTGCCTCTGTGCGTGAATTGCAGCAGGCTATTGTCACTGCATGGCAAGCGATTCCTGTCCAAACCTTGGCAAATCTCGTGAACAGCATGCGGGCTCTCCTGAATGCTCGTGGGGGTTACACGAAGTACTGAACTGTAATTTTACTGTCCGTAATCGCAGTCATAATTTAGCTTTTGTTTTTCTTGAATTTTTTTTTGCCTAATATGCAAAATAAAGAGATACTTCTGGAAAACGTACAGAAGTTTAACACAGTACTGTCCGTGAATTGAGTTCGATATCAGTTTACATCACTTTCAAGGATCCATTTATTTGCTTCGAAATGTCAAATGTGGTTTTTGTTTCCTTTTAAAGGTCACATTAACAAAATCTAGAATAATTTCAACATAATTTCAATGCACTTTTGGTTCTAAGTCATCTTGAAAAGTAAGTTCACCTGCACAAAAAAATAAAATCCATATTAAATGCCAAGTCTGTATATATATATATATATATATATATATATATATATATATATATATATATATATATATATATATATATATATATATATATATATATATATATATATATGTATATATATATATATATATATATATATATATATATATATTATATATATATATATTGTCGTGCAGACTCTTCGGTTAACACCAGTGCTCGCGGATGAACCAGAATGGATTTACTTGAGGCGAAGACCAAACACGGATTCGGCTATAAAACGCGGGAGGACGAAGGAAAGTGGAAGCTGCGGTAAAAGCGCGTACCTGTGGAAGGCGAACGAACTCAAATGGCACAAGATTTGCAGGGAATGGAAAATAATACAAGGGTTTATTTGCAAAGGTCGGGACAGGGAAATGCGATACTAAATAAAAGTCCTAAGTTGGGATCCCACACACCTCACTTCAGAAACAGCACACAGGAATGGATTAATAAAAGAAACCATCATGTAATTGTGAAATGGTGCGTCCTTATCTGTCTTGTCGTCTTGTCTCTACGCAGCTCCAAGCTCCGCTGCACATCACGAGGTCCCTCGCTCCAGCACCACGAAGGCCTGAGCTAATGCCCACTCCAGGCTCCTCGTCGACCGCCCACGAGGTCCGTGCACCACTCTAAGCTCCAGGAGCACCGAGCACTGAGCACCGCTCCAAGCACCACGCAGATGGTGAACCAACGACCACCAACGACCTCTCAAGACCAAGAAGAAACGCAAGAGCTTCAGAGGGACGTGCGGTCAAGAGCTAGAACAAGACCAGAGGGACGTGCTGTGCAAGAGTTCGAGCTGAATGTGCCAGAGGGAAAATGTCATTCGGCACGCCCTCATATAACCTCCCTGGTGACGTCAATCTTGGCGTGCCACCAACCAGCGCCTTTCACCGAATCACAACCTACTGTGGCGTTGCTATGCAAGTTCGCGATGCGTCTGGCGGTAGCTATCATCGGTGGTGTCCCAGCCTGGCTTCCTGTCCGTTTTCCAATGTCATTGTCAGGGAAGGGAATTTAATTACTGTGTGCACTACAGGGCCTCTCTAAGTGTTTATATGGGTATGCATTGCCATAAGGGACAAAGGTTTGATTACCAGGTGTGACACACAAGGATTTATTTGTAATCCCTACACTATCTAACACCTGAACATCCTGGTATGTTCACAAGCAGACATCTTAACCCGACAAACCGGACTAAAACACAGAACTTATTACAGGGTAGATTCCCTATTGCGACAGACGAAGCATGTTACCTATTCAGATCTACCTGACTCTAGATATTGCTCTACCCTACCGACATAACAATATATATATATATATATATATATATATATATATATATATATATATATATATATATATATATATATATATATATATATATATATATATATATATATATATATTGTTACGTTTGTGGGGGGTAGGCAATAATTACCAAAGAGCCAGGTAGAATTGTATAGATTACCATGCTCTGTACGTTGCAACGAAGAAGAAGAACCCCTATGCACATAAGTAGGGTTCCGGGAGACCGTATGTCGTGTAAGTGTATAAGTGTCCCCATGAGAGGGGTGGGGTTATGTTAATTAGTTAGGGATTGTGGGTGATGAATCCCCTGTATGTAATTGCCTCTGTTATGTCCCCTCTGTTCCTTATGACAATACAGCACACACACAAAGGCAGGCAATAGCGCATTAAAAGACACAAAATCAAAGCTAACCGGAAACAGGACATTGAGCACCAACGATGATACCACCGACGGGTGATAAAATCAAGCGGGCAGGCCCGTAAGGCCACGGCCCGAAGAGCAGCGATTGGTTAGGACGACCATAGAGCGATTAGAGGGACTGGCTGATAGGAGCAGGCATGGGCAGCGTCAGATGACGTCAGAGCATTGAGTACCAAGGAGTTGGAGGGCCGACATTTTCTCTCTCGGTTTCTGAATCTGGAGGTGAACGGTCGCTGATAAGCTCCCATGCAGTGGGACAGTCTCAACGAATGGTCGAAGTTCACGAACACTTGGCTGTGGGGTTTGGTGGTGAACGGTCGTGTTCCGAGATCATCATCGTGATCGTGAGGAGGACCGAACTGTGAACCAAGGCCTCCGGTTTCCCGAGCACTGACTGCGGACTGAGGCCTGCGTTTCCCGTGTGCAAACTGTGCATGGAGGCCTGTGCTGTTCCCGCCAAGGATGCGGGGGTTTTGACGATTCCCGAGGTGGTTCAGGAGACCCTCAGAGCTAAGTACCTAAAACAAACACGCTTTATTTTCACCTTTACTTTTCCCTTTGTGTGTATACGGGTCAATATGGGAGCGCTCCATTTATTAATCTTATTTTATCGTGCATTCCTTGTTCGCCAGCATTTCTTCAATAAAGCCCGTATTTTTGTACATTTTAAATCCGTGTTGGGTGGCATTAATTATCACAGGTTCGAAGACATCCGGTGGGACCCGTGAAGGTAAGAGCTTTGCCCTCTCCCACGAGTGTATTAACTCCACTATATTTTGACTGAATGCCTCGGAGTGTTAAGCTCGATCGTCTAATCCGTCCGAGACCGGTCTTTATCGGCACAGACAGGACAGCTGGTGTCAGGAGTGTGGGATTCGGACTTGACGGGCACTCGGTGTCCGAGAGTTGCGAGATCGACACCTTGGCTGTCGCCACTAGGGGGGTGGGCACAGGAGAGGGCATGGTGCAAATTTCGCCCAGCATTTGGAATTCAAAAATTTTAACGATTGTCTTTCTCTCGCCGAGGGGGAGGCAATTGTAGTACCGAGACTCAAATTGTGTAGTCGATTGGTGTGCACAACGCAACATCGCGTTTTCGAAAAATTAAAAATAAAAATTCTGAGGTAAATTACGCTCGAGGGGAAAAACTGCTGGCCAGCACGTAATGGCGGACGTGAATGGTATGGCCGAGTGGGTGGAGGATCCCGAAGAGTATGGAAGTGAGCCGGGGTAGAGTTTGATGAGGATAGGATTGGAACGTCCCCCGTCCCGAGCATTAGCCCACCACACTCCCCTATGAGGGAGCTGGGGACAATGGGAACGGGCCTGATGGATTTCCAGGCCATGTATGACCAAATAATGAGGGGAATAAACGCCAGTAGTGAGCGAATGGAAAACAAAATGGATGCCTGTCATGAACAATTGAAGGCTGGATTGATTGAAGGCCTGTAGTAAACGATTGGAGGCCTGCAGTGAAAGATTGGATGCCGGAACTGAAGAAATAAAAGCCCAAAGAGAACAAAATAATGAAATTGGGGCACAGGAGCAGCAGGAATGGGCAACAGAATTTGATTCAAAACGGGAAGAGATGGCATTGGGAATGGAAGAGTGTGAAACCCAAGCTGATACACTTGGGGCAAAGGGGAGGGCATGTTTAGAGGTAAAGAGGGGAAACTCAAATTTAAATGGGGAATGTTTAACTGGAAATGATCTGGAAGGCTGTCGGGCTTGTGTGGATGTCACAATGCAACAACAGGGAGAGGAATTGGGACCTTTGCAGCACCAGGGCAGTGGTTCGGAGCAACAGAGGGTAAAAAATATTGGAGGCCCGCCCGTGTTACACAACCGGACCGGCTATTTATAAATGAAGACCTGTTGGGGCCACAATTGATTGATGATGATGATGAGAATGGATTTGTACCGGAGCGGCATATCACCTTGGACAGTATGATCAGGGAGATTGCTCAGGTCCAAAAGAGTCTGGGAGATGAGGTGAGTCGATCCATTGAATATCTCCAGGATGAGGTTAAAGTGACCGATGGGACACTCACCACTCACCACGATTGGGCGCCAGAGGCTCCGAAACTGGATACCCAGCTGGGGGTTGGGGGTGTGGGGGCTGGGGGGTGTTTTGGCCCCGAGCTGGACTCGGATATGGAAAAGTCGGGAAATAGAGCCTTGGAAAAGATGGTCCCCATAGAGAATTTGGAACAGCTGCAGTGAGGGGCAGAAAAATCGGAGGAAGGAGTTGTCACCTGCAGCTGCCGTTGTTGGGCACACAAGGCCAACATTTAAAAAAAGAAATTAAAATTTAAATGGCAAATTGATTTGGATTTGGAGCATGGAGGGAATTGGTCCCCGGGCTGTGGAATATGGACCAGTGGAGGTCATTAGGGTCGGCCTCTTGGGAAATTGCCCCACTTGGAAATTAAGGTATGCCAGCCAGCTGAGGGGCTGTGCTGGCGAGATGTGGATGTGGGGTCCGACCATGGGTGTCGTGGTACGGCCTGGTCCCACGGGGGGCCTGGTGGAGTGTGGCGTCCCTTGTCTATCGGGGCAACCCCTTCCACAACGAGGGGCTGCAAGAGATGGAAGGGCTAGAAGTTGGAGAAGTACTGGTGACGGTTCACCCAGGCAAAAGTCCAAAGACAGCCATCCCTGTTGTGAACACTACAAAACACAGCATCACAGTGGGCAAATGCTCCATGCTAGGACACCTGCAACCAGTGCAAACCATCTACCCAGCAGCTGTGCGGCCAGTTGAAATGACGGCAAGCTCGCCGACACCACCAGTAGTCGGGTTTTGGTGAGGAATGTTGGTGAGAGGGGAGGTCCTGGGAAGATCCGATCCTACTGGGAGGACTAGGTTTACGTTATTGTCGGAAGAAAGACTCCAGATAGCCCAGTGTATGAGGTGAGACCTGAAAATGGGAGAGGCAGAGCCAGGACCCTCCACTGCAATCTTCTGTTGCCATGTAACTCCCTCCCTGTGGCAGAACCTCAGCAGAGACCGCACAGAGAGGAAACAGCACAGAGTGAGCGAGGACTGAGGAGAAGGTGGACACGCCATCAAGGTTCCGTTGTGGAAGGAGTTGAGCCAGTTGGTGAGTCAGAAGATGAAATCTTGGAGGACCAATCCCAATGGGGCACAGTGGAGGGACTGGATATCTCGGATCTCAACACTGACGCCATAGCATTTCAACCACGGAGGAGGGTACAATGACAACCAAATCCATCTCCATCTCTGGTAGTCATGCAGAAAGAACTACTGGAAGTCTGGGGCCTCAGTGAAGAGGCAGAGGGGCACACCAGTGAAGGACCACAAGAGCTCCTGAAATCGGAAGAAGAAGTAGTACACGAAGACACCCCCAATGGCAACTATTCCCGACCAAAGAGACGGATTAAACCTCCACAAACATTGACCTATGAGTCACTGGGAAAAACCATCTTTGGTGAGCATGATAGTCAGCACCCAGGAATCCAGGATTCAGTTGGTTGATGGAAACATCTTTAACTGCCCCCCAACAGAGACTCTTGCATGCTGCATTAGCAGAGATTGCTCCCTGGGAGCAGGAATGCTTACACTCTTTGAAGAGAAGTGCTCTGGTATACAAGAGCTGTTCTGTCACACAAGGAAGACCAGAGATTGTGTAGTGCTAAAAAAAGGAACAAGATTTGTGTCCTACCTCATCACAAAGGAGAGTGCTGACCAGAGATCAATGTGCCCCAGCTTGAAGGAAAGCTTGGAGGCAATGAGAAACCACTGCATTGCTCATGGAATAACCAAGGTCTTGGCATGCAATAACCAAGAATGGATGTGGGTTGGAGGATTTGAATTGGGAAACAGTGCTGAAGATTTTGGAGGAGGTCTTCCAAGAAACTGACACCAGTATCTCTGTCTACTCATGGTAAAAACCTCGGGAGTATGTATGAGTGATGGAAGAATGAACAGTCGTTCGGGTGAAGTGAATGTCGGGATGACATTTCTTTTTAGGGGGAGAGTGTTACGAGAAAAACTACTACCCCATTAAAATTACTACCACCCCGTAAAAACTCAGAATAATGACGAGATTAATATTAAAATGCAGAAGGCAGCCTGGATGATAACAAAGAGTGGAGATGCAACCGCTGACCACCGGGTGTTAACAACACAATCGCTCTTACAGCACCTCAGGTTGCCGCGAATGGCGTATCGGAAGGCACCAAGCCTGCATCTCCTGTTTTATATCTGCGATTATTATACAATTCAGAATAATGATGAGATTAATATTAAAACTCAGAAACCTGTCTGAATAATAATAATGAGTGGAGATGCAGCCTCGGACCATCTGCTGTGAACAACACCACTGCTCATACAGCACATCCGGTTGCCGCGAATATTGTGTTTGAATGCGCCAGGCTGGCATCTCATGTTGTGCATCTTTGATTATTATTCCAGTAAAAGAATTTGGAATTGGAATGGCGACTCTGCTCTGATCCATGTACCTCATCCCCCTGCACCATCACACTGGAATACTATTATAGTGCAACATATATATATATATATATATATATATATATATATATATATATATACATATATATATATATATATATATATATATATACTGTAAATAATATAATAATATATATATAATATATATATATATATATATTGTTACGGACCGCGGATTAGGATGTTATTTACCGAGCGGTGGTATTGCCGCGACCGAACAGTTATTCCCCGACTAGACCCCGATTCCACCCAGACGTTGACCAAATCGCGCTATGCCAAATCAATGATGGAAAGGACACGACGACTGGGAAAGAGGAAATGACACAAGGGGTACAGTTCTCAAGACCTCCGGAGGAGGGTATAATTACAGTGGTGGAGAAAAGGGGGTAGATTACACGGCAGAGTGAGGTAAAAGACACAGAAGAGATGGGCACTTAAATACAATCTTATCTATTCCCGGACAGACCACAGACAAACGGAACAAGGCTGACTTACACAGGGATTGATGGCAGGGAGGGACAGGTAGTTCGATGGCACAAGGTGCACCTTAGCTCGGGGACAGGATAAAGCACGGTCCAGTCCAGAAGATGCGGGGAGGCCTCACAGCGCTCGGAGGTGGTCTTGCTTGCTCCAAGCTCAGCGCGCATCTGACGTCACCTCCCTCTTCCTGCGCATGCTCAGCGGGGAGTGACATGCCCTTGGCTGGTTGGCTCCGCCCCACTGGGGCCGGTCCGCCGCTTCCATTGGGTGCGGGGGTTACCGGGCTCCGCCCTTGACGAGGAGCTGACAGGGAGCCCCTATTTGGTAACCCCGTCGAGCACATGTTCGATGGCGGCTCGTTGGGGAGGCCTGGTGCCCTCCCAACACCCCCTACCAACCAAGCCGGAGTGAGGACGCGCACTTCCCGTGCCCGCCGCTGCCGTTGCTGTTGTTGTTGTTGTTGTTGCTGAACCGTGAGGAAGAGCTGCGGGGAGGTATTGGGAGGTCCTAAACTTCCTAACGGTGCCATACAATCACATTCTGGTGCAACGAAGGGTCAGAATTAATGGAAACGAGTCCTTAACTGACATAGACTAAGAATAACTAGCAAGACGTCCTATAGTTGTCTTACATGAGATGCGGTGAGCCTGGGCACGACATTTAATGGGGGAAATAGGGAGAGGTCGGGTCTACAGAGTGTTGTTTACAGAAAATGGGACTAGGGAATGGGGGATTGGGGATAGTTGGGAAGTATTGAGGAAATAGGGGAATATTTACAAGCGGATATGGATGGATGCAAATCCCATATCCGCAACATTGCACCCTTCTCTACCTCGGGGCGTCCCGACCCGATAAATTTTTACCTACTTTAGTGTGGCACTCAGATGTAGTTCCCTCTACTATTAACTCAACCCTGAGTGCGACAGTTTTACAGATGTTCACAAATGAGTAAATATGTCCCCCTGCGACGTTGCACCCTTCTCCTAACAGAAACACACCCACAGGATAACCGAATCGCGGAAAGCATCCTCAAACTAAACATACAGCCAGTAGGGAGCATCATTTATACAACACTGATATTTACACTACGATCCAGGACCTGTTCTTTGAGGAACACATGCAGATGTTATGCATAGGGAGAGCACGCATGCCAGCATCGATACACCAACCCACGAGTGCCCTGTGGCCCTACGGCCTTTAATAATGTGCAGAGCACCCCGTCCAAGCACCAAAAGCACCACCCCATACGCACAGTCAGCACCATCCGGTGCACCAATAAAGTGTTCAATAACAATGCACAATTAAGTGTCCATGGTCACCGGTGGTGTCGCAGCCGGCCGATGTTCTGCCGCTGGTCTTGCCTTCATGGAGTGCACTTGGCCTTCTGGCTTCTTTAGAAATAAAGAAAGGCGCCAACCGCGTCCATTTCTTAATTGTGGCCGTCAGGGGGCCAACTAAAAGTGGTTCACCTGTATGGCATAGGTGCCACGTTGACCCAGGTCCATCCACGGGTGGTGCTTGACCGCAAAAGAACTGCGGTCCATTGTGGGCGGCCACAAAAATTGCGGTCCATATGGTGTATCGATCCAGGCAGCAAGCAGCGGAAGTACAGGCCCACAACTGCGGAGCCAGCACCTCTCTCTCCTCTCTCTCTGCCCCAAAGCCAGATCCTCGGAGGTGGGAGACAAAAGAAGACAAGTGAGTAAGGTGGTAAGGGCGCAAAAGTGCACGCAATACAAGGTAATGCACACTGGGGGCACATGGGAACCAGGTGAGACAGGTACGTTCCTACCGTACGCCCCCCCCCCCCCAACCAGGTAACCTACATTGCCCCTCCCTTACCCCTTACTGTATCCACAAAACACAACACTACCCATAAACATCTACTTTACACATCAACAACGTCCCTACTGTCTTCCCCGTTCCTCCCATAAACCAAATTCGTCTTCTCTCCCTCCTAACCAATCAAATTTGCCATTTCCAACTCTCATCAAAATCTGCCATCACCAATTCAACATCAAAATCTGCCATCACCAATTCATCATCAGTCCCTCCTAAGGAGGGAGAGATGGAATCACCCCAATGTCTTATCCACGTCGTGATGCGTCTCACAAATCCAAACAGCAATTCTCATTTCCTGCAACACAAAACAAAGAAAACACAGGTGTGGAGTCATCATCATCACCTCAGGTAAGTGGCTGCGTATGGTGCGACAGGTTCATCAATCCTAACTATTTCCTAAATGACTTTAACAACTTTACATTACCCGGGGTCTTTCTCCTGCCAAACCATTGGCCCTCATTACTCTATGTGGTTCGAAGAACCAAAATCCCATTGACCATCTGTGGTGCACACCATCAAGTTGGGTCTCACTCCCCGATTCAACACTCGGTGCCCCCGCACAATTTCGGTGGCTGGGTCGTGTGACGCTCCCAGCTGGTCCGCCCACCTGCACACCTCCACCACTGTTGTTGCCTACCGAGCTCACCTGCTCCCCACCCTAACCTAACTAATTGGGGAAGGCCCTCTCGCACTCTCACCCCCTCAGTGGCCTCTCTGGCACGGGCTGCCCGATCCACACCCGGGATCCTCAGGCACCCACTGACACTAACGGCTCCCAGAGCCCACCTGCGGCCTCACCTGGCCGACACATAACAGTGGCGGAGTGCCCAACCATTCACACTCATACTAACAGGCCACACGACCAGCCAATTTCACCACACCAATGCACCCATCCACAATACCATTCTGCAACCGCACCACAAATGCCAATATCCAACCACAATTTACCTATACCTTCTAACTATTCTTTAAACTACCCTCCCCGGGTACTCGTGAAAAGGGGTCCACTCTTCCCCCATCCACACCTTCGCACCATGCACACCACTCCGTACCACTTACTCCAACTCTCTCCACACCACTCATTCTCTGCTCCATATATTCCACACACCTGTACTTGCACACCTGTGCTCTCATACTTGGTGCCGCCTGCACCCTTCTCTCCCCCAAGCGCATTCGCGCTGATCCACAACACTCACTACTCATACACTGCTCCACACACCTGTCCAGTTCTCACACAGCATCATCTCATCTAACTACTCCCCTCTGAAACTTGCGCTTCCCAGACGTCCCTTTAAACTATTGCGCTCCCTCGTCATTATCATGCACTCTAATCTACCTGCGTCCCCTCTACAGGTATCCTTGTCACTAACTAACCTTAACGTTACCTAATGTCATCTTCGCTAGATCCCTACACACAATATCCTAACCCACCCGGGCTAGTTTTCACTGCCATACACCCCATAATCTATAGCGCATCTGCCCCCCTTTTGTGAGGGATGACGGAGTTGCCATCCCACCACATCGGGCATCTCCCACTACCAATTTTGCACATCAAATTTCAACAAATCAAAAATTTGCCAATCACTACCCATCATCTGCCAATCATTACTGCCAATCCTTTGCCAATCATCAAATTTTGTTTTTCTACTTTCGGGGCCAAAACACTATCCTCGTCATTACAGTCTACTTACTAATGCCTCTCGGTGCGCCAATTCACTTCTAAAGCTCGGCTTCGTACAGCCAAGCCATGAATGCGGGTTGTTTGGTGCCAGCGGCTGGATACGTCCCGCATTCGGTGCAGGGAAGGAGGTTTACCCGGGCCGAGGTCCCACGCACCATCTCGGCACGGAGCCATCCCATGGCCCGATCTCGACCTGCCGGAATGCCTCAACAAAAAGTGGTCGCCATGACGACCCTTCCTATTGGGCTGCCCGCTCCGCCTAGTGGAGCACGGACGCGGCCGTTCAAAGCGAGGCCCAGCGTGGATCGCGTACGGCGGTCCTTTCGAACCCGCCGTGGCTCGGATCCCCGCTGGTTCTCGCGGCACGCGAAGCCCGGCACGCACCGAGGGCCCAATTCGGCTATAAGTCGCTCTAACCGCTAACCCGGTTACCGTCGATGCCTCACCTGCATGCTTACATGCATACGCTACCCCTTTCTTGCTCATACATCCAGCCGTTTCCCTGCTCTTGGTCATTGCACCTTCTCTTACACACCCAGGTACACTCATTCCACTCACAGACTTGGTCACACACCTGACCACCGAACACCTTGGCACACATTCGTCGCTCGCACACCTCACCAACACACCTCTTCGCGCCCCCTCCTCGGTCACCTCCTCTGTGACGATCACAGGTGTGCTCTCACTCGCACACCCAACCACGTGCCTCACTACCAATTCCAGCGTGCATTCCCACACACGCTCTACCATTCCAGGTGTGCTTCCTTTCTCACCTGTCACAACCAACTCATGCTCCGTGTCACTCTTACTACTCTCACCTCCACTCTTGACAGCGCACTCACCCTTACTCTCGACAGCGCACTCTTTCCTCATGCACCCCGTCCGTTACACACCTTTCTCGCGCACACTCTCCCGTTACACCCTCTAACACTCACCACAGGTGTACACTCTTCCTTACTTTTGACAGCGCACTCTTTCCCCATGCACCCAAGTGTCGGACTTTCTCGCACACCTCCTTTTTCGCACACCAGACCTGTCGCACACTTCACCAACGGCCTCTCACGAACACCCGGGTCCATCTCGACCCCCAAGCTTATTAAATCACCTGGCGCATCATACGCACGACCATATTGGTCACCACTTACACCGGGTCCTCTTTCTCTTCGCTTCTCCATCACCTGCGAATCCCTCATCCGGTTAATGAGCACATCATCACGATCCAAACACAGACTTTGGACCAATTCTTTTACTTCCTCTTTGATCTCTTTCTTATCCCCTCTCCGTCGCTTCTTAATTTCGCTTACCCCTTCTTCCACTTCTTCTAATTTCTGCTTCACCTCTTTGATTTCCCGGTGCGTCTCCTCAAGCTCGTCCTCTAAGGCCACCTTGACCGTTTCTATGTGCGTCCTCACCTGCCGGTCCTTTGTCTCCATTACCTCTGTCACCTCGTCCAACCTCGTTGTCAGTCCCTCACGTACCATCTGACATTGCCTCTGTGTCGCTATCAAGTCATTTTTTAGGTCGTTTTGTGTCGCTTTTAACCCTCCTAGTACCGCACTGTTCCTTTGAACCTGCTCCGTTAGTTCTTTTTGTCCCACTGTCAGTTGTTCTACTCCCAGCGTCAACTCCTCCATACCACCTTGCAATTTTACAGTCCCCTTTCTCACCTCCTTCTCCATGCGCTCCTCACAGTGCCTCACCTCCTCACGCACTCCTCCGACCTCCTCACTCACACCTCTTCTGATCTCCTCTCCCATCACTTGCATATCCTGCCCAGATGCCACCCTCATCTGCTCCATTTCCTCCCTGTGAGCATCCAATTTAGTTTCTACCCCCATTCTGACCCCCTCTATCTGCTGCCCCATTTTTTTAACTTCCCTTTCCGCGTGGTTCCTCATGTCCCTCAATTTGCCTTCCATACTGTTTTCTAACCCCTCTAACCCCTTTTTCATCCCTTCCATTTGATTCTCTTGAGCGGCCATTCTGTTTTCTACCCCCGTTAACCCCTCCTGTATTTCCCCTAATCTATTGTCTAATCCCTCAAATTTGTTGTCTAGTCCCTCAAATTTGTTTCCTAATCCCTCTATTCTACTCCCTAACCCTCCGATCTGGGCCCCCATGTCCTCCCTCAATTTCTCGCTATTGGACCCCATTACCCCCATTTGCTCACGCTGAGCCTCTATACTGTTTTTCAAACCTCCAATTTGGTCTCCCATTTGTCCCATAAGGGCCCTCATTTGCAGGAAAAAAAGGTTCGAATCCACCAGCGGCGCTGCTACGGTCGCGGGTGCGGTCGCCGTAGCCATGTGCGAGGCGCCATTTTGCGCGCCCGTAACCTCGTGCGCGAGGACGCCATTTTGCGAACCTGCCGCCCTCACTGCTTCGCTCTCCTCATGTCCCTCAATTTGGTCCTGGATCGACCCTGCCTCACTCTCTTCTACCGGAACCCAGCCGTCTTGATCTCCCATAGCGCGACTTTCAAAATTCGGGTTTTTTTGTAAAACAAAATCAAATTTCGGTTACTTGTAATTTTGAGCGCGTTAAGCGCGCTTCGGGTCCGTATCTCACTCCCGACACCAATTGTTACGGACGCGGTTTAGATTGTTATTTACCGAGCGGTGGTATTGCCGCGACCGAACAGTTATTCCCCGACTAGACCCCGATTCCACCCAGACGTTGACCAAATCGCGCTATGCCAAATCAATGATGGAAAGGACGCGACGACTGGGAAAGAGGAAACGACGCAAGGGGTACAGTTCTCAAGACCTCCGGAGGAGGGTATAATTACAGTAGTGGAGAAAAGGGGGTAGATTACACGGCAGAGTGAGGTAAAAGACACAGAAGAGATGGGCACTTAAATACAATCTTATCTATTCCCGGACAGACCACAGACAAACGGAACAAGGCTGACTTACACAGGGATTGATGGCAGGGAGGGACAGGTAGTTCGATGGCACAAGGTGCACATTGGCTCGGGGACAGGATAAAGCACGGTCCAGTCCAGAAGATGCGGGGAGGCCTCACAGCGCTCGGAGGTGGTCTTGCTTGCTCCAAGCTCAGCGCGCATCTGACGTCACCTCCCTCTTCCTGCGCATGCTCAGCGGGGAGTGACACGCCCTCGGCTGGTTGGCTCCGCCCCACTGGGGCCGGTCCGCCGCTTCCATTGGGTGCGGGGGTTACCGGGCTCCGCCCTTGACGAGGAGCTGACAAGGAGCCCCTATTTGGTAACCCCGTCGAGCACATGTTCGATGGCGGCTCGTTGGGGAGGCCTGGTGCCCTCCCAACACCCCCTACCAACCAAGCCGGAGTGAGGACGTGCACTTCCCGTGCCCGCCGCTGCCGTTGCTGTTGTTGTTGTTGTTGTTGCTGAACCGTGAAGAAGAGCTGCGGGGAGGTATTGGGAGGTCCTAAACTTCCTAACGGTGCCATACAATCACATTCTGGTGCAACGAAGGGTCAGAATTAATGGCAACGAGTCCTTAACTGACATAGACTAAGAATAACTAGCAAGATGTCCTATAGTTGTCTTACATGAGATGCGGTGAACCTGGGCACGACATTTAATGGGGGAAATAGGGGGAGGTCGGGTCTACAGAGTGTTGTTTACAGAAAATGGGACTAGGGAATGGGGGATTGGGGATAGTTGGGAAGTATTGAGGAAATAGGGGAATATTTACAAGCGGATATGGATGGATGCAAATCCCATATCCGCAACAATATATATATTTCCGGACATGGAAATATATATTTTTTCCGGCCCAGATCGGAAGGTTATATATATTTCCGGACCGCTGAGCATATATATATATATATATATATATATATATATATATATATATATATATATATATATACATATATATATACTGCATATAATATTGTGGCGGACACAAAAGCCCACTGGCGTGGTGACATCATTCCACGCACCAAGTGGGCGGTGGCCACGCCCGAGGGGTAGGCGTGGCCTCATGATATACACCGGGCGCGCAGCCCGGAGCGCGCCAGTGTTACAGTGAGCTCCTGAAATAAAGACGCTTATAAGTTACCGCTTGTCCGCTTCCTCCTTGCTCGCAAGCAGTGCGCGTAACGCCGCGCTTTACTGGTGACCCCCTTGACATTGGATCTGCCAAAGCGATCCTTCCACACGCGACGCCATTGCCATGGCCAACTTCATCAAACTTTCCGAATTTTGGGAGGCTCAGGCCGAAGTCTGGTTCGTCCAGGCCGAAGCCCAATTTCAGCTTCGGCGCCTCACCGGCGATGACACGCGCTATTGCCACGTCGTCGCCTCCCTCGGGCCCGGCACGGCCGCTCGAGTTGTGTCCGTCATTCGCCACCCACCGGACGGCCACAAGTACGAGGCACTCAAGAGGCTACTCCTAGCCACGTTCGGCCTCACGGACGACGCACGGGCCGACCGCCTCCTGGATCTCCCCGAGCTCGGTGACACGCGCCCGTCGGTCCGAATGGACCATATGCTGTCACTGTTGGGCGACGAAGCCCCCAGTTCTCTATTCCGGGCGCTTTTCCGTCGCCAACTTCCAGCGCAGGTTCGCCTCGCATTGGCCGGGACCGGGCTAACGGAACCCCGAGCATTGGCAGCCGAGGCGGACAAGTACTTCACCGCTTCGGACACGCGGGCGAGAGTCGGCGTGGCCGTCACGGCCCTCGTGGCTGATGCTGCTGCTGATGCTGCTGATCCACAGCATCAGCTTATACAGCATACGCAGCATGCTGATACGCACCTCGTGACCGCCGCCACGCCCCGCCCACCGCCGCGGCGAAAACCGCCACCGCGGGGAAACCCGCCAACTCCACCGGCCTGGCAGAGCCAGCCGCGCTCCTCCAGCTCCACCACCTGGTGCTGGTTCCATGCCAAGTTCGGCCACGAAGCTCGGCAGTGTCATCCGCCATGCTCATTCAACAGGTCGGGAAACGCCTGGGCCGGCGCTCAATAGTGGCGATGAGCGCCGGCCGTTCGAGCAGCCTGCTGTTCATAACGGACACCTTCTCCGGGCGCCGTTACCTGTGCGACACGGGAGCGCAGGTGAGTGTCGTTCCCGCCGGCACGTCAGACAAGCACGCCGCGGGTGGGGGCCCCGTGCTGCTTGCCGCAAACGGGACGCCCATCCGTACGTACGGAAAACGCTGCCTCTCTCTGCGGTTCGGAGGGCAGGTTTTCCGATGGACGTTCGTCACCGCCGACGTGCCCATGGCACTGCTTGGCGCGGACTTCCTGTGCGCTAATGGGCTCCTGGTCGACGTCAAGCGCAGACGTCTTGTCCAGGCCGAGACGTTCAGCTCGCTCGCTTGTGCGTTGCCCAGCTCAACGAGCGGCTTGCCAAGCGGCTTGCCGAACGGTTCGGTTCCGGCCACGTTGGTCTGTACGCTTCCGGCAGCGGACGCATTCACCCGCCTCCTCGCCGGCTTCCCGGCCCTCACGCGGCCCACCTTCTCGGCGGGGGCCGTCAAGCACGGGGTGGCCCATCACATCCCCACCGTCGGGCCACCGGTCTACGCCCGGGCACGCCGCCTCGAGCCGACGAAGCTGGCGGTGGCAAAAGCGGGGTTCGCTTCCCTGGAGCGACTCGGCATCGTTCGGCGCTCAGAGAGCACTTGGGCGTCGCCGCTGCACATCATGCCGAAGCCCGGCGGGGGATGGCGACCGTGCGGGGACTATCGCCGTCTCAATGACGCCACGACTCCCGACCGCTACCCCGTCCCCCACATTCAGGACTTTTCCACCCGTTTGGCGGGCATGTCCTTCTTCTCGAAGGTGGACCTCATACGCGGCTACCATCAGGTCCCCGTCAGGCCGGAGGACGTCCCAAAGACGGCGGTCATCACGCCATTCGGACTCTTCGAGTTCCTGCGCATGCCCTTCGGTCTGAAGAATGCGGCTCAGGCGTTCCAGCGACTGATGGACAGCGTCCTGCGTGACTTGGATTTTGTCTTTGTCTACCTGGACGATATCCTCGTCGCCAGCGCGTCCCGCGAAGAGCACCTACGCCACCTCCGCACGCTCTTCGAACGCCTGGGCCAGCATGGCCTGATTGTGAACCCCGCAAAGTGCCAGTTCGGCGCCACCATAATCGATTTTCTGGGGCACCGTGTCACCAGGCATGGAGCCATCCCCCTGCCGGCCAAGGTGGAGGCGGTGAAGGGGTTTCCGCGCCCCCACATGATCAGAGGGCTGCAGGAGTTCCTGGGCATTGTGAACTTTTACCATCGGTTCCTGCCCCGTATCGCCCAGCTCCTGCGCCCCCTGCACGAAGCTCTCCGAGGTAAGCCGGGCAAAGGCGACGTTACCTGGACCGAGCAGATGGACACGGCATTCACGGGCGCGAAGCTCGCCTTGGCTAACGCCACCATGCTCGCGCACCCGGCGCCCGATGCACCGATCGCCCTCACCACCGATGCCTCGGACTACGCGGTGGGCGCGGTGCACGTGCAATGGGTGCGTGGAGCTTGGCAACCGCTGGCGTTCTTTAGCCGGCAGCTTCGCCCACCCGAACGCCGTTACAGTACCTTCGACCGCGAGTTGCTCGGGCTTCACTTGGGGTCAGGCACTTCCGCCATCTGCTCGAGGCCGTGCGTTCACTGCCTTCGTCGACCACAAGCCGCTGATCTTTGCGATGGGCAAGGTCACCGAGCCGTGGTCGGCCCGGCAGCAGCTTCACCTCTCGGCCGTGTCCGAGTACACGACGGACATCCAGCACGTCGCGGGGAAGGACAACCCGGTGGCGGATTGCCTTTCCCGGGCCGTCGCCCACGCAGTCCACCTCGGCATCGACTATGCCCGGATGGCAGCGGACCAGGCCGCTGACCCCGACGTCCAGGCCTTGCGGACCGCCGTCACGGGCCTCCGCGTCACCGAGGTGGCGTTCGACGGCGCGGGCGCGGCCCTCTTGTGCGACGTCTCCCTCGGGCGTCCTCGCCCCATCGTGCCCGCGGGCTGGCAGCGCCAGGTGTTTGACGCCATCCACGGCCTGTCCCACCCGGGCGCGAGGGCCTCCCAAAGGCTGATCTCCGACAAGTTTGTCTGGCATGGCCTCCGGAAGGCCGTCCGCGGCTGGGCCAGGACGTGCCTCGCGTGCCAGCGCGCCAAGGTGCACCGGCACACCCAGGCCCCGTTGGCCCCGTTCACGGTGCCGGAACGCCGGTTTGACCACGTCCATGTGGACCTGGTGGGACCTCTGCCCCCCTCGCGGGGTTTCACCTACGTCCTCACCATGGTGGACCGCACCACCCGGTGGCCGGAGGCCGTGCCCTTGGCGTCGACAATGGCGGCCGATGTCGCGCAGGCTTTCATCGCCACCTGGGTCGCCCGGTTCGGCACCCCCTCAGACATCTCGTCTGACCGCGGCCCCCAGTTCACCTCGGAGCTCTGGGGGGCGGTCGCGCAGGGGCTCGGGGTCCGGCTGCACCGAACCACGGCCTACCACCCCCAGGCTAACGGCCTGTGTGAGCGATTTCACCGCTCATTGAAGGCCGCGCTCCGGGCCACCCTCCGTGACGGCGGCTGGGTCGACAGGCTCCCCTGGGTCCTGCTGGGCCTCCGGACAGCGCCCAAGGAGGACCTGCGCGCATCCGCGGTGGAGTTGGTCTTCGGGCAACCGCTGCGGGTGCCGGGCGAGTTCCTCCCCGACTCCACGGCACCATGGTCCGCGGCACAGCAGCGCTTCGCTCTGCAAGAGACCGCCCAGAGGTTCGCCCCGGTGCCAACGGCATGCCACGGGCACCCACCGACACACGTCGCCCCAGAGCTTCGCACGGCGGAGTACGTCTTCGTCCGCCACGATGCCCACCGGACACCACTGCGGCCCCCGTACGACGGGCCTTTCCGCGTGCTGGAGACCAGGGCGAAGCACTTCACCCTGGACATCGGCGGTACTCCTGACCGCGTTTCGGTAGACCGCCTCAAGCTGGCCCACCTCGACATGGACCATCCACCGCCAGTGGCCCGACCCCCACGTCGGGGCCGCCCCCCTGCGGGCGGACCCCCGGCACCGCCCAGCCCCGCCGCCACGCCGCCCCCCGGTCCTGCACCCATCCCAGGGGCAGCCAGGGGCATCCCACCTGGCATCCCTGCACCCCGGACGCCGCCGATCGCCAGGGGGCGCTTCGGCCGGGTCATTCGTCTGCCCCGCAAACTGGCCCTCCAGGTGCCCGGGAATTCTGGGGGGGCGCGTTTGGCGGACACAAAAGCCCACTGGCGTGGTGACATCATTCCGCGCACCAAGTGGGCGGTGGCCACGCCCGAGGGGTAGGCGTAGCCTCATGATATACACCGGGCGCGCAGCCCGGAGCGCGCCAGTGTTACAGTGAGCTCCTGAAATAAAGACGCTTATAAGTTACCGCTTGTCCGCTTCCTCCTTGCTCGCAAGCAGCGCGCGTAACGCCGCGCTTTAATATAATATATATATATACTGTACAAAAATTTCTCCCAGTCGATGTCAGAGACTGGCAGACAGTTATAAGAAACGCCTACTTGAGGTTGTTTCTGCCAAAGGGGGTAATACCACCTATTAGATTCAAGGGTGTACTTACTTTTTCCACATGCGAAATTTGCATTTATGTTTATTTAAATTATACAATGTATGACAAAATGTAAATGTTTCATGATATTTGTTATATTATATCACCTTTATCTATCAATATTGTTGAAATGAAGATCAAATAGCTGTATGTTGAAATATGTTGAAAAAGTCAAAACTTTACATGGGGTGTACTTACTTTTTCACGTGACTGTGTATATATAGAGATAGAGAGAGATATATATATATATTATATATATATATATATATATATATATATATATATATATATATATATATATATATATATATATATATATACTAGTATAAAGTCGTCAAAAATGATGGGTTGGAGCAGTTTTTGAAGGTACAGCCACGTGAGCATGCCAAGGTCTGAAGTCTGGGCCTCGTGTCAGGGGTGCTTATATCATCTTTATTTGTTAGACATCCTACAGATGTAAATTAACACTCGTTTTACTTTGCGTGCATTGCACATCATGTGCAGCAAATTTCACCTCCCTGTGCCTTGTATTTATTGTGATTAAAGAAATACCACTTCTGTACACTGACCTTGAGGCTCAGTTTGCAAGCCACCATCTAGAATTCCAATGTAAGAGGCATAATTCCTCTTCTCTTGGGTCTTCGGAGTCCTTGGGGTCTTTTGTATCCTCAGGGTCATTTGGGTCCTTGCGGTCTTCAGTGTCTTCAGCGTCTTTTGTGGCTTTTGTGTCTTTTGGGTCTTCTGGTTCTTTGGAGTCTTTTGGGTCCTCTAGGTCTTTTGAGTCATTCGAGCATTTTGGGTCATCGATCTGGATATTTAGGGTATTTAAGGGTATTTGGGGTATTTTGTGTCTTCGGGGCAATTTGGGGTCCACTGGGTCCTCATGGTCTTTAAGGAGCTCTAGGGTCTTTTAGGTCTTTTGGATTGTTTGGATCTTTGGGGTCTTTTAGGTATTTAAGGATCTATGGGGTATTTTGGGTCTTTGGGGTATTTTCGATCTTTTCAGTCTTCGGGCTTTTTTGGGTCTTTGTGGTCTTCTTAGTCTTTTCGATCTTTTCAGTCTTCGGGGTTTATTTGGTCTTCTTAGTCTTTAAGGGTATTTTTGATATTTTGGGTTTTGGGGTCTTTTGGGGTCTTTTCAATCCTTTTGGTCTGCAGGGTATTTAAAGGTCTTTGGGGTATTTTGGGTCTTTGGAGTATTTTGGATCTTCGTGGTTGTTTGGGTCTTTAACAGTCTTCAGAGTATTGTGGGTCTTCAAGGACTTTTGGGTATTTGGAGTCTTTATGGGTCTTCGGGGAATTTTGGGTCTTCAGGGTCTTTTGGGTTTTTGTGGTCTTTTGGATCTTGGTGTTTTCTTGTTTTGTGGTCTTGGTGTTTTCGGGGTATTTTGGGTTTCCAGGGACTTGTCGGTCTTTTAAGTCCTCTGGGTAATTTGGGTCCTTGGGGTATTCAGGGTCTTTAAGGATCTTTGGGGTATTTTGGGTATTTTGGGAATTTTGCGTCTTTGGGGTTTTTGGGCGTTTAACAGTCTTCATTGTCTTTTTGGGTCTTTGGGGTATTTAACGGTATTTGGGGTCTTTAAGGGTCTTCTGGGTCTTTAGAGTCTTCGTGGTCTTTTGGGTCTTTAAGGATATTGGGGCCTTTTTGGGTTTTTGGAGTATTTGGGGTATTTTGGGTCTTTGGGGTATTTTGGGTCTTCGTGGTCTTTTGGGTGTTTAACAGGGTTCATTGTCTTTTTGGGCCTTCGGGGTGTTTATGGGTTTTCGGGGTTTTTAAGGGTCTTCTGCGTCTTTCGAGTCTTCGCGGTCTTTTGGGTATTTAAGGTTATTGGGGCCTTTTGGGTTTTTTTGGGGTCTTTGGAGTATTTTGGGTCTTTTGCGTCTTTAACAGTCTTCAGTGTCTTCAGGGTCTTCGGGGTCTTCAGGGTATTTTGGGTGTTTGGGGCCCATTGGGTCTTCAGGGTCTTTTGTGTCTTTGGGGTATTTTGGATCTTCCGAGTCCTTGGGGTCTTCTGGATCCCTGGGGGTAATTTGGGTCCTCTGGGTCATTTGGGTCCTCGGGATTATTTGGGTCTTTTGGATCCTCGGGGTCTTTTGGGTCTTCAGGGTCTTTTGGGGCTTCTGGGTATTTTGGGTGTTTGGAGTCCATTTGGTCTTCAGGATCTTTTCAGTCTCTTGGGTCTTTGGGGTCCTCAGGGTATTTTGGGTCTTCATGGTCTTCTGGGTCTTTTACAGTCTACGGGGTGTTTTGGGTCTTTTGGATCTTTTGGGTCTTCGGGTTATTTTGGGTGTGTGGGGTCCATTGGGTCTTCAAGGTATTTTGGATCTTTGGGGTTATTTGGATCTTCACCGTCCTTAGGGGTCTTTTGGGTCCTCTGTCATTTGGGTCCTTGGGGTTGTTTGGGTCTTTTGGATACTTGGGGTCTTTTGTGTCTTTGGGGTCCATTGTGTCTTCAGGGTCTTTTCAGTCTTTTGGCTCTTTGGGGTGTTTTGGGTCTCAAGAGTCGTTGGGGTCTTCTGGTCCTTGGGGTCTTCTGGGTCTTCATGGTCTTTTGTGTCTTTAACAGTCTACAGGGTATTTTTGGTGTTTGGGGTCAATTGGGTCTTGTGGGGTTTTCTGGGTCCTTGGGGTCTTTTGAGTCCTCAGAGTCTTTTCGGTCTTTTAACCGGTTGGCACACAGTCGTGTTCAAAGATTGTCACTTAACCCCCCCCCCCCCCACTCAAATCCCTCCTAAAGCACTACTCAAAGCCTTTAAAACCTAGCCTTATGAAGGCGGACACACACACACACACACACACACACACACACACACACACACACACACACACACACACACACACACACACACACAGTGTTTTATATGGTATATATATATATACATACACACTATATATATATATATACACACTCACATGTTTGTGTGATATTGTCTGTCTGATTGGTAAAACCTTCGAATTTTCCATATCTCAATTATAATAACTAGGGCATGCCCGTACTATATATATGCCCGTACTATATATCTATCTAAAATTATATCCCCCCCCTCTATTTACATGAAATGGTTTGGTCCATTCGCAACGCCAAAGCGAACGGCGAACGGCTTGCGAGTACAGTGACAATCCCCCCCCTCTATTTACATGAAATGGTTTCGTCCATTCGCAACGACCACAGAACCCCCCCCCTCTATTTACATGGAATGGTTTGGTCCATTCGCAACGCCGGCACACGCGATCGTTCGCTGCTCTCTGATTGGTTGAATCGTTTTTTGGACATAGCTCGGTAAGTAATTGTCCGATTAATATGAAACCTTGAAAAGGCACATCCTCGGGTCCCCAGCAATATACCTGGCAAGTTAAAAGTATATCGGACCCGTGGTTGTCGAGAAACAGCGGTCACAGACAGACAAACGTACAAACGTACAAACGTACAGAGATTACTGGAATTATAGATAGATAATAAAACAATGATACTTTAAACTGATGCAACTCAAACGGCAACCGAGCAACGAGCCATTGATTTACAGGACACAGGTGAGCCCCAGATAGAAAGAGTATCCCATTCCAGCTTGTGGTAATCTGCCTGGGATGAGCGGGTAGTGTTGGAAAGTGCTCCGAAATGTGTGGGGCTCTGTGCATCCTTGTAGGAGGAAATTGACTTCTTCCGAATGATTTTAACCACGTTGGGAAACACGCTGTACTGGTTGCCTTGAAGGCTGTGATTGTTTGGGCTGGTGCCAACCACCAAGGAAGCACTTTCGACACCCTGGATCAAGGGACATGACTACAACCAAGCTTGTTAGTTTCGGATAATAAATATCAATGTGGCTCTGATTTTGTGGTGAATGTCCAAAAAGTCAATCCCTTGTTTCAGAAGCAGAACATCAACGTGTGTGGATTAAGAAGGGGAAAACATTTCCCCATTTGTGAATGCAGTGCCTTCCGAAAGTATTCACAACCCTCGACTTTTTTCACATTTTGTTGCGTTACACCCTGAATTTAAAATGGATTAAATTGAGATTTTTTGCCACTGATAATGTCAAAGTGGAAATTTATTTGAGAAATTTTTACAGAAAAATTAAAACTGAAATTCAGAAATATCTAATTTACATAAGTATTCAACCCCCCTAAGTCAATACTTCGTAGAAGTGGCTCTGGCAGCGATTACAGCTTCGAGTCTTCTTTGGCATGTCTGTATCAGTTTTGCACATCTGGATTTGGGAGGTTTCTCCCATTCTTCCTTGCAGATTTGATAAAGCTCCGTCAAGGTGGATGGCGAGCATTGGTGAACAGCAATCGTCAAGTCTTTCCATAGATTCTCAATGGGATTCAAGTTTGAGATTTGGTTGGGCCACTCGACGACCTTCACGGTCTCGTTCTGAAGCCATTCCGGTGTTGCTTTAGCTGTATGCTTGGGATCATTGTCCTGTTGTAACGTAAATCTTCACCGCAGTCTAAGGTCTTTTGCATCCTGAAGCAGGTTCTTCTCAAGGAGTTGCCTGGATTTGGGTCCATTTATTGTTCCCTTTCAAGTCTCCCAGTGCCTGCTGCTGAAAAGCATCCCCATCGTATGATGCTGCCACCACCATGCTTCACATGTGTAGCAATGTTTTTTTTTTAGCCGCATCGGAATTCGAACCTGTGCTAGACAGCTCAGAGACGAGTGCACTATGTCGAGGCCATTTTCACTTGAAATTTCCTGCTATACCATCAGCCGGTTAATTTTCTGGTGCGGACATTCAGGATACTGTGAACGTGCAACCAAGAAAGACCAAGAAAGTCTTCCAGCAGAAAAGAGGGAGGACATCTTGCTCTACTTTTGCCGACAGGGCATCTCACCCCACCTTCCTCTCTTCCACACTGTAATCTTACCTACCATCTTACCTATGAAGGTTTACAAGGTATTTTATATACACATTGCTTTTATTACAACTCCCTTTCATTCCACATTACCATATTCATCAGTGATTGCATGAGGCCAAAAATAATCACAGTTGAGCTTGACTAAAAATTGGGACAATCTGTCTCTGACATGTCAACTTGTTTACATTTGTTTTTGACAAATTAAATTGTGTTTTGTTTGAGATGTTAAAGGGGTGGATACAAACATGCTAAATGAGATTCCCACCCTCCTCACCATCCCCACAACTCTGGGTATGGGCAAGGGGTGAAGTTTCCCAATAAATGTGGATGTACATTCAACATATGGGAAAAAACAATAAGGTTTTGGATTCTCAGATTCTAGAAGCTCAGCAAGTTTCAGGAGAATCATGTTATCACTATTGCATAGCTGCCAACATTGTGAGAATAAAAATAGGTGGGATGGGAAGGATGTGCGAGGGAGTGAAGCGACCGAGGGCAGAGAGGTTTGGGAGGGTGATGTCCCTCCTCCCACAGTGGGGAAGTTTTGTAATTTTAACCTGAAATTTGTACATTCTAACACTCTTTTGTGTTTTAAATTTAAAGATAAACTTACACTTGCTAGTACGGCAGATAGGTGAAATATTTGGGAGAATTGTGACTTTGATGATACAAGCACGAGAGTTGGCACACAGTTAGAGTATGCCCTAAGGAAGATATTTGGCTATAGGGCCATCGCAGATTTGTCCTGTGACAACAATGGCGGCCATTTTCCAAAATGGCCTCCATTGCTTGTTATTTTACATATATTTGGTACATTACTGTGTATAAACTGTTGTTGTGGTCATACAAGCTTGACATTTGGCACATAATTAAAGACCCATAACTATAGGGTTATCATATATTTGTCCTGTGACAACAATGTTTTTAATATGGCCGCCATTTATATGGTATATTATGGTATATGGTAGATGTTATATGGAATATTAATTTGTATAAACTGTTGTTTGAATCATGCAAGCATGGTATTTAGTACACAGTTAAATACTCTGACTATGAGAGTCATCACAGATGTGTCCAATAAAAATGGCGCCCAATTTTTAGTACGGCAGATAGGTGAAATATTTGGGAGAATTGTGACTTTGATGATACAAGCACGAGAGTTGGCACACAGTTAGAGTATGTCCTAAGAAAGATATTTGGCTATAGGGCCATCGCAGATTTGTCCTGTGACAACAATGGCGGCCATTTTTCAAAAAAGGACAAATCTGCGATGGCCCTATAGCCAAATATCTTTCTTAGGACATACTCTGACTGTGTGCCAAATGCCATGCTTGTATCATCAAAGGCACAATTCCTGCACCGATCTGCCATACTATGCCCATGTCCTACTTTCCAATACAGACTTTAGATATACTGAAATTACTTTATGTCACTGGGATGCTTGATACCCAGCACTAAGATTTTGGTATGTCGCTGTGTTCTCCTTGGCCAGCAGCTTCTGTGTGCGCATATAGTGTGCCTCCTCCATATAGCTAATGCAGCACAGGTGTGGTTCTTATTGGAACAATGTTTTGCTCTGAGTTACATCATGTCTGCCAACCACTATATACTGAATATGCTCACATCCGCCATTGTGGGGGCCAATTATGCTTGTAAATGTGACAGCATTTGTCATTTGCTGTCACGTACATTGAATAGTAGATGTGGCCAATCAAATGCTATGAGATTACGGATATGATTTTTCACACAGCATCGAGGTTTAACCGCCCGAAGGCCGACAGACACCTTGCCATAATATGAAGATCTATCAAAACCTTCGATGAGACTTTTTTTTTTTTGGTGGGAAAGTGGGATTTTTGGCCATTATTAGGCAATACAATTGGTAGGCTGTTGAAGTATACAACTAGAAGGGCACTCGGTAGAGAGCATACCTCCGCCAGGTCGATCTGTTTATGTTTGGTATCCCACTGATAGGTCAGATCTGAATCCAGACCTGGACCAAAATCTAATTGGCTTGTCTAATTGTCACCTACCCAATTCAGCCACCAAGTTTTGTCAAATTCGTCCACAACGTTTTGAGATTTCGTGCTATAATTCGTTTTTAGCCCTGTCTCTCGATGGTGAAGAATCACTTGAAAATTTCTCAGATCCAGATCCGGATGCGGATCTTCACAAAAACCTAATAATTTCGTCTGTCTCACACACCCAACCTGTCCACCAAATTTCGTCCGAATCCGTCCACAACCTTTTGTGATATCTTGTTCACAGACAGACAGATAGACAAACAGGAGTGAAAACATAATCTCCATCCACCTTCGGTGGAGGTAAACATTGGTAGACTATCGTCAAAAGCGGTAGATTTGGCAACTAATATGGGTTTGTAAGTAGAAGCCCAACTGGCTCACTCACACATCATGGAGGTGGTGACCTACCTGGGATGTGCTATGTTAGCAAGCGACTTGCTATTGCTTGCCAAGCTACCGTTCCTTATCAACCGCTTTGCAAGCGGAGCAAGGGAGGTGCTTGGCAAGCGGTAAACAAGCGGCTTGCAAAGGGAACAAAACCAAAAAATAAAAAGCATGGCCGTGCCTCACCAGTACAGCAGTTTACAGTCAGATATGATTCCTCGCAGAACAGTATTCCAGACTCATCAACTCAATAATGGCAACTACCAATGAGATATCCTATTATCCCATATAAAGTTTATTGTATTCAAGTGAGTCACTGTTGATTATGCGGTCATATGAGGTTATCTGCAATGACTGATATATGTTGTGCCAGCAGAAGGCGTACCACACGCTACTCCATCAGATGTGTATTGCTTTAACATCAGTTAGCAGCACAAGTATCCCTGCAAACAAACTTTACCTCATACACATGCACAACATTATAGCAACATTATAACAACATCACCGCTTTACACAAAAAATGTGCAAAAACAGATCCTTGCAACTACAGACCAATCAGCCTTCTCCCAATAATCAGCAAAGTCATGGAATCAATCATCGCTTCTGATATCAAATCCTTCCTCTTCTCCAATGGCTTGATCTCGGATCAATTTGGATTCAGACCAGGTCATTCTACTCTGGACATGCTGCTTCTGCTGTCTCAACAATGGATGGAGGTCCTCAATGCCAAACAGGAAATCAGAGCAGTCTCCCTTGACATATCACGTGCCTTCGATACGGTCTGGCACCCAGCTCTGCTCACCAAACTCTCCTCCGATGGTATCCATCGAAATCTCCACGCATGGCTTGCGAACTTCCTCTCTGGTCGTAGTCAACGTGTGGCCCTGAATGGATTTCTCTCATCTCCCCTTCCTGTTCTGGCTGGAGTTCCCCAAGGTAGTGTTCGGGGCCCTGTGCTATTTCTGGTCTTCATCAATGATCTCTCTGACTCTCTTGAAAATCCTCTCTATCTCTTTGCTGATGACTCCACTCTCTGCCGCTCTATACCTAATCCCTCAGATCGGCAGTCTGCAGCCTCCTCACTCTCTGCAGACTTGGACAAAATCACAGACTGGTCAAACAAGTGGAACATGTCTTTCAATCCTGACAAATCTCACACTCTCACTTTGTCTTTCCTGAAAAGACCGACTGGAAAACCCTCCCATCTACTTTCTCAACAATCCTCTCCAAGAAGTCTGTCGCTCAAGCTTTTGGGTCTCACTATCTGCCATGAACTTTCCTGGGAAAACCACATTTCCAAGCTGGCCTCCAAAGCCAGTCGCCGACTGGGCATCCTCCGTCGTGCGAAGTCCTTCCTTGGCACACCTGAGCTCCTCACCACATACAAGGCTTTCATCCAATGCTGAATGGAATACTGCTCTCCCCTCCGGGCTGGTGCTCATGCCTCACACCGAGCTCGGCTTCACGCTGTTGAAACCAAAGCTTTCAGAATCATTGGAATCTCCCGCGATGCTAACTGCGAGGGCCTTTCACTCAATCACCGCAGTCAGGTAGGTGGTATTTCCGTCTTCTACCGACTCCTATCCGGCCTTGCTCCCCCAGCTCTCTCTGGGCTCTGTCCTCCAAATATTCCTGCAGGTCGCACAAGATCTGCCAGCAACCCTCTTATGGTTAAACTGCCAAAATCAAGACTCTCTGCTCACCTTCTCTCCTTCATTCCTCTTTTCTCCCGCCTCTGGAACAAACTCCCTCACTCTCTTCAATCCCACTCCTCCCTCCAGGTCTTTAAAACAGCTGTTCACCACCATCAGTTATCTTCCCCCATCCAAAACCTTGATCTTTTCTACCCTCGTTAATTAAACCACTTGGCGATCTCTCCACAAGAAACTTGGTAAATTAACACACACCCAATGTTCTTGAGACCCGACCATAGATCGACTGTAATCTATATACCCCAAAGAGGAATGACCCTTCCTGCCGCTCCTATAGTGTGCGGGTGTTCTAGTTCAATAAAAATAGAAAAAATCCTTTATACAATTGGATTGCGGTTGGGCTCGGATAGTGTTAGCGTTTTAAAGTTTTATTTGGAAAAGCGGTAATATTGTGGCAGATAATGCACATCACCACAAATGGATGCGTGGTAAAATATCTGAGTTGAGAATTTATTTTCCATGAAAGCAGAATGTATCCAATAAAGGAACAAGTTAAGAAAAACCAAAAAAAAAACCCAAAGAGCATGAAAAATAAAACTTTCCCATGAGACCTTTCCAGAGTTAAAACATGGCTCTCTCCCAAAATCCACGACGAAATCAAAGGCAATAGTAGGTGGAACACCCTAATAGCCTGTGCCACCCGCCTTGTTGTCTTGGGAGAAGGAGCTCACGTGGTTCTGGGTATCAGGGAACAAGAGGAATGGGGGCATCAAAAGGCGCCCCACCTGGGAATGGGTGAGGATTGCGTTCGGCGTTCGAATGGCAGAGAAAAGCTCGATGAATGAATGAATGAGAGAGTGAGTAGCCGAGGAAAAAAAAAAAGCTGCGAGAAATGGTTTCCACGTGTGGCTTGCAGCATTGCCTGGGGGTCGTAATTAGGAGACACAGGGGCCACGCTAGGTCAAGGAACTGCTCTGCCAATTTTTCATGGAAGGGATTTCGAAGAGTTTTACTCAATGACAGCACCATGATTGAAATGATGTCGCAGCCATACAGGAGTTTGCCCTGTAGAAGCCCTTGGAGACGATTTAAAAAGTGGACTTGTTAGTTGATATTCCAAATTGTTTTGGAGTTGAAGTGGAATCCATCTTTCATGATAAAGTGTGAGAAGTATAAACTTTCAAAACTTTCCCACAATCACATACTCACGTAATTGGTAATAAATATAGTCTTTCAACTATAAAAACTGAAGCATCTTATGATAGGGTGTTTGAATGTCATTTTTGACTGATTCTGTCTGTGATTCTGTATTGTTTGCTCACTTGCTCTTCAGCATTTTTCCACCATGTGCAGTACGGGCTCATCTTTGCGACATGTGCTGAAGACCGAAACAATGAAATCCAGCCTGAATATTATTGCACTCACCTATAAAGTGAAAACATTATCTGTAACTATTTTATAGTTATATACATCACCTGCGACGGACGGACGTTATGTTTTCACGCCTGTCTGTTTGTGAGCACGATATCTCAAAACGTTGTGGTCCGATTCGGATGAAAGTTGGTGGCTAGATTGGGTGTGTGAAAAGGGCGAATTGATGAGATTTTGGTGAAGGTCCGAATCAAGATCAGCATACTAGATTTTTAAAGTGATACTTCACCATTGAAAGATTGGGCCAAAAACAATAGATAGCATGACACCTCAAAAAGTTCTGGACGGCTTTGGACGAAACCTGGTCGCCAGGTTGGGTGTGTGAAAAGGACGAATTGATGAGATTTTGGTGAAGATCCGAATCCAGATCAGCATACTACAATTTTTTAAGTGATTCTTCACCATTGTGGGAGAGGGCTAAAAACGATATATAGGACGATATCTCAAAATGTTATGGAGGGATTTGAACGAAACTTAGTGGACAGGTTGTGTGTGTGACAAGAACTAATCAATTCGATTTTGGTGAAGATCTGAATATGGATTCGGATACAATAATTTGTTTTTTAAGTGATTCTTTACCATTGAGGGATTGGGCGAAAAGCGCTATATAAATTGATATTAAAAAAGGTTATGGACGAGTTATGACTAAACTCGGTGAATGAGTTGGTTAGGTGACAAGAACAAGTCGAGTAGATTTTGGTTCATCTCCGAATCCAGGTCTGGCCTATCATTGGGATACAAACCAAACTGTTCAGCCTGGCGGAGCTCTACCGAGTGTATGTGCTCTACCGAGTGCTGTTCTAGCTAACATGTTATTCCACATGGAGAGTTATTTACAATGAGCCATGTCTCAATTAATTTCTAAGCAGTGCTTTCAGAGATATAGAGGTGCAAAGTTTTTCGGTTTTTCCAAGATGGCGGCCGAACCACGTGTTAAAGTGGACATCTCTATGGAGATTGTATAACACGTGACCGATGATGTCATCATTTTTTTTTTCTCCACCAATTTATCCATAGATGATGCGCAAGAAATTTCATCCTAATTGGATGAAGTGTTGCATTTGTCGAATTATGACGTCATAATGGAGGCACCTATGACATCATCATTAACATATGTTATTCCCCATGGAGAGTTCTTTACAATAAGCCTTATCTCAATTTTTTTCGATGCAGCGCTTTTCAGAGATATAGAGGTGCAATGTTTTTCGGTTTTTCCAAGATGGTGCCTGTAACACATGACCTATGACGTCATACTTATCATTAAAAATACACAGGAATTGCACAGCACCTTTAGTGAAAATGTCCTGTCAATCGGACCACGATTGCAGATAAAATCATATTTATTTTGCACGGACAAACAAACAAACAGACAGACAGACAAACGGACTCAAATGCAATACCCTCTCATCTGGCGAGGGTAAATACACTACATGGGCAAAAGTATGTGGACACCGGAACATCACACCTGTATGTGCTCGTCGAACATCTCATTCCAAAATAATGGGCATTAATATGGAGTTGGTTCCCCCCCCCCCATTTGCTGCTATAACAGCCTCCACTCTTCTGGGAATGCTTTCCACTAAATGTCAGAACATTGCTGCGGGGATTTGGTTCCATTCAGCCACAAGAGCATTAGCCAGCAGCAGCCATGGCTGGGGGCAAGGAGACCCTGATCGAGGATCTGGGGAGTGAGTGGGAAGAAATGGAGCATCTTGATGTTTTTCATTTCACGAACAACTATATTCTATAATTTCTATAATTTCATTTCACGAACAACTACAACTATATTTTGTGCTGAGATGTGCATGAAAATGGCTTAAGAGAGGTGTGTGAAAGGTTAAAAAACATATAATTATGGACACTTATCTAACACATTCACAACACAGACACTACACGGCCAAAAGTATGCGGACACCCCTTCTAATTAGTGGATTTGGCTATTTCAGCCACACCCATTGCTGACAGGTATATATAATCAAGCACACAGCCATGCAATCTCCATAGACAAACATTGGCAGTAGAATGGGCCATACTGAAGAGCTCAGTGACTTTCAACGTGGCACCGTCATTGGATGCCACCTTTCCAACAAGTGAGTTCGTCAAATTTCTGCCCTGCTGGAGCTGCCCCGGTCAACTGCAAGTGCTGTTATTGTGAAGTGGAAACGTCAAGGAGCAACAACAGCTCAGCAGCAAAGTGGTAGGCCATACAAGCTCAGAAACGGGACCGCCTAGTGCTGAAGCGCGTAGAGCATAAAAATAATCTGTCCTCGGTTGCAACACTCACTACTGAGTTCCAAACTACCTCTGGAAGCAACGTCAGCACAACAAATGTTTGTCGGGAGCTTCATGGAATGGGTTTCCATGGCCGAGCAGGTGCACACAGGCCTAAGGTCACCATGCGCAATGCCAAGCGTGGGCTGGAATGGTGTAAAGCTCGCCGCCATTGGACTCTGGAGCAGTGGAAACGCGTTCTCTGGAGTGATGAATTACGCTTCACCATCTGGCAGTCCGATGGACGAATCTGGGTTTGGTGGATGCCAGGAGAACGCTACCTGCCCGAATGCATAGTACCAACTGTAAAGTTTGTTGTTTGAGGAATAATGGTCTGGGGCTGTTTTTCATGGTTTGTGCTAGGCCCCTTCGTTTCAATGAAGGGAAATCTAAATGCTACAGCATACAATGACATTGTAGAGTGTAGACGATTGTGTGCTTCAAACTTTGTGGCAACAGTTTGGGGAAGGCACTTTCCTGTTTCAGCATGACAATGGCCCCGTGCACAAAGCGAGGTCCATACAGAAGTGGTTTGTCGAGATCGATGTGGAAGAACTTGACTGGCCTGCACAGAGCCCTGAACTCAACCCCATCAAACACCTTTGGGATGAATTGGAATGCCGACTGCGAGCCAGGCCTAATCTCCCAACATCAGTGCCCGACCTCACGAATGCTCTTGTGCCTGAATGGAAGCAAATGCCCGCAGCAATGTTCCAACATCTAGTGGAAAGCCTTACCAGAAGAGTGGAGGCTGTGTTACAGTTATAGCAGCAGCAAAGTTATAGCACAGTTATAGCAGCAAAGGGGGGACCATCTCCATATTGATGCCCATGATTTTGGAATGAGATGTTCGGGTATCCGCATACTTTTCGTCAGTGTCTGCATATAAATATATATATATGTATATATATATTTTTTATAAACAGGAATTAAACTCCTGCGTGGCACTATATTTTGATGTATGAAAGTATGAAAAACTCTGACTCAACACGGGCCCCGAACCAAGGACCTCCATCACTTTCTCGGTGACAGCCCACTGCACCATAGAGCCAACCGAAATCTCCTCAGAAATTTTCCACACTTAACACTGCGAGCTTTGTAATGGCCGATGTCTTGCGTGCCTGTTAGGCAGACCCCAGATGTGAGCGTAAGTATATGTATGTGTATGTACAGTATGTGTATGTAAGTATATGCAGAAGTGCATTGGAGATTAACTCATCTACAATTTATGTATATATATTTCGGGTGAGGCTGGAACAGTCGAATCCATTAATTAGAACGGGTGTCCGCATACTTTTGGTCATGTAGTGTATGTGTTGTGAATGTGTTAGATAAGTGTCCATAATTATATGTTTTTTAACCTTTCACACTCCACTCTTAAGCCATTTTCATGCACATCTCAGCACAAAAACTCCTTTGCGTCCTCTCTCTAATCCCTCACAACACTTAGAAACGGGTTCAAACTGGTCTTGGGCACATGCTAGGTGGGCAATCAATCATAATTAAGCCCTAACAGCGCGCCATAACCCGGTATCCCAACAAATCGCCCCACAGGGCCAATCGCAAAATACCACCAGGTCTCTGACGTACACCAATCGGGTGAGATGGGAGAACCCCCGACTCCTCCATGGTAGAATTACAGGGGGCATGGACCAGAGGGGTGGGGAGAAGATGCCATTAAAGCGGTTGCAGACGAGAGGGCTTGGGTCGTCTGGATTAAGCTGGTTGAAGAGTTGTTACATGTTGGGACTGGGACATGAGGACGTGATGGACAAACCAACAGGATTTTAAAAACTTTGAACCCACCTCGTCGTATCTTTAGCACTGATCTCTGTAATACCAGCACCGTCTGTACAATAGAGATCAGTGGTGGGGACTTCACACATCTGTTGTCGAATTGGTGCAAACTCACTCGAACCCCCTGTTAACCAACAAGAATGCACAGGATTTGAATATTTTCTGCAGCGACCATCGTAATCGATGACAAAAACCGTAATCGATAGTAATTTATAGATTAAAAATTTGGAAACGCTCTGCGACCCTCCCACATATCTGCAGGTGTGTTACATTATCAATGAGCTTGTATAACGCTCGCCAAGTAGCTCACTTCATTTTAAACACTCAAGCAAGCACTCCAAAGAAACGGTTTGATAAGGAACGGTTGGGCTTGGCAAGCGATAGCAAGCTGATTGCTAATGGAAAATGCATTTTGTTCCAAAGCCTGGTTGAAGTGAAAGGACGCGAAAACTGCCTTAAAACCACAAAGCCACGCCCCTCGCTCACGTAACTGTCTGTAACCGCTAAGCCACGCCCCTCGCTCACGTAGACTGCCTGCAGCCGCGAAGCCACGCCCCTCACTTCACACGTGGACGACCTGTAATCGCTAAGCCACGCCCCTCGCTCTGTTGTGTTTTTAATGGCTCGAAATCATTGAACGAGTGTAACGTATAAACGTGTAATTGCTTAACTGTGTGTAAACGTGTCTGTCCGTCCATCTGTGTCCGTCCATTCGAAGGTACTGCAAAAACGGCTGAACTGATGGCAACGATATTTTGGGTGGGTAATCCTGGGATCTCCTGGTGTAAAATAGGCTATATTGTTTTCCAATTTCAGCTTTGGCCTCCAGCATTTTCAGGTTTGGATTCCCGCATAACATTATTTTCCCGGGTGCCGCACAAACGGCTGCACCGATCACTGCACAGCTGCACCGATCGGACTCGGTGACCTCGGACAAAGACATTTTATAAGGACATGGGTTGAATCCCTGCTTGAGAGAATGCCAAACCACTCCCCGCCATCACGGTCGTCTCCAACTCACAATCCCACGAGATATGCAGAAAGGATGACCCAAAACCAATTATCTTCTTTTTGATTTGTATGTAAACATCATTAATAGTAAATAATGACCTCGGTCAAAGTTCAAACGACGTGAGTTTAATCTCTACATGAGAGAATTCCACATAGCTATTTGGGCGGTGTATAAGCTAACAGATCGCTGTCTCCATCGACCTTGCCAAGGCCGTAACACCTATCAGCTCAAAATCCTTTTAACTGTTGACTTGGTAGTTTTTACAATGAAGGAAACACGTATCGGGAGTCCAAACTACATAGCGATTGTGAATGTGACAGCTCTGAGGCATCTTTCGCTTCGCATCGAATTATTCATTACATTCATTCATTCATTTAATGATCAATATGCTCATTCTTACGCTCATTAGACATTCATTAAACATTAGACGTTCATTAAATGATTACGAAAATAAAAACGAAAAGCATTATGAAATTACGTTCACACCGTCACATCAAACACTACCGTGAACACAAACATCGTCACAATGAAAACATCGTCACAAACGTTAGGTTACGTAATTCAAACCGTGAACACATCAAATATTGGAGAGCCCATTGCCCAACCGTTACCGATATGAACAGTGATGTGGCTTTTATTGAAATTCTACAAATACTGTTTCGATTTTGATGATTTGCGTGTGATATGATTTAACGGATGTTTATATAAATCATTTAAAATAAAAAAGCCTTCAATTTCTGATATTTTGCCTTTTCATTTGGGCCTCCCAATTGAAGCCCCGCCCTTAGGGCGTGTATCGTTGCTAGTCAAACTAAAATACGCAATTTGGTGTCTGTCTGTCTGTCTGTCTGATGCATTTTTGACCACGATACATTCCGTCATTACTTATCCAATCTCAACCAAACTTGACAGGATGATGAAGTGTTACACAATAAAGGTTGTAGCGCATTCATTTGCCCCCCTCCCCAAGGGGGTTTTCTCCCCGAGCGGGTTTTCCCTGCCATTGCCGTCAATGGCATTGCGTGTTGAGGTGTATATCAATGTTAAGTTAGCTTTACCGTGGCATTTTTCCAAGGCCGCTTCTAATAATAAAACTAATGATAATAGCATAATATTGATGTTATTACAAAACAATATTAATACCAAAAAGTGAGGTACCCGTGCTACGCATGGGTGGGAGGCCAGAAGCAAACAGACAATGCAGAAACGGCGAATGCTAAAGCATGAAACCAATAAATTCCACATTCCTGTCACACTTTCAGTCACACGTCAGACATGGACAGCAAGTTTGTGAAGGACTTCCATGAAAACGTACCCGTCCGCAAACAAACGGGTACGTTCACGTATAGAAACATCGATCGTGGGACCGTGGCGAATCTGCATATAGCGATCCGTGAATTTCACATTTAGAAAGTAGAAACCATCACGGCATTTCTTCATTCACTTGAACTCGATATCTCTTTTTTCATTCCAAACAGCATAACACCCATCACAAATTAAATAGCATTAATATAAAAAATAAACTTTTAACAACATTGTTAATGTTTCCTTCATTGTAAAAACTAACAAGTCAACAGTTAAAAGGATTTTGAGCCGATAGGTGTTACGACCTTGGCATGATCAATGGAGACAGCGATCTGTTAGCTTATACACCACCCAAATAGCTATGTGGAATTCTCTCATGTAGAGATTAAACCCACATCGTTTGAACTTTGGCCGAGGTCATTATTTACTTTTAATGATGTTTATATACGAATCAAAAAGAAGATAATTGGTTTTGGGTCGTCCTTTCCTCATATCTCGTGGGATTATGAGTTGGAGAGACGACCGTGATGGTGGGGAGGGGGGTTGGCATTCTCTCAAGCAGGGATTCAACCCATGTCCTTATAAAAGGTCTTTGTCCAAGGTCATTATTTTTAACTGTGTGTTTTCATTCGTCAGGTTGCGATCGGTGCAGCCGTTTGTGCAGTACCCAGGAAAATAACGTTATGCGGGAGTCCAAACCTGAAAATGCTGGAGACCAAAGCTGAAATTGGAAAAACAATATAGCCTATTTTACTCCAGGGGGTCCCAGGATTACCCACCCAAAATACCGTTGCGATCGGTTCAGCCGTTTTTGGGGTACCTTCGAACGATCGAACGGACGGACGGACGGACAGACGGACATTTGGGGAATTATAGTAAGATAATATCCCACCTCCCCAAGGGTTTTTTCGTCCTTGAACAAATGTAGAGTCAACGTTTATAAATAGCTTATCATTGTGTTTCTGTGGGAGCAACGGCCCAATGTGGGAGCAATAAAAAGTTATAAACCACAAATACGTATGATTAGCTTTTTAAACCGTCACTAATGATGTTTATAACACTAAATAAAGAAATTTGGAGGAATCCCGACATCCGTGAGGTACGTTTTACTTACAGAACTGAGCGAAGATCCATTGTACTCTAGGTACCCCACAAGGGTTGGGTATATAGCATTACTCTTCCTGGCGCTAACGTGGCGTTTTTCATAGTGAACTTGTGAAACTCGCTCCTGCTATTTAACATGAAACTGAAAGGGAGGAAGCCCGGGTTGTGCTCCTTTACCAAGCAGCTAGCTAGCGCTTGCCAAGCCAGCCATGCCTTAAGGGTTTTGAATGGAGTGCTTGCTCAAATGCTTAAACCACTTGGCGATATCTCCACAAGAAACTTGGTAAATGAACACACACCCAATGTTCTTGAGATCTATATACCCCAAAGAGGTATGACCGTTTCTCCAGCTCCCGGAGTGTGCGGGTGTACTAGTAATATAAAAAATAGATGAAAACTGACCAAGCTATGAATTTTTAAGTAAAATTTTCCACGCGGCATTACAATTTTGCGTGTCGCTTCCATGCTGAGAGGACTTGATAACTTGATACTAAAATGTTTAAATACAATGTATATATTTTAAGAATGTATCAAGTTTTGAATTCATTTCATGCTAAACGTATATATATTTTCAGGTTATAAACTAATATATTTTTCTGTATATTTTCAGGTTAGGCATATGTTACTACAGGCATCATGAATAGCCGAGGCTGTGTGAATCACCTTGATAACTTTTGTTATATCTGGGAAATACACTCAACCGAAAAATATACAACCGAAAAACACCGTCCATGAAGCCTTCCGTCCGTCTGTCGTCCATGAAGCTGTCAAGTCATGTGGATATATGTCTATTAATTACGTAGTGTTTGAACGCTGGTTGCTTCCTGTCTATTGATTATGTACGTCTATGAATTACGTACTGTTGGAATATACCTTTCGAAGACCCCAAAATACCTAAAAGACCATGAACACCCAAAAGACCCCAAAGACCCAAACAACCCAAAATACCTCAAATACCCTTAAAGACCCAAAAGACCCTGAAGACTTAAAAGGCCCAAAAGGCCCAAAAAACTCAGACATCCCAAAAGACCCCAAATACCCAAAAGACCCTGAACACCCAAAATACCCAAGAGGACTAAAATATCCTGAAGACCCCAAAAGGCCCAAAATACCCCGAAGACCCAAAACACTCTGAAGACGCAAAATACCAATTTGAACAAAAATACTCCAAAGACCTCAAAAACCCTTAAAGACCCCAAACACCCAAAATACCCAAAACACCCCTAATATTCTGACGACCCATAAAGACCCAAAAGGCCCCAAAGACCTGAATGTCCCAAAAGACTCTGAAGACTTTGAAGATCAGTAAGACCCATGAGACCCATTCGATCCCAAGATCCTGAAGACCCCCAATACCTTTAAGACCACTTTTACCTTAAAGACCCTTTCAATACTTAGACACATTTAGATCCCTTCACCCTTCCAACTTTTTATAGCCTTTAAACCTTCACATCCCTTAAGTCCGTTTCAACCCCTTAGACCTTAACACCATTTAGACCCCTTACACCCTTCAGATCGATTAGACAGCTTGAACCCTTGACCATTGAGAGCTTTGCACAACTTGGACATTTTTTGATTCCAAATAAATTACAAATAAATAATATCATCAATATTACAAATACATTTGTACAAAAGAAATGTTTGTATTATGATTGGTGTAAATCATGACAACACAGAAACTCAAATTCAGTCAGGTCATTATCCTCAGTTAAAACAAGCTCGTGCCTCTGCAATGATGACGTGTGGTGAGGCGAGCGTTGCGAGCAGAATCTTGTTTCTCATAGTCTGTGAGTCCTTCAGGTGCTTTTTTGCAAACTCCAAGCGGGCTTTCATGTGTCTTTCACTGAGGAGAGGCTTCCGTCTGGCCACTCTGAAAAAAATCCCAGATCGGTGGAGTGTTGCAGTGATGGTTGTCCTTCTGGAAGTTTCTCCCATCTCCACACAGGATCTCCAGAGCTCAGCCAGAGTGACCATCGGGTTCTTGGTCACCTCTCTTACCAAGGCCATTATCCCCCGATTGCTCAGTTTGGCCGGGCGGCCAGATCTAGGAAGAGTCCTGGTTGTTCCAAACTTCTTCCATTTAAGAATTATGGAGGCCACTGTGCTCTTGGGAACCTTCAATGCAGTGGAGATTTTTTTTGTCGGCTTCCCCAGATCTGTGCCTCGACACAATCCTGTCTCTGGGCTCTGCAGGCAGTTCCTTCGACCTCATGGCTTGGTTTTTGCTCTGATATGCATTGTCAGCTGTGAGACCTTATATCGACAGGTGTGTGCCTTTCCAAATCATGTCCAATCAATTGACTTTACCACATGTGGACTCCAATCAAGGTGTAGAAACATCTCAAAGATGATCAAGAGAAATGGGGGGCACCTGAGTTAAATTTCAAGTGTCATAGCAAAGGGTCTGAATACTGTTATGTCTGGCGGGGTAGAGCAATATGTAGAGCAGCTAGATCTGAATAGGTAACATGCTTCGAGATGTCACGATAGCTAGAACCCACTATGTACCTTTAAGTTAGTATGTGTAGGCGTTTGTCGGGTTAAGATGTATACTTGTGAATCTACCAGGAGGTTCGTGTGTTAAGTAGAGTTAGGGATTAAAGAGTTGTGCCCCTGTGTGTCCTCACCTGGTCAGCCAAACCTTTGTCCCTTATGGCACTGCACACCACATAGACATTCCGACAGGTCCTTATTGCAACACCAAGTAACGCCTTTCCCTGACATGACTGTGAAAGAGAACCTGCAAAAGGAAACCAGGCTGGGACACCGCCGATAATGGCCGCCACCATTTACACCTCCGACAGGCCTATCCACCTCGATTGCCACGTGCTATGATGACACCACAGGCCTGTGATTCGGTGGAGGCCACTGGTTGGGTGGCGCGCCAAGGCTGACGTGGCCGCCGTGGAGTGATACGAGGCGCGGCAGGACTTTGGTTCGAGTGAGTGAGTTGGCAAGGAGAGATCAGCGAGCGCCGAACGTGATTGTTGAGTCTGGAGTGGAGAGTTGGTGCGTGGGAGTTGGTTCGACAGAGTTGGTTCAGAGCCGTTGCTTCTGGCAGTGAGTCTTGAGACGTGCTGGAGTGCACGCAGTTGGCAAGCAGGGTTGAGCTGGTTGGCGTGTGAGCAGAAGAGGAGTTCGCAGCACGAGTTGGCACGAGTTGGGCTGAGGTGTAGCCCGAGTGGAGTTCGCTTGCTTTTTGACCTCGCTTGGAGCCGCTAGCCTGCGTTGGACGCGTGGTGCTTTTCCTGCTTTGGGGCCTCGTGTGCGAATGGAGTGGGCGTTGGCTCGGGCCTTCGCGTTGCTGTGGTGCTTGGAGCGAGGCCTTGTGGTACTTGGAGCGAGGCCTGGTGGTGCTCGGAGGCGGTCGGAGAGGGCCGCGTGGGACGCCGAACGGGGCCCTGTTGGACGGCAAACAACACAAGCCTACAGACGAGATAAGGCCTCATCCGCAGAACATTTTACAATCACATAACGAACGTGTTTCTTTTGTTAATCCATTCCTTTGTTCTTGTATCTGAAGTCGGTGTATGGGATCCCAATTTAGTCACCTTATTTTATTACCGGCGCGTATTTTCCTGGCGTATATTACCGGCGCATATATAGGGAGGGGGGAAGGGAAGGGGAAGGGGAGGGGAGAAGAGGAGGGGGAGGGGGAAGAGGAGGGGGAAGGGGGAGGGGGAATTGGGAGGGGAGGAGGGGAAGGGAAGGGGAGGTGGGGAAGGGGAGGGGGAGGGGGAAAGGTGGAAGGGGAGAGGGGAGGGGAAAGGGGAGGGGGAGAGGAGGAGGGAGGGGGAAGGGGAGGAGGGGAGGGGGGAGGGGAAGGGGGATTAAGGGGAGGAGGGAGTGGGGAGGAGGAAGGGGGAGGGAGGAGAAGGGGGGAAGGGGAGGAGGAGGGGGGAAGGGAAGGAGGAGGGAGGGAGGAGGAAGGGCAGGGGGGGGAAAGGGGAGGGCCAGTCAACAATGTCGTTGCAGTTCTCATGGTAGGAGAGCAGTACAACAATTGCGACATCGTCCTGCATCTTCGCGACAACAGCACGAAGCGGATTTCAGAGACTCACCCATCCTATGACGCCCTCCAGTACCGGCATTGCCGGGCGGGGGAAGCGAGACCCATACATTCCCAACCCGTACATTCACCCTCTCGACTCAAGCTCACTCAGACAAAAGCCTCGCACAAATTACACCATGATATATGGTGCGAGTCTGGCGGCGAGGATGGAACATCACGTGATCGCTCTGAGCGAATCAGCGAGCTGCTCTGGCACAGGCTGAGATTCAGTGTATAATGTTCCTCGCTGAAATGCGCTAAGTTAAATATGAATAAAAAAATATGGATCTCGTCATTGGAGGTCATTTTTAGGTAGGCCAAGTCCTTCCCAGGCCCAATGGCCATGTCTATGCCAAAAATAAAGTACGTGAGCGAGTCTGGCGGCAAGGATGGAACATCACGTGATCGCTCTAAGCGAATCAGCGAGCTGCTCTGGCACAGGCTGAGATTCAGTGTATAATGTTCCTCACTGAAATGCGCTAAGTTAAATATGAATAAAAAAAATATGGATCTCGTCATTGGAGGTCATTTTTAGGTAGGCCATGTCCTTCCCAGGCCCAATGGCCATGTCTATGCCGGAAATCAAGTACGTGAGCCTCTCCATTTCGGAGTCTATAGGTAACACACACACAAACTGTGTTTTATTTATATAGATATATATAAACATATATATATACATACATACATATTGTCGTGTGATTCCCTCGGGTGAACACCACAGGGATCACGAATGGTCAATAGTGAGCTTTAAACTCCGAAGGCGTTCAGTTCAATTGCGGACTTTACTATATAGCGCGGGAGGAAGAAAGAAGAAGAGGAAGCTGAAGAGCTTACCTGTCGCGATCGCCCGGCAGTCCCAAGCTGCAAAAAGTAACTCAAACAGAGGTGGATTTAAAATGTACAAAAATAAACAGGTTTATTAAAATGGAATGCCGGAACAAAGAAAAGCGCGACGGTAAAACTAAATTTTCTAAATGGGATCCTCTACACCAGACGTAAACACAGACAAAGGGATAAAAGAATGTTGGAAAACAAAAACGTGTGGTTTATTGTGCACTTAGCTCTGATCAGTGCGGGGGGGGGGGGAGGGGTCTCGCCAGGGTCTGCGAATGGGTCGGGCTACCATGGCGCGCGAAGCGCGCACCTTGGCGGGAACTAGGCCTCGTTGCTACCGTTCACGCTGCAACGCTCGCACTCGGCCTCGTCACGCTGCAGCAGCAAGTCGCGCGTCGTTTCCGCCTGCAAAACTCTGCACATCTCCCGCTGGCGTCTCTGAACATGGCCGGTCCAAGCACAATCGTCCCGAGGTCCAGAACGAGGGACAAGAGCAACAATGGAGCAAGAGAGAGGAAGGCAAGAGCAAAGAGAAGGAGCAGAGGGCAAGAGAGGAGGGCAAGAGAGAAAAATGTCGGTCCTCGAGTTCTTTTAACGTTGGGTCATGATGGCATCAGCTCTTCACCACCAATCAGCCCGCAGGCCACCACTGCTTGCTCAGCTCTCCACCAGTCAATGTGCCACTTCTTGCTCACCCTTCTTTCACCAATCAATGAGTGCCTTCTTGCTCCACCCTGGCCAATCAGCGAGTTCCTTCTTACCCCACCCTTCCTGTTGGTCAACTCCCGCCCAATCACTGTCCTTCTGGGCATGGCTCTCGGCCTGCCCGAGCAATGTGTGCCTGCCAAGTCGGGGTTGTCAACCCAAGTGTTGATGTCTGGCTTCCGGTTGGTTTTATTGTTATTATTTAGTGCAATTAATGGGCATTTCTTCACTAGTATCTATGGTGCGGTGCCAAAAGAGATAAAAGATAAATTACTGAGGTTTGACGAACAGGGGAATTAACATAATCCCGATACTATTTAATATGCCCCATTCCTCATAATGGAGACGAAGATACACCTTATATATTACTCCGACATTCGGCTAAACAAAACTTATTACATGGTGATGGTTCTTACCTGACATCCGGAGCATGATACCGACACAAATCTACCTGACTCTACATATCACTGCCTACCCCACAGACATAAATACAGACTTGGCATTTAATAAAGAATATTTTTTTCTGGGGGTGAACTTACTTTTCAAGATGACTTAGAACCAAAAGTCCATTGGAATTATGTTGAAATTATTCTAGATTTTGTTAATGTGACCTTTAGAAGAAACAAAAACCACATTTGACATTTCGAAGCAAATAAATTTATCCTTGAAAGTGATGTAAACTGATATCGAACTCAATTCACGGACAGTACTGTGTTAAACTTCTGTACGTTTTCCAGAAGTATCTCTTTATTTTGCACATTAGCCAAAAATTTTTTTAACAAAAACAAAAGTTAAATTACGACTGGGATTACGGACAGTAAAATTACAGTTCAGTACTTCGTGTAACCCCCACGAGCATTCGGGAGAGCACGTACACGTTGAGGCATGCTGTTCATGAGATTTGCCAAGGTTTGGACAGGAATCGCTTGCCATGCAGTGACAATAGTCTGCTGCAATTCACACACAGAGGTAGGCTGCTGGTCCAAGTTGTCGATTTGACGCGTTAATTCTGCGCACACGTTCTCTATCGGATTCATATCCGGGGACATGGCAGGCCACTCCATATGCTCTACACCATGGCCAGAAAGAAAGTGTTGGATCATGCGACCACGATGAGGCCGTGATTGTCATCTTGGAAGACAAAGTTTCCTCGAAAGGCTGCACGAGCAAATGGAAGCAATGTTTCTTCCAGAATGACCCTGTACTTGAACTGTTTCAGGTTTCCATTCAGAACAACCAGGTCAGTTTTGCCCCCTGCATGAAAAGCAGCCCAAACGGTCACCCCACCACCTCCAGCTTGGACTCTTGGCACTATACAATCTTCGTTGTGGGCTTCATGCACTTGTATGCGCACTCGGACGCGGCCATCTTGACGATAGACCAGAAATCTAGACTCGTCACTGAAGGTCACGTGATTCCAGTGTCCTGGCTGCCATTGACGGTGCTCTCTGGCCCAATGCAATCGGCGCTGGCTGTGTTGTCTGGTCAGGCGTGGCTTTCTCAGGGGATGCCTGGCACGATAGCCTGCTTGAACCAGTCGTTGGTTGACTAGCCTTCTGGATACAGGCACATTTGTCAGTTGCTGCCACTCAGCCCTAAGCCGATTAGCTGACTTGGTACGGCCATTGCAGACTAACCGGTGCAGCTGGCGATCATCTCTCCTTGTGGTTCTGCGTGGACGTCTTGGCCTCGGTATTGGAGAAGGGACACTCCTCTGAGAATTTCGTTTCAGGATCTTTGACACCTGACCTTGAGTGATGCCATACTGCCGAGCAATAGCACGCTGTTTCATGCCAGAATTTCGTAAAGCCACCACTCCATGACAAACAGCATTGTCAAGTTGACGGACCACATCCAGAGGAAGCGGCAATAACTTTTGTGGACGTGAAGCAGTTGTTTTCCACTAATACAGAACGCAACAACCCTTATATACCCGATTGTGGAGCCAATCGTCAAATGTACCTGTCCTTACATTTTGTCACGCCACCTGTGATATAATCCTGTTATTGACTTCTTGCTGCGAAAGACAATCAGTGACATGGTTCTTTCAACAAAGACATCACCGAAGGGTAAAAGAAACTCACCTGTTTGATATACTGAGTTCAGAAAGTAAACCCGTCAAGAAAAAAAAAAAATTCCATATTAAATGCCAAGTCTGTATATGCAGTATATATATATATATATATATATATATATATATATATATATATATATATATATATATATATATATGTACATACATACATACATACAGTCATGTGATAAAGTAAGTACACCCCATGTAAAGTTTTGACTTTTTCAACATCTTTCAACATACAGCTATTTGATCTTCATTTCAACAATATTGATAGATAAAGGTAATATAATATAAAAAATATCATGAAACATTTACATGTTGTAGTCCATTGTATAATTTAAATAAACATAAATGCAAGTTTCGCAAGTGGAAAAAGTAAGTACACCCTTGGCTCTAATAGGTGGTATTGCCCCCTTTGGCAGAAACAACCTCAAGTTGGCATTTCTTATAACTGTCTACCAGTCTCTGACATCGACTGGGAGAAATTTTTCCCCACTCCTCCATGCAGAATTCTTTCAGCTGTGCGATGTTTGAGGGGTTTCTTGCATGCACAGCTCGTTTCAAATCCCCCACAACATCTCGATGCGATTTAGATCCGGGCTTTGACTTGGCCATTCCAGAACCCTCCATTTATTTCTTTTCAGCCATTCCTTGGTGGATTTATTGGTATGCTGAGGGTCATTGTCATGTTGCAAGGCCACCTTCGGTTGAGCTTCAACTTTCGGACAGATGGCCTCACATTAACCTCAAGCACCCTCTTGTACAATGAGGAATTCATAGTGGATTCTATGATGGTGAGCTGCCCAGGGCCTGATGCAGCAAAGCTGCCCCAAACCATAATATTTCCACCACCATGCTTTGCAGTTGGTATCAGGTTCTTGTGGTTAAATGCTGTCTTTGGTTCTCGCCCAGCATGTCTTCTGGTACTGCAGCCAAATAGTTCTACCTTTGACTCATCTGTCCAGAGCACATTGTTCCAGAAGTGCTGGTCTTTGCCTAGGTGTTCATTGGCAAACTTTAGTCTTGCCCTGATGTTCTTTCTGGACAGCAAAGGTTTCCTCCTGGCACACCTCCCATGTAGATCAAATTTGTGCAGCCTCTTTCTAATGGTAGACTCGTGCACTTTGACATCAACAGTGGCAAGAGCTACCTGTAAGTCCCATGATGACATTCTGGGGTTCTTAGAGACTTCTTTCATCATCTTGCGGTCTGCTCTCAGACTGAACTTGCTGGGGCGGCCTGGCCTGAACAAGTTGGCAGTTGTTTGGAATCTTCTCCACTTGTAGATGATCTTCCGGACAGTCGAATGATTGATTTCAAATTGTTTGGAGATCTTTTTAAATCCCTTCCCAGACTCGTAGGCATCTATAACCTTCTTTCTGAAGGCCTCAGAGAGCTCTTTTGATCTAGGCATGGTGATGTCGCACACTTCAACAACAAAGAGCAAACCAAACTAAATGTCTGAGGTTTAAATAAGACAGGTTCCTCCAAGATCCTCTCTAATGATGTTCTAATCATTTGCACCTGAGCTGGTGCACCTGATTCTAATTTTAGATATTTGAAGTAGTGATAAATGTAGGGGTGTACTTACTTTTTCCACATGCGAAATTTGCATTTATGTTTATTTAAATTATACAATGGACTACAAAATGTAAATGTTTCATGATATTTGTTATATTATATCACCTTTTCTATCAATATTGTTGAAATGAAGATCAAATAGCTGTATGTTGAAATATGTTGAAAAAGTCAAACCTTTACATGGGGTGTACTTACTTTTTCACGTGACTGTATATATATATTGTTGCAGTTTTGAGTTTGTAAAGTGAGTTTAATAAAGGTTAAAATTTCCTCCTCATAGTTAGTCACACAAGCAACATGTAGCCTCGCGATAGTATAGTTATGTCTTCGTATTTGTAAGCTTTGTCCTTTTCCATTGTTAGTTCTTCATTGAGTAGAGCCAAGAGAATAGGCCCTACTGTCACCGACTATCCAGCGTCCGTTGCCTCATGCCCTTTTGCGCTAAAGTTGGTTCATTTTGGGCGAGTTAATACGAGGCAGGCTAGGAGGACTGGGGCGGAGCCGAGGGTGGAGCGGCAGAAGTGCTGACGGTGAGCACGAGCCGCCAATCAGGGCTCAGATGTGGTGGCGGCGGCGTGGCGTCACAGGGCATGGTAAGAAGGTTCGAGCAGGTGCCATAAGGTTCGGGGGGTGTAGCTATAAAACCCGCTGCACAAAGCCCTCGAAAGGACTCGCAGGTGGAGAGCGTCAAAGCACTGAAGCAAAGGACTAGCACTGGAGAACCCGATAGGACTTTATGAGCAAAGAATTCGCGTGCACTGGCCAGCCTGGAAGGATCGAGGAAGAGGAGTTGTGAGTGTCCGAGAGCTGTACAATATACGCGGGCGAAGCCGATCGCTATACAGTGCATTTAAGACGCGCGAGTGAGGAAAACTGCTGTGTAATCGCCAGCCGCACTGAGAGTCCCGCCCCTTTTCCGTTCCACCTCATTATCTGCCTTGTTCGGGAGACGCGCTACGACGTTCCTGCCATCGCCTGCTACCATCTTCGCGGGATGTGCTGGGAACGTGGAGAGCCGGACGGAAGCCATCACTGGACGACCACGTCGACGCGTTGGGGAACATCCACCCATCTGCAATTCCCTGTGTGAGTGTGTGACAGGCCCGAGTCCAAGGGATAAGTTAAGATTGTCTAAGGCTGCTCTGTGTCTCTGTGTCCTCGATCAATGTACATACATGTGGGAATAATTAAACCTGTGTTCTTCCTTTCTTCCATTCGATCGTTTCAGTGGCTTCTTCATTGGCTAAGCGTGGTACGAATAGGATCGCTCAAATTGGGTTCCACTAATTAAGACTGCATGGACCACGTGGTACTCAATCCGCTCGGCGTACTCAAACCACACGTGGCTCGTGCGTGGCTTGTTTTCTCGCTTCCAGGGCAGCGCGGGGAATTAGGTACGAGCAAGAAGTGGTCCCGAGACCCTACTCCGCGTTTGTCCGAAAGGGACGTATCAAGCCTCGGTTCAGCCAAGCCCAGAAAGAACAAGGGGATTAATCCCCCCTTTGTAAGGGGAAGTAGGGCGGCGTAGAACCGTAGCAATTGGTTTCAGGAGTGTGGGATTGGACCTGGAGCGCGCTTCACGCACTTGAAATTGCGAGTGGACAAAATTTAGTTTTTTAAAATCAAAATTTTTAATTCGTGCCATGGCTAGCCAAGACGGTCGAATGCCGGTTGGGGTAGAAGATGAGGTAAATGAAGAGGAGGAATTAATGACCCAGGACCCACGGGAAGAATTGGTAGAAGAGGAGGACATTGCTGAGGGGCCGGCAGCAGGCGTAGAAAATGGCGGCGCCTCGCACGTGGCAGCGGAAGCCAAGCCCGTGGCACCAATGGATATGGGCCTATTTATGACACACATGATGGCCTTTGTGGCCAAAACGGAGTATAGCCTGAAAGAAATGAGGAATGAAGCAAGGTGTAGCAAGGGCGAATTGACTGCAAAAATGGATACCCAGGGGAACAAATCCACCCGGGAATTGTTTGAGTGGAAAAAGGGGTTAGAAAACAAAATGGACATCCAAAAGAATCAATTGGGAAAAATGAGGGTGGTGTCAAAGAAAGAAATAAAAGAAATGGGGAAGGACATAAGGCACAAGCTGAGCGAGGAGGTCACATTGGGACGCAATGGGGTAACGCGGTGTGAGGAGCGCGTAGAGAGCGAGGTAGAGCAGAGCACAGCTAGGTTGACCGAGGGTATAGAAATCGCGACTTGGGGTGTGGAAAAGCCGACGGCCGCCGAATTGGAAAAGAAAATTTTATGCGTGCCGGTGGTCGTCGAGGAAATAATTAAAATAAAAGAAATGATTATACAGACTTGGCATTTAATATGGAATATTGTTTTTTTCTTGACTTGGGTTTCCTTTCTGAACTCAAAATATCAATCTGGTGAGTTTCTTTTACGTTTCGGTGATTTCTTTGTTAAATGAACCATGTCACTGATTGTCTGTCGCAGCAAGAAGTCAATAACAGGATTATATTGTTGCGGATATGAGGACTGTATATTTTTTTGATTGTGTGCTTTATTATTATTATTATTGTTATTCTGCGCCTCCTGCCTCCGGAGCTGTGTAAAGGTCAAAGGGCATCCCATAATTAGTCCACAAGCATACACGTCAGCCAATAATAGAATACCCCTGTTCGATAGTTATATCTTATTCTGTGTTTTAGGGTAAGGCTGTGTCTCCCATTAATAGAAGTACTCCATTGCACCAAGTGAAAGAGATAGATTCCCTTCATTCCCATTCCCAAAACCTCCATTCCCCCTTTTCGTCGATTAGAAACTACCTCCGCTCCAATTACCGCCATTGACCACGAGGCAGGGTCGGAGAAGAAAGGCGTGTCTCCACCTCGTCATAGAGGGGAGGAGTGAGCCAGCCCCACTCGACCAACCATGAGCCAGGGGTTTGGCTAGAGAGGGCGGAGGAAGAGCGATCGGGGAGGTTTGCAAAGGTTGAGGGGCGGGGCCTATATAACCCAAGGCAGGGCGTGTCCATGAGAGAGGAGCTTTTACCGGCAGACGAAAGGGAGCCCAAGCCGTTGAGACGAGAGGAGGTCCAAGGCAGATGAGCTTTTACAGAGGAGAGACGAGTACAAAGGAAAGAGCTGGGTCGTCAGAGCAAGAGCGCGTAGAGAGGTCCATGACGAGAACTGAGTTGGTCGTCAGGGGTGGTCAGTGGTTGCGTTCAGTGGTTGCGTTCAGTGGTTGCGTTCAGTGGTTGCGTTGAGTGGTTGCGTTGGAGAAAGAGTGGTTGGACAAACAAAAGAGAGAGGAGAGAACCCGTCACGCCAGACCCCCCACCAGCGCGTCGGCTCTGACCGTGATCCGACCCGAGATCCGACCCGTGATCCGACCCGTGATCCCGCGCACACGACAGGATCGGTGGCATCAGCGGCCGTCGAGGTCCAGCCCGACGTCCCGTGCGGGATCAAGCTCCAGCCAGCTCCGTGCCGTCCTCCCCCTCCAGCCACACACCTCCTTCCAGCCAATCCACTCTGCAATTCCCCGTGTGAGTCGTCTTTGTTTGTTCTGTCCTGGGTAGGTAATTAAGCTTGTATAAGGAATTCACTGTGTCACCTGCGTCTCGTGTCCCTGTACATAATCGTGACTGCTCCTTCTTGATTATATGTGTAAATAATAAATCCCATTACTCTTCTGTCCGTCTTCTCGTCTTATTCCTTTTCCTCTTTGCATTCGGTCGTTTTAGAGTTTTCCAGATTGGGCAGCTGCGGTGCGATACGGCCAAAGTTTGGGGTGAATCGGGTGAGTTGGGGAAGAATCGGGGGAACTGTTAAGTCGCGGTCATACCAACCGCTCGGTCAAAAATAACATCTTAACTGCGACAGTAACAATATCATAGGTGGCATGACAAAATATACAATGGTCTATATATATATATATATATATATATACAGACTTGGCATTTAATATGGAATATTTTTTTTGTGGGGGTGAACTTACTTTTCAAGATGTCTTAGAACCAAAAGTTCATTGGAATTATGTTGAAATTATTCGAGATTTTGTTAATGTGACCTTTAAAAGAAACAAAACCCACATTTGACATTTCGAAACAAATAAATTGATCCTTGAAAGTGATGTAAACTGATATCGAACTCAATTCATGGACAGTACTGTGTTAAACCTCTGTACGTTTTCCAGAAGTATCTCTTTATTTTGCACATTAGCCCAATTTTTTTTTAACAAAAACAAAAGTTAAATTACGACTGGGATTACGGACAGTAAAATTACAGTTCAGTACTTTGTGTAACCCCCACGAGCATTCAGGAGAGCACGTACACGTTGAGGCATGCTGTTCACGAGATTTGCCAAGGTTTGGACAGGAATCGCTTGCCATGCAGTGACAATAGCCTGCTGCAATTCACGTACAGAGGTCGGCGGCTGGTCCAAGTGGTCGATTTGACGCGTTAATTCTGCCCACAAGTTCTCTATCGGATTCATATCCGGGGACATGGCAGGCCACTCCATATGCTCTACACCACGGTCAGCAAGAAAGTGTTGGATCATGCGAGCACGATGAGGCCATGCATTGTCATCTTGGAAGACAAAGTTTCCTCGAAAGGCTGCACGAGCAAATGGAAGCAATGTTTCTTCCAGAATGGCCCTGTGCTTGAACTGGTTCAGGTTTCTATTCAGAACAACCAGGTCAGTTTTGCCCCCTGCATGAAAAGCAGCCCAAACGGTCACCCCACCACCTCCAGCTTGGACTCTTGGCACTATACAATCTTTGTTGTAGGCTTCATGCACTTGTCTGCACACTCGGACGCGACCATCTTGACGATAGACCAGAAATCAAGACTCGTCACTGAAGATCACGTGATTCCAGTGTCCTGGCTGCCATTGACGGTGCTCTCTGGCCCACTGCAATCGGCGCTGGCGGTGTTGTCTGGTCAGGCGTGGCTTTCTCAGGGGACGCCTGGCACGATAGCCTGCTTGAACCAGTCGTTGGTTGACTAGCCTTCTGGATACAGGCACATTTGTCAGTTGCTGCCACTCAGCCCTAAGCCGATTAGCTGACTTGGTACGGCCATTGCGGACTAACCGGTGCAGCTGGCGATCATCCCTCCTTGTGGTTCTGCGGGGACGTCCTGGCCTCGGTATTGGAGTAGGGACACCCCTCTGAGCATTTCGTTTCAGGATCTTTGACACCTGACCTTGAGTGATGCCATACTGCCAAGCAATAGCACGCTGTTTCATGCCGTAATTTCGTAAAGCCACCACTCCATGACAAACAGCATTGCCGAGTTGACGGACCATCTCCAGAGGAAGCGGCAAAAACATTTGGAGACGTGCAACAGTTGTTTTCCACTAATACAGAACGCAACAACCCTTGTATACCCGACTGTGAAGGCAATCATCAAATGCACCTGTCCGTACATTTTGCCACGCCACCTGTGATATAATCCTGTTGTTGACTTCGTGCTGCGACAGACAATCAGTGACATGGTTCTTTTCACAAATAAATCACCAAAGTGTAAAAGCAACTCAACAGATTGATATACTGAGTTAAGAAAGTAAACCCAAGTCAAGAAAAAGAAAAAAAATCCATATTAAATGCCAAGTCTGTATATATATATATATATATATATATATATATATATATATATATATATATATATATATATATATATATATATATATATATACTCATATATACATAAATATGCTTCCACGATTGTATATGTTTCCACACGCGGTCCTTTCGTCGACTGACCTCACCAGTTTCAACAGCCTCCAAGCTCACCAAAGTACTCGTTGGGACTCTAAAGCTGAGTGCCGGCCGGCTAAATGAAACATTTTAATTTATTTCATTTTTCCCTGTGTTTGTATTTGTGACTGATGGAGACTTCTCCCAGTATAGAATATTAGTTTTACCTCAGCATTCATTTTATTCTTTGATTTACTTTCTTTAAATTCGTTGTGTTGCATTTTGCATTTGTTGTGTTCGTTTATTCGTTGTGGGTTCCGGGTTAAACCCGTGTGCTCTGTTCAGGTAAGCGCTTTGTTTCCTTCAACCCGTGTGTGACAAAACCAACCGCCAATTTCGTCTACTTGCCTCGGAATTAGGGACCATTTCGGCTATTTGTCCAAGGCTGGTGTTAATCGGCTACGGACAGGACAATATATACAGTTACTCTAGAAAGTCTGCACCCCTTTTCAAAATTTTCACCTTTGTTTTTGCCTTATAGCCTGGAATTTATTGCATTTTTTATTCCAGGCATTTTCCACCTTCATTTACACATTGTATCCCATAATTTCCAAGTGAAAAACAAACTCTACAAGTGTCAGAAAATTAAAATACAAAACCAAAATATCTTGGTTGGATAAATGTCCACCCCCCTGAGATAATACTTGTTGGAAGAACCTTTGACAGCAATTACAGCTGTGAGTCTGTTGGGAAAGGTCTCCACCAACTTTGCACACCTTGATTGGGCAATATTTGCCCATTCTTCTGTACAAAACTGTTCAAGTTCAGTCAATTTGTGTGGGGAGCGTTGATGGACATCAATCTTCAAGTCGTGTTACGGATTTCCCGATGGATTTAGGTCGGGGCTCTGATTGGGCCTCTCAAAGACATTTATCTTTTTGTTCCTTAGCCACTCCAGTGTAGTCTTGGCTGTGTGCTTCGGGTCATTGTCATGCTTAAAGGTGAACTTCGGTCCCAGTTTCACCTTTCTTGTGGAGGGCAGCCAGTTTTCCTCGAGGATTTTCTGTATTTTGCTCCATCCATTTTCCCTACTATCCTGACAAATGCCCCAGTCCCTGCTGATGAGAAACATAATGACTTGTATCGAAAGTCTTTCTAAATCATGTCCAATCAATTGAATTGGCCACAGATGGACTCAAATCAAGTTGAAGAGACCTCAAGGATGATCAAAGGTAATTGGATGCACCTGAGATCAATTTGGAATGTTATAGCAACGGGGTTGAATACTTATTGACCCAAGACATTTAAACTTGTCATTTTTCATTAATTTGTAAAACATTCTAAAAACCAAAAATTCCACTTTGACATTATATGGTATTATTATGTGTCGATCAGTGACAAAAAAAATCTCAATTTAATTACCTTTAAATTTAGACTATAACACAACAAAATGTGAAAAGGTCAAGGGGTGTGAATACTTTCTGAAGGCACTGTAAATATAATTTTTGTAAGGCACTGTAAAGTGTAAAAGTGCATGTAAATTTTAAACAAAAGAATGCCAAAAAATTTTCTGAAGTATGATCATGTTTCCATTTTGCTCCACTGCAGTAAAAGGACAAGTGTGATGGGACCATATGAACGTTGACAATATTCTTGAGGGCAAAGGATAACTAGATGTTGTTGCATACTAACTTTATCTGTTTATTTTGATACAAATAATACATGTCATAACAAGAAAGATCAATCAGAGATTGCAGACCCTCGCCAGGATGTTTTCGTGTTTTTAAAGGTTTTTGTGTTCAAACAAATATGGCGGCCGAACCACGTGATCGATGACGTCATGATTTTTTTTTCTTCACCAACTTATTCTTAGATGACGCTCAAGAAATTTCATCTTGTTCGGATGAAGTTTTGTATTTGTCGAATTATGACGTCATAATGGAGGCACCTATGACATCATCATTAACATATTTTATCCCCCATGGAGTGTTCTTTACAATGAGCCATGTCTCAATTTTGTCTATGCAGTGCTTTCGGAGATATCGAGGTGCAAATATTTTCGGCTTTTCCAAGATGGCGCCCATACCACGTGACCTATGACGTCATACTTATCATTAAAAATTACACAGGACGAGGCGCAATATGGTGAAAATTTCCTGTCAATCGGACCAACAGTTGCAGAAAAAAAATCATATTTATTCTGTGCGGACAAACAAACAGACAGACAAACGGACTCAAATGCAATAACCTCTCCTCTGGCGAGGCTAACTAGATGTTGGCAAAAGATTTCCAAAATGAATGGAACAGGTTCCTAAAGCCTTCCTCGTGAGGACTAACAAATTCAAACTTCACCAACTTGGGTGGACTCACCACACGACTCACACGGTCAGGCCTTTTTGTTAACATGCCTGCAACCCCATAGGACAAAATCCCTTGAATTGTGAGTATTTAACTTTGATAGTCTTAAAGAGGCTAATTAAAAGATGTACCATGCATGTGTCCTCACAACTGCCAGAATTACTCTCTGCTGTTGCTATAGTGGACTTTTACCTTCCAAAGCCTTGCCAACACGCTATTCGCTTCATCCCCCTTGGTGAGTCTTGGGGTCGGCTTTCTAGTGACGTGAGGTCAGGCCAAGCCCAGCCCAACCTTTCCCCTCACCACCCTCTCCCTGACTAGTGCCAAAGTCTCTGTTTCATCATTTATCCTTTTCTGCCACTCCCATTACACTTTCTGTACAATTCTGGATGATAACTCTTAATTTGTTACACATGCGCGGCTGCTTAAATGAAGTGTTGATACAGTTTTTGGAACTTTTCAAAAGTAGGCACAGCGTTTATCAAAGTTATTTCATACTCTCTTGATTCTTTGGAAAATATTGCCAGTGGAAAGATATTGTTTCCACAGGCACTGAGTCAAATATTGGACCATCAGTGCAAATCATTTTCACAATACAAGGCAGGTGATATCATTCTAATCTTAGTTACAAGACCGGTGGTCCTGATGATGCAAAATCATTTAAACATTGCACAATGCTCATACCTATTCATGATAGTTGGACTTCATAAGGCTGGTGTAGAACATTTGTTGAAAATCAGGTTTTGGTGTTTCTTTTGTAGTTTTGCAGGTGGAGCAGATCAGTGGTTGAGTTGGTAAAATGTTGTTGCATTGCCTTTCCTGATGTGGGTTCAATTCCCATGGCTGCTCAGGGTGAGCGGTTTCAGTTGTTCGTCTCCTTTTCAGTGTAGACATTCAAACTTCAGGCATGGCCAGCTGCCTTGTGAAAATTGGGGCCAACTCTACATGGTCATTTGAGCTTTTATGGGACGGTAGATGGTGCACGATGCTTATGATGATGATATAGGTCTGCAGGATCTTGTTCTATATAACTGTTCAATCCCAGCCGCCAACCAGACGCTCACATTTCTAGCTGCACAGCATGGCAGCAGAGGCAAAGGTGCACCGTGGTGGGCAAGGGATGAAAGGTGGGAGATACGAGGGCCTAAGCCGTTTATTGTTAGTCCTGCCAGGCCCGTGAATGGGAGCAGTGTTCAATGGACTGGCGGCGACTGGACTTTCTGGCTCCAACGAAATGTTTCGCAGCTGTCCAAACACAGACATACGTACAGGGACCATTACTTTATCTGCAGCCGTGCAGGGTGAGTGAGCGAGGGGCGTGAGGTTGGCATCCACAGGTAAGACGTGCAGGAGGCATGAGAACATTGTGAAGAAGTTCATCTCTACATCTGTGCCTGCTCTACAGAAGCACTACAAGCTGCTGTAAGAAGCATTCAAGGAGGTGGAATAAAAATGAGACCGAGAGGATTGAAAGCTGAGGATTTGAGGTAGGATCAGGATAAAGCAAAAAAAGGAAAAATAAGAAAAAAAAAATTCATGTAATTGTCATCCATTTCATTAAATCATGTGTCATTTTTTCAAATAGAAGATTGTGCAAATTTTCAGATTGTGATAGTGCCTCACTAGTCCTCAAGATACCTGAGTACAAGGTTTGTAACAATAGGTTCTTTCCGAAAGTGAAACACAGAGTGATCGCAAAAGTTTGAATTAAAAGATGAGCTGGCAAGGGTGAATGGTGTTTGAAAAGGGTCTTTGTGGTCTAAACGGACTTCAGGGTCTTAAGGGTATTTGTGCTTCCCTCTCTCTCTCCCTTCTTGTCTCACGCTCTCTTTATTATATGTTATATGTGTTCGCTAGTACACGAGCCTCGACTTAGCATCCAAAAAATAAAAATGGGTCTTGAACGTCTAATGGTCTGAAAGGGTCTTTAAGGATCTTTATGGATCTTAGGGATCTTCATGGGGCCTAGGGATCTTTGGGGTCTTAAGGGTCTAAAACATATTTGAGGTATTCTGGGTTTCAGAGGGTCTTAAGGTTTTTTAAAGGGTTTTCAAGAGTCTTAGGGGTCTTGAGGGGTCGAATCTCTCAAGCATGTAAAAAGTCTTCTCTCAAGCATGTAATCTAATCTATAAAGCATGTAAAAAGAATGTAAAAGAGTGCTTTAGGGGTCGTTAAAGGCTGAGGATGAGGATGAAAATACCCCTAGGACAATCCCCTGGTCGGACTTGGTTTATGTGACAAATTTGGTGGTTGCCGGTCCAGCGGTCTTTGCAACAACGCGAACAGACAGACACAGACATCTGAGAAATTTTATTTATTTTATGGTGAGTTGAGGCTTTGCTGGTTTGGGTTTATTTCAAATTTCCCTGGTTTTTCCCGTTTTCCCGGTGGCGTGGCACGTGGGGACCCTGCTCCAGTGATGTCCCCACGGAGTACCGAGCAGCTGTATCACCATGGAAACCAAGTGCGACAGAACGACAGAGTTCTGTTGCTCAAGCTTTTGGGTCTCACTATCTGCCATGATCTTTCTTGGGAAAACCACATTTCCAAGCTGGCCTCCAAAGCCAGTCGCCGACTGGGCATCCTCCATCGTGCGAAGTCCTTCCTTGGCACACCTGAGCTCCTCACCACATACAAGGCTTTCATCCGCAGCTCAATGGAGTACTGCTCTCCCCTCTGGGCTGGTACTCCTGCCTCACACCTAGCTCGTCTTCACGCTGTTGAAACCAAAGCTTTCAGAATCATTGGAATCTCCTGCGATGAAGCTAACTCCAAGGGCCTCTCACTTACTCACCGCAGGCAGGTTGGTGGTCTTTCTGTCTTCTCAGGAATTTCCCGGGCCTCTGGACTTATTAATTAAATGCCCATGAGACATTTCACTTCCAAGATGATTTTTGTTTTACTTCACATATGTGAATTGCATGTCCATACTCATGTGAAATACAGTTTGAAAAGTCAGCCGAAAACCAAAAGTGTTTTATTTTATTTTATTAAAGACCACTATAACTTTTCTCTGAATTATGAGAACTTCAGGTACCTTCTTTGGGTGGTGTATATTACACTACAGTCGTGATCACTCCAAACAAAACATGCACTACCTCGTTTCCTCTGCATGAGATGCAATCAAATGTTTCCTCAAAATGGTACCTTTATTTAATGATAGAAGATGCATTCTTCCATCTTCAAATATACACCAGGGGCATATGACGCCAAAGAGCTATGTGGAGAAAAAAAATGGCTGCGATTTCTGGCCCACTGGCGTTACCTGGCTAATGGGCGGTGCTTGTGGCGTAGGGTGGGGGGGGGAGGAGTGAGGGCGTGGCCTGTAGAATGGGCTGCGCTTACGACCTACCGACACCGACTCAGCTTTATATATAAAAGAATATGGTAAGTTGATGAGTGATGACATTTGCCAAGTTTCAGTTTTTATCATTGAGCGGTTTCAGAGAAAATTATGTCAAACTTTTTTTCCTTTAATCCAATATGGCTGCAATACCATGTGACCTATGACATTGGCGTTAGCAATAAAATATTCTCCATGGGGAGTCTTTATTATGTCTTAAGTTTTGCATCAATTGGACAAGCTGTTGCAGAGCAAACCATTTTCAAAGCGAAAATGTATATAGATGCGGACACACTCACAAACAGACAGACACATCCACAGACAGACAGCGGCATTGCAATAGTCTTGCATCCCCTTCGGGGTGAGACTAATAATAGGATGATCAATATTCCTTATTGCTTATTCCCATATACCGATTGGCAAATAGACCTCCACAGGGTCCACCACCCTAAAGGTGCACTATACAATGGTCATGGATACCGTATTCGTCAAAGTTCACATCAACACCAGTGACAGACAATCGTACAGAGATATTTTGTCGTAAACATGTTACGACTTTGAGCGAACACATCCGGATCAAAAAAAAATGGTTTCAGGGCAACGAAATGACATAAGAATTTAAATATTGCATCACATTGTGTGTTTTTTTTTCTATAACAAAGGCAACACCTGGCTTGATGGACTATGAGAACACCTCGATTTTGAATATTAAAGAGATAAGTGAAAGGACAGTGTGAAACAGCTTTTTTTAACCATTTGTTAACACATTTGCTCGTCACTCATAAATACTTTAACGACACAGTTATCCATGGACAGACGAAAAAGAAGCCAAACTTTAATGACTACTCATCGTTAAAACAATATAGCTGGGTAGGGAACGGAAAGTTCTGGTTGGTTGGGGCAGTGGGGGCAATGGAGTTGTATGTTGGGTGGTGGTTGGAGGTAGGGGAGGAGATGGATGGAGGAAAATAGCTTTGTTCTTGAAAAAGAAATGGCTCAGGTATGACTCACCACCTTGTTTCATCAGTGGCCACATGAAACAATCAATAATCAAAGTGTATCTGCATCGTTACCTCCACCACCGAAGGTGATTGGAGGTTATGTTTTCACCTCGATCTGTCTCTCTGTTTGTGAACAAAATATCTCAAAAGGTTGTGGACGAATTTGGACGAAATTTGGTGGACCGGTTGGGTGTGTGACAAGGAAGAATCGATTCGATTTTGGTGATGATCTGAATATGGATTCGGATATGAGAATTATTTAATTTTTGAAGTGATTCTTCACCATTGAGTGATTGGGCCAAAAACGATACATAGCAGGATATCTCAAAAAGTTGTGGACGGATTTTGACAAAATTTGGTGGACCAGTTGTGTGTGTGACAAGGAAGAATCGATTCAATTTTGGTGAAGATCCAGACCCAGCTAGTATAATTTTTAAAGTGATTCTTCACCATTGAGTGATATGGCCAACCAGGCGGAGGTATGCTCTCTACGGAGTGCCGTTCTATTTCAGAACTGTCCTTAAACGTCTCAGTTTAACGGATTTTGATCCACAAGTTCAAATGAAATTCGAAAAATCCAACTCAGATTTTCCCTAATTTGAATGAGAATCTGAGTTTGCACATCACGTGACATCACTGCTACCACCGGTCAGCGCCATGCCATTAATGAGGCACCATCATCATGTTGTTTCAACTGTCACCACCATCAACAACCATCACCATTCAGCATTACGCGCATTCTTTCAGCCATTTTGTGGGCGGATAATTACCCAACAATGGTGAAGACAACAAGACGTCCATGTTGTCCACCATTGCCGGGCCCACGAGAAAGGCTCAACGAAGCATCACTCGTACACCTGCATAAAACCAGTCCATGGAATATAGTGTGACGACATCCATTGGGATACTTGAAATTATAATCCAGACAATGGTTGGAGTGAACTTACCCACGGTCGTATTTATGATACACTAGACCCAAAATGGTACTCAGGAAACCTTCCATAGATATACTGACTCAGAACATATATTCTTTGGTGTCAATATTCCCAAAGTACAAAGTACCTCTACACCTACCATTTCCCCCTATCCAAAAATAAAGGGGGCTATATTTGTTGTAAATAATCACAAAAATGTTTACTTAGTCACTCTGGACAGGAGAACGCAATAATGTCAAAATGAAAGCTTTGATTAGATGCAATGAAAATGCGTAAATCTTAAAAAGAAAATGGTGTTTTGCCTGGATCTGCCTTAAAAAAAAAGCCCTTACAAAGCAGAGGCAAAGGGTCAGAGTGTGAAGGTCAAAGGGCAAGCCACAGCAAGTCATAATATGCCACACATGAAACGTATTACGCCAAAAAGAAAAGTTGGAAGAACATCAGAAATAGAAGAAAAAAAAGTGCTTAAAGAGCATTAAGTGCATTAAGAGCACATTTAATCAGGAAAGCCTGAGAAAAGGTAATTCTTCGTATTGGGCTTCTGGTATAATTGTTGGCCAAGTTTTAAGAGGTAATAAGTTAAGTCTAGAATGAATTGGTAAGCAGTACAAATGAGCCCGGACCTTCCCTGGAGGTGGCGTCCGCCACTTGTCGCTGTCTGATGGATTTTTCATCTTTCGTCTAAGCTGCATCCGTCCTGGACTCCTGGGATGGACCTCAGGTCTCCACCAGCACCTGGGACAACGCTGGTTACTCCTGGCATGCACGGCTTGTTTGCATCACCGTGAACCTCGTGAGAGGAGTGCGAGGGAAGGGGGGGGGTGGGGGGGATGAGGATGGGAGAGAAAGGAGGAATGGCTTTTGTGTATCGTGTGGACATGCTGGTTAATGGGATGATCTGGTTTGCCAGATGCTTCTTGGTGGAAAGTAGACATCTGCAGCATATTATAGAATTTATTTGGTCTTTCTTTGGTGGGATGTTGTGCAAAATTTGTCGGATTGTTTTGTTTGCTTTAGATGTGGTCACCTTAGACCAAACCTCACCTGCTGGAGTATTCTCTATATTATAAGAGAGCCGTTTGTCTGTCTGTGTGTTGCCATTTTTCTCAGACATGGCTGAACGGATCTTCGTCAAACCTTTGGAGGTTCACCGGTGAGTGCTGGGGAGTGTTTTGGTCAAAAATAAATAAATAAATAAAAACTTAATTTTTCTTTTTTTTGAAAAAAAAATTCAATTATTTGGGGGATTCAAAAAAAATTCCTCTATATTGCGTAATACTTTGTAGCTATGTGAAAGGTAATAGTTAAATGATCCCCGACAACCATAGTGGGTGGGTGTAGGGGAGTGTTTTGGTCAAAAATAAATAATAAATAAAAACTTTTTATTTTTATTTTTTTGAAAAAAAAACAAAATTCAATTTTTTGGGGGATTCAAAAAAATTGCTCTATATTGCATAATACTTTGTAGCCATGTGAAAGGTAATAGTTAAATGATACCCAACAACCATAGTGGGTGGGTGTAGGGGAGTGTTTTGGTCAAAAATAAAGAAATTAATAAAAACTTTTATTTTTTTAATTTTTGGAAAAAAAAGTTCAATTTTTTGGGGGATTAAAAAAAAAGCTCTATAACTATATTGCGTAATACTTTGTTGCCATGTGAAAGGTAATAGTTAAATGATACCCGACAACCATAGTAGGTGGGTGTAGGGGAGTGTTTTGGTCAAAAATAAATAAATTAATAAATACTTTTATTTTTTGGGAAAAAAAGTTCAATTTTTTGCTCTATATTGCGTAATACGTTGTAGCTATGTGAAAGGTAATAGTTAAATGATCCCCGACCACATTCCATAGTGGGTGGGTGTAGGGGAGTGTTTTCGGCATCCACAAAAATATATTTATTAAATTGATTTCTTCAAAATTCCAACAGCATTAGAACAGCACCGGGCAACGCTGGGTACTCCTGCTAGTTTATAATATAGAGAAAGGTCCCATGACTGGTCTTGGTGGAAACCTTTATGGTTTCATGAAGTAATATTTGTTACACATTGCTTTGTCTGGATAAAGAAGCATGTCTATTCTCATTCACGACTTTGGTAACTGGTGCTTGCCATTATCCAGCCATTGTAGATGTACTCTTTGCTGGAACAGCTTAGCTGGGGGTGGGTGGTGGACCTTAGCTTATGCAATACTGGCCTGGTTGCCCCAGGGGCAACATAGCTTTTCTAGGTGAAGCAAACGCTGCACAGATGGAAACGAATCAGGAGAATGCAGATGGGGTAAGGACTACCAGCATGGACAATATGACAAAAGGGATATGAGAAGTTTCGCTTTGCCTCCAGGAGACCAGTCACCACTCTGTGGCATAATGTTCTCCTTAGCAGCACAGAGGGCCTACTTGTGACGCACTGCCCTGAGGCCTCGCCTAACACACTGGGTGCCTGTGAGGACCTGCGGTTCAGGGCGCTGGCTGTCAGCAGGGACCGACGACGACTCGGTAAAAAAGGCTTCTTTCAGGAGGCCTGGCACAGCCTCTGGGGCAAACATGCCTCGCAAATGTTTCCTTGTGAGCCTGTGAAACAATAAATCCTCTGCCGAGAGATATACAAATACCGAAACAGGCCACAGATTAGTAGTCTTCAACCACTTATACTAATATTACAGACAAAAAGTATCACCAGCTATTTTGTTTAAAGTTTTAAAGCAAAGTATCAAGAGACTCGGTGACGTAATAGCGCTTTAGGTCTGGGAGGTCGGCGGTTCAAGCCCCCCTGTTGATTCATACCAAGACTAAAAATAGTATGTGCAGCTACCTTGCTTGAAGCCCAGCATTTCAGAGGACAAAACGGACAAACAATGGCAACCACCCAGTATAACCCTTACCAGAAAATGCTTCGGCAGCACCAACGCTCTGTAAGTATCGAACATGCATATATATACATATACATATATATATATATATATGTATGTATATATATATTGCATAGTTCATGCTGTTGCTATTCGTGTTTTTACTTGTTTAGCCAGCTGTTTCCTCTTCAACATCACTTACCTATTATGTGCAGGTGTTCCTTTAAGACTGCGTCCGATTTTCCCACTGGAAGAAATTTGAACATCTATCTATAATTCCAGTAATCTCTGTCTGTACGTTTGTACGTTTGTACGTTTGTCTGTTTGTCTGTGACCGCTGTTTCTCGACAACTACCGGTCCGATATACTTGAAACTTGCCAGGTATATTGCTGGGGACCCGAGGATGTGCCTTTTCAAGGTTTTAAATTAATCGGACAAGTACTTACCGAGCTATGGCGATTTAGCCGTTCGCCGTTCGCTTTGGCGTTGCGAATGGACCAAACCATTCATGTAAATAGAGGGGGGGGGGGGGTTCTGTGGTCGTTCGCTTTGGCTTTGCGAATGGACCAAACCATTCATGTAAATAGAGGGGGGGGTTCTGTGGTCGTTCGCTTTGGCTTTGCGAATGGACCAAACCATTCATGTAAATAGAGGGGGGGGTTCTGTGGTCGTTGCGAATGGACCAAACCATTCACATCGAATCATCGAATCACATCGAATGGACCAAACCGTTCGCTTTGGACCAAACCATTGCATGTAAATAGAGGGGGGGGGGGGTTCTGTGGTCGTTGCGAATGGACCAAACCATTCATGTAAATAGAGGGGGGGGGGTTCTGTGGTCGTTACTGCCACGTGGTTTCAAAGTTTTTTTTTGTTGTTGTTGTTTGCACGCATGTTTTTTTGCACCCACGTACGGGCACGCCCTAGGATGTTTACACACACACACCCCTACACAAATTTTTTTTTTTTTTTTTTTTTGGCAAGGAACGGGCACCCACGTACGGACACGTCCTAGCTTATATATAGTACGGGCATGCCCTAGTATAAGTAAATGCAACATATTATTGGCACTTTATCCTATTTAGTACCTGTGCAGCATTGATCATGACAACTGCTGACTACACATGCACATTTATAGAGCGCAGCAGATAGATGGAATAACAAGAAATAACAAGGAACTTTGACACAGGATGAGACCATTTGGCCCATCATGCCTGTGCTACACCAACACCAGAGGGGGGTGGGGGGGCGGGGGGGTAGGGGTTAAGTGCTATATATATGCAAACAAAATAACATTTAACCCTAACTGCACTCTCTAGGGTCTTACACACATTTTGATACCACATACGTGCAAATTGGACTTACCGTTCAGGTGTCACATGACAATTAGTAGTCACATGTCCGAACAAACTGCAATTTTTACACATGTTTATGTATAACAAATACATGTGAATAAGGGTTACATGCATTAGGACACTGATGGTATAAATTAATTTCCCTGTAATTTCTTCTGCTGTTTCAGCAAGTTGTCTAAGACATACTGAATAATTACAGAACAATATAGTTAGGCAATAACTTGACAAATTAATATATTATGAAGAAAATAATTTTACCAATCATTACGTGATGATTGCCTATGCATACGTGTGCAAATTTTCAAATTCATCGGACCATCGACGGCCGAGATCAGCATGTCAGGGAAATCTCAACATCACCCAGTTCAGTTCTGGTTAAACTACACTATTTTACTATGTACTGTAAGAAATGCTGCTAAACCAAAACCAAAGTAATTGTACTGCTAAACTACAGGTTCGTTTTCCGATTCATGTTCAAAATACAACATTCAATTTAAATCAAATAATTGTTCCTCGATCAGAAACTGACGTTTGTAGACAGAGAGAAAGATAAAGTGAACCAATTGCTTCACCCTTCTTTTCACTTTGAGTGTGCGTGGCGAAAATGTGCAAGAGACCTACATCACTAATTGGACAGAGTGATCCACTGGTAGCTTTCTGTAGCTCTTAGGGGCAGATGAGACCATTGCAAAACGCAGTGAAATCCATGCATAATACCAAAAGGTATTCTTAGAATACTTACCCTGCGCAGTCTACTTGTTGTGAGCCAACTCTTCTGTTTTAGATCGTCTTTTTTTCTTTGATCCAATATGGCTGCCAGGCCAGGTGAGCGATGACATCATAAATTTATATTCTCTAATGTAATTGTTGCATAGATCATGCTCAATAAATTTCAAACTGATCAGACTAAGCGTTGTCCCTGTCGAATTATGACCTCATAATTATGGCACCAATGACGCCATTGTGAACAACGCATATTCCCCATATGGAGTTCTTTACAATGAGCCACGTTAAAATTTTTCCATGGAGTGGTTTCAGAGATATAGAAATCAAAAGTTTTTCCTAGATGGCGCCTCTACCACGTGACCTAGGACGTCATAATTATCATTAAAACATTCTACTGGAGGAGGCGCCTCTATGGTGAAAATTTCGTGTCAATCGGATCAAGAATTGCAGAGAAAAAAAAAATTCATACTGATCAAATCAAGCGTTGTACTTGTCGAATTATGACGTCATAATTAAGGTACCAATAACATAATCATTAACATATTTTATTCTCCAAGGGGAGTACTTGACAATGAGCCATGTTTTAATTTTTTCCAGATATAGAGGTGCAACTTTTTTAGATTTTTCCAAGATGGCGCCTGTACAACGTGACATATGACGTCATAATTATCATTTCAAAAAATTATGCAGGAGCCCTTCATATCCTGAAAATTTAGTGTCCATCGGGTTAACAGTTGCCGAGGAAAAATTTTTTTCACACTGAGCAGATCAAGCGTTATACTTGTCCAATTATGACGTCATAATGAAGGAACCGATGAGATCACTGATGATGACATGACCGAAAAGTTCGTTTTTTTTGGATAAGAATAAAAATAAAACCGCTCGATAGTGCCTAAGCCTTTTAAAATTAATGACAGTTATATACAAGTACACATTCGCATAAATAAATACAAAACAATCACCATGAAGGAGCTGGGGCTCCCACGTCGATCGGAAGAATGGACGCGACAAAAAGCTGGAATTCATCCGAGTTGCTTTAATCAAACCAAACACTCAGGCACTCTGAAAAGCCCGTTTATCGGGCAGCAATATATATACATATTATCCCGGAGCGTTTGCCCAGGAAAAGCGAGAGGGGGCGTGGCCCAGCGTCCTGGCTGCGGCCTGGCAAGTTGAGGGCGAGCCTGCCCGGGCGTCCTGGACGAGCCCGGCATGGTGATCGCTCCGCGTCTTTGATAGGTGCAAGGCGATTGTGAAAACCCAGCGGTAGCCGCTACACACGTCCCCCCAGAATCGACTTGCACCGGCAGGGTCAATTTGAGGGGGGTCCTGATGACCCGGCCGAAGCGACCCCTGGCGGGTCGTGGGAGGGGGTCCGGTGTGGTGGTGGGTGGTCGAGTGGGGGGCACCGTGGACGGGGGGCAGCCTCGCCGCGGAGGAAGGGCCACCCGTGGTGGGTGGTCGACGTCCACGTGCGCCGGCTTGAGGCGGTCCACCGCAATCCGGTCCGACCTGCCGCCGATGTCGATGACGAACGACTTGTCGTCCCGTCGCAGCACCCGGAAGGGCCCGTCGTACGGCGGCCGGAGTGGCCCCCGATGTGCGTCGTGACGCACAAAAACATACTCCGCTGTGCGAAGTGCTGGGGGGACGTAGGACTGGGGGTCACCGTGGTGGGATGTTGGCACGGGGGCAAACCGTCGGGCGGCCTCCTGGAGGTCCGAGCGCTGGTGAGCTGCGGACCAGGGACTGGTAGCGTCGGGCACGAATTCGCCCGGGACGCGTAGCGCCTGGCCATAGACAAGCTCGGCGGTGGATGCCTGGAGGTCCTCCTTGGGGGCCGTGCGGAGGCCCAAAAGGACCCACGGCAGCCGGTCGGCCCAACCGCCGTCTTGAAGGCCGGCCATGAGCGCGGCCTTCATGGAGCGGTGGAATCGCTCACACAACCCGTTTGCTTGGGGGTGGTAGGCCGTAGTACGGTGGAGCTTGACCCCCAGGTTGTGGGCGACCGCGCCCCACAGCTCGGAGGTGAACTGTGGTCCGCGGTCTGACGAGATGTCCGCCGGTGCGCCGAAGCGGGCGACCCAGGTGGCGATGAAAGCCTGCGCCACGTCGGCGGTGGTGGTGGAGACGAGGGGAACGGCCTCCGGCCACCTGGTGGTCCTGTCCACCATGGTGAGCAGGTGTGTGAACCCCCGTGACGGGGGGAGGGGGCCCACCAGATCCACGTTGACGTGGTCGAAACGTCGTTCGGGCACGGTGAAAGGTGCCAGCGGGGCCTGGGTGTGTCGGTGGACCTTGGCCCGTTGGCAGGCCGTGCAGGTGCTGGTCCAATCGCAGACGTCCCGACGAAGGCCGTGCCAGACGAATCGCGCCGACACCAGCTTCTGGGAAGCTTTCCGGCCCGGGTGGGAAAGGCCGTGGAGGGAGGCGAAGATGCTGCGTTGCCAGGTGACGGGCACGATGGGGCGAGGCTGGCCTTGGGAGACATCGCAGAGCAGGACAGTGTCCGCGAAGGGGGTGTCGGCCAGGCGGAGGCCCGTGTCCGCCGCCCGGAGGGCTTGCACCGTGGTGTCGGTGGTTTGGTCCGCCGCCATAAGCGCAAAGTCCACGCCCAGGTGGACCGCGTTCACGCTGGCCCGGGAAAGACAGTCGGCCACGGCGTTGTTTTTGCCGGCGACGTGCCGGATGTCCGTGGTAAACTCCGACACGGCGGAGAGGTGGCGCTGTTAGCGGGCCGACCACGGTTCCGTGACCTTGGCCATGGCGTAAACCAACGGCTTGTGGTCGACGAACGCCGTGAAAGGTCGGCCCTCCAGGAGGTGGCGGAAATGGCGGACGACCAGGTGTAGACCGAGGAGCTCCCGGTCAAACGTGCTGTATTTGAGCTCGTTCGGCCGGAGCTGCCGGCTGAAAAAAGCGAGTGGCTGCCAAACCCCGTTCACCCATTGCTCATGTACGGCACCCACCGCGTAGTCGGAGGCATCCGTGGTGAGGGCGATGGGAGCGTTGAGCACCGGGTGAGCGAGCAGTGTTGCGTCGGCGAGGGCCCGCTTTGAGCTTTGGAAGGCCGCATCCATTGCTGCGGACCAGGCGATGTCGTGCTTGGCCGGCTTGCCCCGGAGGGCTTCGTAGAGGGGCCGCATGAGTTGAGCAGCGCGGGGCACGAAGCGGTGATAAAAATTCACCATTCCCAGGAATTCCTGCAGGGCCTTTATGGTGCGGGGACGCGGGAATGTGTTGATGGCCTCGACCTTGGTTGGCAGCGGCACGGCCCCGTTCTTGGTGATGTGGTGGCCCAAAAAATCAACGGCCGTCGTGCCGAAGTGGCATTTGGCCGGGTTGACGATGAGGCCGTGCTCGCTGAGGCGCCCGAACAGTGTTCGGAGGTGGAGGAGGTGCTCGGCCCGGGACGTGCTGGCGACGACGATGTCGTCCAGGTAAACGAAAAGGAACGGCAGGTCACGCAGCACGCCGTCCATCAAGCGCTGGAATGCCTGAGCCGCGTTCTTGAGACCAAACGGCATCCGCAAGAATTCGAATAAGCCGAACGGCATGATGACTGCCGTTTTAGGGACGTCGGCCACCCTGACAGGTACCTGGTGATATCCCCGTATGAGATCAATTTTCGAAAAAATGACCCGTCCCGCCAGACGGGTGGAGAAGTCTTGGATATGCGGGATCGGGTACCTGTCGGGGGTGGTAGCGTCATTGAGACGGCGGTAGTCGCCACACGGGCGCCATCCACCCCCCGGCTTTGGCACGATGTGCAGTGGCGAGGCCCACGCGCTATCGGAGCGCCGCACGATGCCGAGGTGCTCCAACGCGTCGAATTCGGCCTTCGCCACGGCGAGCTTGGCTGGGTCGAGGCGGCGGGCCCTGGCGTAGACCGGTGGGCCCGTGGTTGGTATGTGGTGCTCGATCCCATGCCGTACTGCGACGGCCGAAAACGTCGGCCGCGTGAGGGCCGGGAACTCCGTGAGCAGGCGAGCAAACTCGTTCGCCGCCGGGACGGCGCATGCCAGCTCGGTCGGCGCGGAGCTGCTCAATGTGCATACCAGGGAGCTGAAGGTTTCGGCGTTGATTAAATGACGCCGTTGGATGTCCACCAGCAGTCCGTGTGCGCAGAGGAATTCGGCGCCTAGCAGAGCCATGGGCACGTTTGCGGTTACAAACGTCCAAGCAAAGCGTTGGCCGCCGAAGCAGAGGGTGACGTTGCGCGGGCCGAAGGTGCGGATGGTCGATCCATTGGCCGCAACCAAGGAGGGGCCGCAAACCGCGGATTGCCTGTCCTGGTCAGAGGCGGGTATGACGCGCAGTTGGGCGCCGGTGTCGCACAGGAAGCGCCGTCCGGACGCTTTATCCATGATGAACAGTAAGTTGCCCGTGTGGCCGGCGCTCATGGCTGGTAATGAACGCCGGCCCGGCCGTTTCCCGGCCTGCCGAAGGTGCACGGGGGTCGGCATGTCCGGGCCTTCTGTCCGAACCTGGCATGATAGTAACACCACGCTTGGTCAGGTGGAGGCCCCGGTCGTCGTGCTGGAGGTGGTCGGCTCGGTGTAGCGGCCGCCAATTGCGTCGGCAGTTCGGTCGTCGACCGTGCCGGGTGCTCGGGCGCCATGGGTGTTGCGTCGGACGGCGGTGGGTCCCATGTCGCCGCTGCGATGCACTGTCCTGCGGCGGAGATCTTGTCGGCTTCTCTGGCAAGGGCCCGGGGATCTGTGATCGTCGTGCTTGCCAGGGCGAGGCGTACCGGGTTAGGCAGCTGACGGAGGAACAGCTCCCGGAACAGGAATGCCGGAGAGTGCTCGCCGAGCAGTGAAAGCATGTAGTCCATTCCCTCGGAAGGGCGCGTGTCGCCGAGCTCGGGCAGGTCGAGCAGGCGCCGTGCGCGTTCCGCCGATGGGAGGGCGAAAGCGTCGAGGAGAAGCTTCTTAATCGCGCCGTATTTGTCAGCGGCTGGCGGGCTCTCGAGGAGGCTCAGGGCGCGGGCCGCGGTGGCCGAACCGAGCGCTGCTACCACATGGTGGAAGCGGGTGTCGTCGGCCGTGATGCCTCGCAGGGCGAACAGGGAATCCGCCTGTGCGAACCAAACCGCCGCGTGAGCCTCCCAGAAGGTAGGCAGTTTAAGGGCGACTGCCGTGTCCATGTCGGTAGGTCACCAATGAAGGAGCTGGGGCTCCCACGTCGATCGGAAGAATGGACGCGACAAAAAGCTGGAATTCATCCGAGTTGCTTTAATCAAACCAAACACTCAGGCACTCTGAAAAGCCCGTTTATCGGGCAGCAATATATATACATATTATCCCGGAGCGTTTGCCCAGGAAAAGCGAGAGGGGGCGTGGCCCAGCGTCCTGGCTGCGGCCTGGCAAGTTGAGGGCGAGCCTGCCCGGGCGTCCTGGACGAGCCCGGCATGGTGATCGCTCCGCGTCCTTGATAGGTGCAAGGCGATTGTGAAAACCCAACGGTAGCCGCTACAACCATACATTTGAACACAATTATATCAAACCTTTCCGGAAGTGTACGAAGTTGATAGTAAGGCTTGTTCTTATTTCTGATCGGCATCACACTTAACTCAGAAACGTGATGAACGGCACATTCAGCAGCATATATTCAACGAAAAGGTAAAATGACGATTTGACATTTGTGATGGATTCTGATTTGGATGTAATTGCTTTTACATTATATTTTCTCTCATTTCAAATACCAATACACCCGCTCACTACGGGAGCGGAAAAAAGGGTCATTCCTCTTTGGGGTATGTAGATTACAGTCGATTTATGGTCGGATCTCAAGAACATTGGGTGTGTGTTCATTTACCAAGTTTCTTGAGCAGAGATCGCCAAGTGGTTAAAGCATTTGAGCAAGCACCCCATTCAAAACCGTTAAGGAACGGCTGGCTTGGCAAGCGCTAGCTAGCTGCTTGGTAAAGGAGCACAACCCAAGCTTCTCCCTTTCAGTTTCATATCAAACAGCAGGAGTGACTTTCAAAAGTTCGCTACGAAAAATTCCACGGTACTGGCAGAAAGGGCCATGTTATTAAACCAGCATTTGTGGGTTATATAGAGTACAGTAGATCTTCGCTCAGTTCTGTAGGTAAACTTTACTTCACGGATGTCGGGATTCCTCCAAATTTCTTCATTTAGTGTTATAAAGAGCATTAGCTATAGTTTAAAAAGCTAAGCATACATGTTTGTGGTTTATAATATTTTTACTTTCTGTAGAAGCCGTTGCTCCCACGGAAATGCCATTTTAACTATGAGCTATTTATACACGTTATCACTGCAGGAAAAACGCCTTGGGGAAGTGGGACATTATTAGTATTAATATTGTTTTGTAATACCATTAACAATATGCGATTGCCATTAATTTTGTTATTAAAAGCGTCTTTGGAAAAACGCTACGATAAATCTACTTCTTTGGACAAACGCCACGTTAAAGCTAATTTAACATTGATATACACCTCAACACGCAACGCCATTGACGGCAATGGCGAGGAAAACAGTTTGGGGGAGAAAACCCCCTGGGGAATGGAGGGGGAATGAATGCGCTACAACCTTCATTATGTAACCCGACGTCAGTACGTCATCCTGTCAAGTTTGGTTGAGATTGGATAAGTAACAACGGAATGTATTGCCATCAAAAATTCATCAGACAGACACAAATGGCATATTTTAGTATGATGTTAATGTTTCTTTTTCTCTTGAGCAATGCCGGGTACTCCAGCTATAAACACTTTTATACTTTACTCAGCGTACAAATACAAATACAACTTTGTCTGGGGGGTAACATAGGCTATGTGGCTGCAGCCTCATGCGGGGATGTGGGGGACCGGGAGTGGGGCGTAGATTATCTATGTAAATGTGTACCGTGTAGTGCCACCTGGTGATGGTGGCAGAGGGTATTGTGGCGGACACGAAAGCTCACTGGCGTGAGGGCATCATTCCACGCACCAAGTGGGCGGCGGCCACGCCCAAGGGGTAGGCGTGGCCGCGGGATATACACCGGGCGTGCAGCCCGGAGCGCGCCAGTGCTACAGTGAGCTCTTTTAATAAAGACTCTTAAACTCACCGCGTTGTCCGCTTCCTTCTTGTTGTGCAAGCAAGCGCGCGTAGCACCGTGCTTCATTGGTGACCCTCCGACGTTCTGGCCAGCCGTCGCTGACCACCCGAATACCCCATCGCAATGGCAAACAACGCGGTCCAAATGAAACTCCCCAAGTTCTGGGAGACGCAAGCCGAAGTCTGGTTCCTGCAGGCAGAAGCCCAGTTCCGACTTCGAGGCATCATGGTGGACGAGACCAGGTACTGCCACGTGGTCGCTTCCCTCGGGCCCGGCACAGCCGGCCGCGTCGTGTCGGTCCTGAGGAACCCACCGGCCGACGGCAGGTACGATGCGATCAAGCGTCTCCTCCTCGCCATGTTCGGCCTCACGGTGGATGCACGGGCCGACCGCCTCCTGGAACTCCCCGAGCTCGGTGACACGCGACCGTCGGTCCGCATGGACCATATGCTGTCGTTGTTGGGTGACGAAACCCCGAACGCTCTTTTCCGGGCGTTATTTCGACGCCAGCTGCCGGCACGAGTCCGCCACGCGTTGGCCGGTTCTGTGACGACAGAACCCCGGGCTCTCGCTGCCGAGGCCGACAGGTTCTTCGCGGCTTTGGATGCGCAGGCGAGTTTTGGCGCGGCCGCCGCGCATCCCGAGGCTGACCCTGATGCTGATGCACCACACCTCGGGGATCCCGAGGCTGACGCACGCCGCGTGGCCGCCACCACGCCACACCCACCACCACCGCGAAAACCGCGGCCTCTGCCTTCGCCGCAAACCTGGTGCCATTTCCACGCCAGGTTTGGCCACAAGGCGAGGAATTGTTGCCCGCCGTGCTCCTTCGGCAAGTCGGGAAACTACAAAGCCGGCGCTCGGTAGCGGCCCTGAGCGTCGGCCATTCCGGCAGCCTTCTTTTTATAACGGACACCTTGTCCGGGCGCCGTTTCCTATGCGATACGGGGGCACAGGTGAGCGTTATCCCTGCCTCTACGTCCGACAAGCACACCGTGGGCCGGGGCCCCGTGTTGCTTGCCGCGAACGGAACACCCATATGCGCATTCGGGAAGCGCTGCCTCTCCCTGCGGTTCGGAAGGCAACGCTTCGTGTGGATGTTCGTAACCGCTAGTGTCCCCATGGCACTGCTCGGTGCGGACTTCCTCTGTGCACACGGGTTGTTGGTAGATGTGAAGAACAGACGTCTTGTCCAGGCTGAAACGTTCAGCTCGCTTGCTTGCATGCTGAGCAGCACGTTGAGTGGCTCACTGAGCGGCTCACCGAGCGGCTCGCCAAGCAGCTTGCTGAGCGGTTCGGTCCCGGCGAGGTTAGTTGGTACACTTCCGGCAGCGGACGACTTCACCAGCCTCCTCGCCAGCTTCCCGGCCCTTACGCGGCCCACCTTCTCGGCGGCGGCCGTCAAGCACGGGGTGGAAGACCACATCCCCACCGCCGGGCCACCGGTCTACGCCCGGGCACGCCGCCTCGAGCCGACGAAGCTCATGGTGGCTAAAGCGGAGTTCGCTACGCTGGAGCGGCTCGGCATCGTGCGGCGCTCCGAGAGTGCTTGGGCGTCACCGCTTCACATCGTGCCCAAGCCCGGCGGGGGATGGCGACCATGCGGGGACTACCGGCGCCTCAACGACACCACCACCCCCGACCGTTATCCCGTCCCCCACATCCAGGACTTCTCCGCCCGGTTGGCGAGCATGTCCTTCTTTTCGAAGGTGGACCTCATACGCGGCTACCATCAGGTCCCCGTCAGGCCGGAGGACATCCCGAAGACGGCCATCATCACGCCGTTCGGACTGTTCGAATTTCTTCGGATGCCCTTCGGTTTGAAGAATGCGGCTCAGGCGTTCCAGCGACTCATGGACAGCATCTTGCGCGACTTGGATTTTGTGTACGTATACCTGGACGCATCCTCGTCGCCAGCACGTCCCACGAAGAGCACCTCCACCATCTCCGCACGCTCTTCGCACGCCTGGGCCAGCACGGCCTGATCGTGAACCCCGCCAAGTGCCGGTTCGGTGTCGCTGAAATCGACTTTTTGGGGCACCGCATCACCAGGCACGGGGCCGTCCCCCTACCGGCCAAGGTGGAGGTGGTGAAGGGGTTTCCGCGCCCCCGCACGATCAAGGGGCTCCAGGAGTTCCTGGGCATGGTAAACTTTTACCATCGGTTCCTGCCCCGCATCGCCCAGCTCCTGCGCCCCTTGCACGAGGCCCTCCGAGGGAAGCCGGGCAAAGGTGACATTACCTGGACCGCGCAGATGGACGCGGCATTCGCAGGCGCGAAGCTCGCCTTGGCTAACGCCACCATGCTCGCGCACCCGGCGCCCGATGCACCGATCGCCCTCACCACCGACGCCTCGGACTACGCGGTGGGTGCGGTGCACGAGCAATGAGTGCGTGGTGCTTGGCAACTGCTGGTGTTCTTCAGCCGGCAGCTTCACCCGCCCGAACGCCGCTATCGTACCTTCGACCGCGAGTTGCTCGGGCTTCAGCTGGCGGTCAGGCACTTCCGCCATCTGCTCGAGGGCCGTGCGTTCATGGCCTTCGTCGACCACAAGCCACTGGTCTTCGCGATGGGCAAGGTCGCCGAGCCGTGATCGGCTCGGCAGCAGCGTCACCTCTCGGCCGTGTCCGAGTACACGACGGACATCCGGCATGTCGCGGGGAAGGACAACCCGGTGGCGGATTGCCTTTCCCAGTCCGTCGCCCACGCCGTCCACCTTGGCATCGACTATGCCCGGATGGCGGCGGACCAGGCCGCCGTCCCCGGCGTCCAGGCCTTGTGGACCGCCGTCACGGGACTCCGCGTCACCGAGGTGCCGTTCGACGGCGCGGCCCTCTTGTGCGACGTCTCCCTCGGGCGGCCTTGCCCCATCGTGCCCGCGGGCTGGCAGCGCCAGGTTTTTGACGCCATCCACGGCCTGTCCCACCCGGGCACGAAGGCCTCCCAGAGGTTGGTCACCGACAAGTTTGTCTGGCATGGCCTCCGGAAGGCCGTCCGCGGCTGGACCAGGACGTGCCTCGCGTGCCAGCGCGTGAAGGTGCACCGGCACACCCAGGCCCCATTGGCCCCCTTACACGGTGCCGGAACGAAGGTTCGACCATGTACACGTGGACCTGGTGGGACCTCTGCCCCCCTCGCGGGGTTTCACCCACGTCCTGACGATGGTGGACCGCACCACCCGGTGGCCGGAGGCCGTGCCTTTGGCGGCGACGACGGCGGCGGACGTCGCACAGGCGTTCATCGCCACCTGGGTCGCCCGGTTCGGCGGCCCCTCGGACATATCGTCCGACCACGGCCCCCAGTTCACCTCGGAGCTCTGGGGGGCGGTCGCGCGGGGGCTCGGGGTCCAGCTGCACCGAACCACGGCCTACCACCCCCAGGCCAACGGCCTGTGCGAGCGGTTCGAGCGCTCGTTGAAGGCCGCGCTCCGGGCCACCCTCCGCGACGGCGGCTGGGTCGACAGGCTCCACTGGGTCCTGCTGGGCCTCCGGACGGCGCCCAAGGACGACCTGCGCGCATCCGCGGCGGAGTTGGTCTTCGGACAACTGCTGCGGGTGCCGGGCGAGTTCCTCCCCGACCCCACGGCACCATGGTCCGCGGCGCAGGAGCGCTCCACGCTGCAGGAGACGGCCCGGAGGTTCGCCCCGGTGCCAACGGTGCACCACGGGCACCGGCCTACCCACTTCGCCCCGGAGCTTCCCACCGCGGAGTACGTCTTCGTCCAGCACGACGCCCACCGGACACCACTGCGGCCCCCACACAATGGGCATTTCCGCATGCTGGAGACCGGGGTGAAACATTTCACCTTGGACATCGGCGGTACTCCCGACCGCGTCTCGGTGGATCGCCTCAAACCGGCCCACCTCGACGTGGACCACCCACCGCCGGTGGCTCGGCCCCCGCGTCGGGGCCGCCCCCCTGCGGGCGGACCCCCGGCACCGCCCAGGCCCGCCGGCACGCCGCCCCCCGGTCCTGCGCCCATCCCGGGTGCAGCCGGAGGCATCCCAGCTGGCATTCCTGCACCCCGGACGCCGCCGGTCGCCAGAGGGCGCTTCGGCCGGGTCATCCATTTGCCCCGCAAACTGGCCCTCCAGGTGCGCGGGAATTCTGGGGGGGCGCGTGTGGCGGACACGAAAGCTCACTGGCGTGAGGGCATCATTACACGCACCAAGTGGGCGGCGGCCACGCCCGAGGGGTAGGCGTGGCCGCGGGATATACACCGGGCGCTCAGCCCGGAGCGCGCCAGTGCTACAGTGAGCTCTTTTAATAAGGACTCTTAAACTCACCGCGTTGTCCGCTTCCTTCTTGTTGTGCAAGCAAGCGCGCGTAGCACCGCGCTTCAGTATTACAATTTCCTTTTTTACCTGGGCAACACTGAGGTTAGAGGGTATTACAATTTCGTTTTTTTGTCCTGGGCAACACTGAGGTTAAAGCACTCTTTGCAAGGGTAAATTTTTCTCCTTCTCATCCACCCTCCGCCAAAATGGAGGGGCCTGTCAAAGTCATGCCCCCCTCACCCCCCAAAAGATGTATATGTAGTATATCTTTCCCCTCCCTCTCCCCTCACCTCTCGCATCCCCCCCCCCTTCCACTTCCCCCACTCCCTTCCTCACATCTCCCTCTCCTGCTTCCTCTCTCCTCCCCCACCCCCCTCCCCCACCCCCCGCCCGGCAATGCCGGGTCCTCCTGCTTGTAACTTATAAAATAAGAATGAAGAAATATCTCTTGACAATTTCCCGTCTGTGTTATTTGGGTGTTGTATGATATACTGTGCCGCGAATTTATAATATCTCTCTGAAATTTCCCGTCTGTGTTATTTGGGTGTTGTATGATATACCGTGCCGCGAATTTATAATATCTCTCTGAAATTTCCCATCTGTGTTATTTGGGTGTTGTATGATATACCGTGTCGCGAATTTATAATATCTCTCGGCAATTTCCCGTCTGTGTTATTTGGGTGGTGTATGATATACTGTGCTGCGAATTTATAATATCTCTCGGCAATTTCCCATCTGTGTTATTTGGGCGGTATATGATATACTGTGCCACAAATTTATAATCTCTCTCGGCAATTTCCCGTCTGTGTTATTTGGGCGGTGTATGATATACTGTGCTGCGAATTTATAATATCTCTCGGCAATTTCCCATCTGTGTTATTTGGGCGGTATATGATATACCGTGCCACAAATTTATAATATCTCTCGGCAATTTCCCGTCTCTGGCGATACATGAATGAAGGTCCGCTCCTCTCCCCAAATTGTTGACTTTTTATTGTGACTACATCTAAATGAAACATTTCATCATTCAGAATGTCATCAAATAGCAAAGTCCTTAAACTTATAAAGTAAGAACGAAGAAATATCTCTTGGCAATTTCCCGTCTGTGTTATTTGGGCGGTGCATGATATACTGTGCTGATCTCGGCAATTTCCCGTCTGTGCATTAACTTTCATCGAGTTTTCTTACCAATTTTTGCAACCGAGTCTAAAACCATCTTAGCGACTGTGAAAAATGAAATCAGATGGTGAATTAGAGTCAAGATAAAGCCGTGAGGGAGTCTCAATGGACAGGCTTTAATTTCATTTAAAATTCATTTTGTTCTATAAATGGTAACTTTCATCGAATTTTCTTCCGGTTTTTTGCAACCGAGTCTAAAACCATGTTAGCGACTATGAAAAATGAAATGAGATATCGAATTAGAGTTGAAATAAAACTGTGAGAGAGAGCAAGACACCGTGGGCTTAACAAAAGAGGCCTCAAAGCTATGCGAGGAAAGAAAATGGTGGTGATTTGTTTTTGAAACCCCTTCCAGAATGGGTGGAGCTACTCCCTCAATGGGGGAGGCTGCACAGAGAGTTTTATTTATATCCCTTTAGCTGTTCTCAAGTTATAGACCTATTACAGATGTTGACCTTTAACCTTTGACCTCTTAACCCCAAAATCTAATCAGTTAATCTATACATCATTATACATAACTGTAACAAGTTTTAATTGTGTCACTTCAGCCACTCTCAAGTTATAGACCTATTACAGACTTTGACCTTTGACATCTTGACCCCAAATTCTAATCAGTTAATCTTTACATCATTCTACATAACTTTCCCAAATTTGGTCAGAATCCCATCACTGGTTCACAAGTTATCAAAGTAACAGGATTTTTACCTAACATGACCTCTGACCTCTGACCTTTGAACGCTTTACCCCAAAATCTAATCAGTTCATCTTTTCCTCATTATACATACCTGCGCGAAGTTTTACTAATATCCCTTCAGCAGTTCTCAAGTTATCACGGTAACGAAAAGCTATCACGGACAGGTGGACGGACGGACGGACGGTGGACAGCAGGACAGACAGCCTGACAGACAACCTGAAAACATAATTCCTCCGTCAATTTTGTCGCCAGAGGCATAAAAGAGAGCAACTCTGACCCTAAGTACGACATGTTGTTTTCCAACAGGTGCCATTTCCTATGTTTTATAGGAGTGTAATACAAACATTTCTCAAAAAATGAGACAATTTGTTGTCGTAACAATTTGTCGAAATTGCCGAGCAATATTTTTTTGGAAATCTCCATCCAAAAGGTCATTTCAGGAATTACACTGAAGGTAATTCCTGCATAACAACGTTTCCACTTCTTTCACGTGCATTTGCAAAAAGTTTTAATACAGGTCAAAAAGTTAGTTACGTGGAACAGAGTAATATTGCATCAGTCTCTTTGTCCACGTACAATGAACACCTACCTGAACAACTTCACTGTACTATACTAACAAAATAATTAATATTTTTATTATTTCAAATGAAATATGTACCAATATCTAGAACCTTGTGCTTTTCACAAGAGCTGACAAGCTGAAGGAAACAAATACTGCTATTATCTTACCAGAAGAAAATATTTTTTAATGTTATCAATATTTTTTAACAAAAATGTCATTTTAATATTTCGTATTTTGACTAAGCTTTAGATCCTAACAACTCTTTAGAGAAGAACACAGGCTTTAGACATTACTAGAATATAAGGCCTGTTTGACGCACGCATGGACGCAGGCACGCCTCGACAAAGCTCCTTTGATATATTAGATAAATAACTTTTTGGATGGACAAATATTACTGAGTCTGGATAAACTCATGCATATTGCACCAGCGATTGTGATCTTGGATGACTGCGCACCAGGGAGGTGTACTTGTGCTTCTCAAAAAGCATCTTGGTCCAGCTATTCCTGCGTCCCACTGCGTCATACATCACCAAAGTCTTTTCCAAATTGAAAATCACTGACAAGTTGGTAGAAGCCACCTCACAGGTGGTAAAAGGTTGTCAATCTGATTTGTTCCAGGCATCATGAGCAGTTTTGTTGAAGAAATCAAAGCAAAACATTCTGATTTTACCTATTTCAGCACTATCGTATGACTACGTTGGGATGCAGTTTTGCAGCAATATGTTGATTAAGCAATTTCTTTACTTTTTGAAAGAAAAAAAAGGAAAGTAAGATCTGCTGGAGAAAATTAAAAAATTTAACAGGGCTGGTAACCCTTTCTTCCTGAATGATCTGAGCCTGCAGGGCAAGCCTCTTGGAGATGGCCACACAGGTACAGGAGTTCATTTCAAATTTGGAGCTTTCCTGCTCACTTCACTCACTTGACTCAATAAATGAATAAACATGGAGTTTATGAAATGATTGCTATATGGGCTTTATTTGTGAATATTAAAAGGGAACATTTCTGCCATATTCACTGCTTTTGGAAATACTAGTGGGGTCACCCGTGGGAATCCCACGGGCATGGAGGTGTTTCGTTGCGATCGGTGCAGCCGTTTTGCGGTACCTGGGACAATAACGTTAGGCGGGAGTCCAAACCTGAAAATGCTGGAGACCAAAGCTGAAATTGGAAAAGCAATATAGCCTATTTTACTCCAGGTGGTCCCAGGATTACCCACCCAAAATTTCGTTGCGATCGGTTCAGCCGTTTTTGCGGTACCTAGGAACAAACGGACGGACAGACAAACGGACGGACATTTGGTGAATTATAGTAAGATGAAAGTGCCTTTTGACTTCTTGAGAGATTCGTTCCAATTTAATCCTTCAAAGTATGCCGGATTTAACAGAAGATCTGGAACTTGATTGCAGCACGTTCGACATCGAATGAATCTTGGTGAAAACATGGACCTTGTAAGATGGTAGTAGTTCGCGTTTCCGAATGGATAATTTCTCATTTGCTCGGGGAAGAAATAACAGATGTAAGCTATTCACTTAGGGAATGTAGTTTTCAACTTAAGCGAAACAAATTTCCTTATTTGCACAAATATTTGTATATTTCCATGCGCACTACATCAAGTCTTTTTTTCTGTGGTTGCAGAAACATTGTGTTAGCCTGTAGGAGACGACACGAAAATAGCGTAGAATGCTCAGTGACTTTACCCGACGACGTGTTCTCAGTCCATAAACAATCACATCCTTTTACGCACGCGGTGTATTGTGCTTTCGGGCGAGCAGGTCTCACAACGGGCGTGGTGCGTACCCGGATGCTTAATGGCATGCTGTGGGTTTACACTGTTACACGAACTTTGGCACAAGGGATTCAGCACTGGGAAACCTGTAACAAAGGGTCATGCAACTGTCGGGATCTTACAGCAACTGGTCAAAATGCAAAAACACTTGGCTGTCTCAGTGATAACAAGGTGTGTTCCATTGTTGTTGAGCCTGTAATCCACACGCATAACAAAATACCGATTATAGATTTTGAGGGTTATTATTTTTCACTATCCTGACACTTTGCATTAGTTTTATAATTTAAATTGAAAATATGTCTGTGCCTTAATTATGTCTGCGATTGAAAATACTTATATTTATTTTCACGTTTGAGGGCAACCGCTGCAAAGAATGCCATCTACGTCACATCATGTAGGTTAATCAAGTGCTTTATTGTTCTTTGACTCTGTCATTTCTGAGTTAGGTGCAGCATGTATGTATATATATATATCAACTGAACATCAAAATATACTTATCACTTTCATTTTTTGAAATGTGCAGCTTTACAAACACGTTTCTTCAATTGTAATGGCTGATTACGTAACGGGAACTTCACTTCAATCACCTGGTTGATCAACAATGGCATGCTTGAGTGGTTCTGTGTAGGGATCTTTCCCTTTAAATAATGACCCTCATAATGAAATCCTTCAGTTCTCGCGGTTAGACATTCATTTACTGCTATCTATATTCACTCTAGTGGAGGATTCTGACAGGGAAAACAACGAGAAAATTCAGATGCCATGCCTGACATCTGAACAACGTTTTAGGGCAAATGCGATGCTTGAGGCTGATGTAAGCCAGCGAACAATTGTCCAACGTCTTGGTTGCTCACAGCCTGCAATTTCCAACCTGGCCAGGCGTTACGGTGAAACTGGAACTGTGAATGATGGTCCATGAAGAGGAAGACCACGGGTAACCACCCCAAACCAATACCGCTGGATTGTGCTTCAGCATGTTCAGCATGTGATGTTCATGCTTTTTGTTTTTTGTGATTGAGGTAACCTCTTGTTTATTGACATGTGTTTAGTAAAGATAGCTGAACTTTACCTGTGTTCAAATATTTTTCATTTTTCTGTGGAGGATTTCAATGAGTGTCCTTCTAAAGATTTGCTACGTTTCTTTTGATGTTGAGTATATATATATATATATATATATATATATATATATATATATATATATATATGTAGACAGATCGAAACCCCTAACTTGACGAGGCAGCAAGCACAGATCAAGTCCCACCACAGCGCTTGCTGCACGACCTGCCAGAAGGCAGCACCAAGTGTCGCCTGCCATGCAAACACGTTGTCTCTGCCCTGCTGATCATCAGTCAGGAGGTTTGCAGTCAGGAATATAACATTTAACCAAAGAAGCACACTGCCCTTTTGTCAGATGTATCAGTATGCAGTGTCAAAGGGGTGGTGTCCTTCGCAGAGAGGAAGCGAGTATTGCCAGCACCATGGCCAAATTCCAAATTCCTGCCCTAACTAGTTGAGTGTCAGGCCTAGCCAGGCCGGTTCGTGAAAGACTTGGGACAAGCTTCCCCTGGCTGACCCTACAAGGTGGGATAATAGAGGCCGTTAAAGGGCAACAACAACAACCTCTGATTGACTGGTACCTTTTCGGGTAGGGTACCATGTTATCTCATGTTTATCATGTAACAACTGTTCACCACCAGAATGTTCATCACATTCTCATATCTTCCCCCATTGAAAACCATGATCTTTTTTACCCCCATTAATCCACACCAAATCAACCTCTTTCAAATTCCCTGTTTTCTTTCCTGAAAGTCCTTGTAGTGTCCATCTTGTTTATCCCGTGTACCCTGACCCAGCCCTCTCCGTTCCACAGATCTCCCGATGTCCCTATTCCCTACTGTTGTTGTGCTTCCCTCTCTCTCCCCCTCTTGTCTCCCGCTCCCTTTATGATATGTTATATATGTTAACTCTTACATGAGCCTCGATTTAGTAAACAAAAACAATCTCTTTCCTATTTCGCACTATCTGATAGTTCTTTGCTTGTTTTGATATCTTTGTTGGAAACCATCTCAACTCAGTGCTCCACCATAACAAAACAGGCATTTAATTTTTTTTACGGTGTCGCCCATAGGGCAAAGCCGTCTATAACAGTGTTTGTCCGTCCGTATGTATGTCCGTCAAACGTATACCAATCAGAGCTGAGGATCTGGACACATGACAGGGTGATGTCATTACGGCGGTACGGCGGCTGACTCTCCACACACCGCCATTTTGATTTATATGTCGTTCAGGCCGAACATATCGTCGAACCTGTCATATATTGTAGCGGCTACCGCTGGCTTTTCACAATCGCCTTGCACCTATCAAGGACGCGGAGCGATCACCATGCCGGGCTCGTCCAGGACGCCCGGGCAGGCCCGCGCTCAACTTGCCAGGCCTCGGTCGGGACGCTGGGCCACGCCCCCTCTCGCCTTTCCTGGACAAACGCTCCGGGATAATATGTATATATATTGCTGCCCGATAAACGGGCTTTTCAGAGTGCCTGAGTGTTTGGTTTGATTAAAGCAACTCGGATGAATTCCAGCTTTTTGTCGCGTCCATTCTTCCGATCGACGTGGGAGCCCCAGCTCCTTCATTGGTGACCTACCGACATGGACACGGCAGTCGCCCTTAAACTGCCTACCTTCTGGGAGGCTCACGCGGCGGTTTGGTTCGCACAGGCGGATTCCCTGTTCGCCCTGCGAGGCATCACGGCTGACGACACCCGCTTCCACCATGTGGTAGCAGCGCTCGGTTCGGCCACCGCAGCCCGCGCCCTGAGCCTCCTCGAGAGCCCGCCAGCTGCTGACAAATACGGCGCGATTAAGAAGCTTCTCCTCGACGCTTTCGCCCTCCCATCGGCGGAACGCGCACGGCGCCTGCTCGACCTGCACGAGCTCGGCGACACGCGCCCTTCCGAGCGAATGGACTACATGCTTTCACTGCTCGGCGAGCACTCTCCGGCATTCCTGTTCCGGGAGCTGTTCCTCCGTCAGCTGCCTAACCCGGTACGCCTCGCCCTGGCAAGCACGACGATCACAGATCCCCGGGCCCTTGCCAGAGAAGCCGACAAGATCTCCGCCGCAGGACAGCGCATCGCAGCGGCGACATGGGACCCACCGCCGTCCGACGCAACACCCATGGCGCCCGAGCACCCGGCACGGTCGACGACCGAACTGCCGACGCAATTGGCGGCCGCTACACCGAGCCGACCACCTCCAGCACGACGACCGGGGCCTCCACCTGACCAAGCGTGGTGTTACTATCATGCCAGGTTCGGACAGAAGGCCCGGACATGCCGACCCCCGTGCACCTTCGGCAGGCCGGGAAACGGCCGGGCCGGCGTTCATTACCAGCCATGAGCGCCGGCCACACGGGCAACTTACTGTTCATCACAGATAAAGCATCCGGACGGCGCTTCCTGTGCGACACCGGCGCCCAACTGAGTGTCATACCCGCCTCTGACCAGGACAGGCAATCCGCGGTTTGCGGCCCCTCCTTGGTTGCGGCCAACGGATCGACCATCCGCACCTTCGGCCCGCGCAACGTCACCCTCTGCTTCGGCGGCCAACGCTTTGCTTGGACATTTGTAACCGCAAACGTGCCCATGGCTCTGCTAGGCGCCGACTTCCTCTGTGCACACGGACTGCTGGTGGACGTCCAACGGCGTCGTTTAATCAACGCCGAAACCTTCAGCTCCCTGGTATGCACATTGAGCAGCTCCGCGCCGACCGAGCTGGCATGCGCCGTCCCGGCGGCGAACGAGTTTGCTCGCCTGCTCACGGAGTTCCCGGCCCTCACGCGGCCGACGTTTTCGGCCGTCGCAGTACGGCATGGGATCGAGCACCACATACCAACCACGGGCCCGCCGGTCTATGCCTGGGCCCGCCGCCTCGACCCAGCCAAGCTCGCCGTGGCGAAGGCCGAATTCGACGCGTTGGAGCACCTCGGCATCGTGCGGCGCTCCGATAGCGCGTGGGCCTCGCCACTGCACATCGTGCCAAAGCCGGGGGGTGGATGGCGCCCGTGTGGCAACTACCGCCGTCTCAATGACGCTACCACCCCCGACAGGTACCCGATCCCGCATATCCAAGACTTCTCCGCCCGTCTGGTGGGATGGGTCATTTTTTCGAAAATTGATCTCATACGGGGATATCACCAGGTACCTGTCAGGGCGGCCGACGTCCCTAAAACGGCAGTCATCACGCCGTTCGGCTTATTCGAATTCTTGCGGATGCCGTTTGGTCTCAAGAACGCGGCTCAGGCGTTCCAGCGCTTGATGGACGGCGTGCTGCGTGACCTGCTGTTCCTTTTCGTTTACCTGGACGACATCCTCGTCGCCAGCACGTCCCGGGCCGAGCACCTCCTCCACCTCCGAACACTGTTCGGGCGCCTCAGCGAGCACGGCCTCATCGTCAACCCGGCCAAATGCCACTTCGGCACGACGGCCGTTGATTTTTTGGGCCACCACATCACCAAGAACGGGGCCGTGCCGCTGCCAACCAAGGTCGAGGCCATCACCACGTTCCCGCGTCCCCGCACCATAAAGGCCCTGCAGGAATTCCTGGGAATGGTGAATTTTTATCACCGCTTCGTGCCCCGCGCTGCTCAACTCATGCGGCCCCTCTACGAAGCCCTCCGGGGCAAGCCGGCCAAGCACGACATCGCCTGGTCCGCAGCAATGGATGCGGCCTTCCAAAGCTCAAAGCGGGCCCTCGCCGACGCAACACTGCTCGCTCACCCGGTGCTCAACGCTCCCATCGCCCTCACCACGGATGCCTCCGACTACGCGGTGGGCGCCGTACATGAGCAATGGGTGAACGGGGTTTGGCAGCCACTCGCTTTTTTCAGCCGGCAGCTCCGGCCGAACGAGCTCAAATACAGCACGTTTGACCGGGAGCTCCTCGGTCTACACCTGGCCGTCCGCCATTTCCGCCACCTCCTGGAGGGCCGACCTTTCACGGCATTCGTCGACCACAAGCCGTTGGTTTACGCCATGGCCAAGGTCACGGAGCCGTGGTCGGCCCGCCAACAGCGCCACCTCTCCGCCATGTCGGAGTTTACCACGGACATCCGGCATGTCGCCGGCAAAAACAACGCCGTGGCCGACTGTCTTTCCCGGGCCAGCGTGAACGCGGTCCACCTGGGCGTGGACTTTGCGCTTATGGCGGCGGACCAAACCACCGACACCACGGTGCAAGCCCTCCGGGCGGCGGACACGGGCCTCCGCCTGGCCGACATCCCCTTCGCGGACACTGTCCTGCTCTGCGACGTCTCCCAAGGCCAGCCTCGCCCCATCGTGCCCGTCACCTGGCAACGCCGCATCTTCGCCTCCCTCCACGGCCTTTCCCACCCGGGCCGGAAAGCTTCCCAGAAGCTGGTGTCGGCGCGATTCGTCTGGCACGGCCTTCGTCGGGACGTCCGCGATTGGACCAGCACCTGCACGGCCTGCCAACGGGCCAAGGTCCACCGACACACCCAGGCCCCGCTGGCACCTTTCACCGTGCCCGAACGATGTTTCGACCACGTCAACGTGGATCTGGTGGCCCCCTCCCCCCGTCACGGGGGTTCACACACCTGCTCACCATGGTGGACAGGACCACCAGGTGGCCGGAGGCCGTTCCCCTCGTCTCCACCACCACCGCCGACGTGGCGCAGGCTTTCATCGCCACCTGGGTCGCCCGCTTCGGCGCACCGGCGGACATCTCGTCAGACCGCGGACCACAGTTCACCTCCGAGCTGTGGGGCGCGGTCGCCCGCAACCTGGGGGTCAAGCTCCACCGTACTACGGCCTACCACCCCCAAGCAAACGGGTTGTGCGAGCGATTCCACCGCTCCATGAAGGCCGCGCTCATGGCCGGCCTTCAAGACGGCGGTTGGGCCGACCGGCTGCCGTGGGTCCTTTTGGGCCTCCGCACGGCCCCCAAGGAGGACCTCCAGGCATCCACCGCCGAGCTTGTCTATGGCCAGGCGCTACGCGTCCCGGGCGAATTCGTGCCCGACGCTACCAGTCCCTGGTCCGCAGCTCACCAGCGCTCGGACCTCCAGGAGGCCGCCCGACGGTTTGCCCCCGTGCCAACATCCCACCACTGTGACCCCCAGTCCTACGTCCCCCCAGCACTTCGCACAGCGGAGTATGTTTTTGTGCGTCACGACGCACATCGGGGGCCACTCCGGCCGCCGTACGACGGGCCCTTCCGGGTGCTGCGACGGGACGACAAGTCGTTTGTCATCGACATCGGCGGCAGGTCGGACCAGATTGCGGTGGACCGCCTCAAGCCGGCGCACGTGCACGTCGACCACCCACCACGGGTGGCCCTTCCGCCGCGGCGAGGCCACCCCCCGTCCACGGTGCCCCCCACTCGACCGCCCACCACCACACCGGACCCCCTCCCACGACCCGCCAGGGGTCGCTTCGGCCGGGTCATCAGGACCCCCCTCAAATTGACCCTGCCGGTGCAAGTCGATTCTGGGGGGACGTGTGTAGCGGCTACCGCTGGGTTTTCACAATCGCCTTGCACCTATCAAGGACGCGGAGCGATCACCATGCCGGGCTCGTCCAGGACGCCCGGGCAGGCCCGCGCTCAACTTGCCAGGCATCGGTCGGGACGCTGGGCCACGCCCCCTCTCGCCTTTCCTGGGCAAACGCTCCGGGATAATATGTATATATATTGCTGCCCGATAAACGGGCTTTTCAGAGTGCCTGAGTGTTTGGTTTGATTAAAGCAACTCGGATGAATTCCAGCTTTTTGTCGCGTCCATTCTTCCGATCGACGTGGGAGCCCCAGCTCCTTCAATATCACAATCGCTATGCTCTACCTTTACGCTTTTCATTCAGTGTGAAACACAAACAAACCGATTGTTAAAATGACCATCAAATATCGAAAGCATCGGCGTTACGTCTCTTCCGACAAAACGGTAGGCTACATATAGGCCTTAGGCTTCTTGCCATACCTTTGGACCGCTTCAGACAAATTAAGCCCAGGTTTCTTAATACAATAGTGTATCTTTTCAGTAGTATCGTTTTTGTAATAATAATAATAATAATAATATAGTAAATATAACCATAACACTTTAAACCCAATGTCGTGAATGGAAGGTTAATGGATTGAAGTGGTGTATGGATCATGATCAATGATATATAAGTGGTATAACCGCGGAAGTAAGAAATTATCCTCGGTGTTTTTTAAATAGTAATATCATTTTCGTAATAATGATAACGTAACGTTAATATTATAGTAAATCTAATCGTAACACTAATCCCTTCATAGTGACTGCAAAGTTACTAGAGGTTAAAATATATCTTCTATATATTAAAGTAGCGGCAGTTTTGTGTCACGCTACGTCATTACGTCTGTCTTCAACTAAAGTATCAAACCAACCCAGATACGCCGCTGTTAGACTTTCGGTCTTGTTTTCTACAAACCACCAGAATTTTCTACAAACAAGACCCAAAGTCATCTCGAAGTTGAGCAGAGTGATTGATTGATCCAGCCAGACCCTGGCAAAGTTCCATCACTGACAGGAAGTACGTGTGCGATCCTAACTTTAGTGCAGCTCGACATCCTGTCTGGGCGACCCTTCAATGAAGGCCTCGTTGCAGCCTTCCTGTTGGAGCCACCGAGGGAAGATGCCCAGCTTGGAAGCGGAAAGCCAGCAAGCAGGAACCCCATGCCCCCCCTGATGCTTCATTGAGAAAATATCCCAAGCGTTTGATGATTATAAACGATGAATATCCTGAGCATGGGTGTTGGTTTGTTCACCTTTCATGTACAACTTTTTGGAATCAATGACCCCGGTGGTCATACATTGACTCATAGACAAACAGAGCTCCAAATTAAAATGTGCATACCTGTTCATTTACTGTATACAAATTTACTGCATACTTCCTTTACTCAGTCACAAGAGTTTGAGGCTCAGAATAAACTCTACTTCTACTATTATTATGACTACAACCTGCTGCTGAAGAGGAACACGTCCAATTGCTGACCAAAATGAGTGGCACTTGTTAGCTCCGCCACCGAGGGTGGATCGAGGTTATGTTCTCACACCTGTATGTTTGTTTGTCTGTCTGTCTGTCTGTCTGTCTATTTGTTTCTGAACAACATATCTCAAAAAGATGTGGACGGATTCGGATGAAATTTGATGGGGAGGTTGGATATGTCAGACGGACAAAACGATTAGATTTTGGTGAAGACCCAGATCCGGATCTCGATCTGAGAATTTTAAAAGTGATTCTTCACCATTGAGTGATAGGGCCAAAAAAGAAAAGAAGCATGATGTTTCAAAATGTTGTGGATGACTTATGACAAAACTTGGTGGATGAGTTGGGTAGGTGAGAACAACAAGCCGATTAGATTCAGGTCTGGTCTATCGGTGAGATACAAACCGTAAAATGTTCAGCCTGGCGGAGGTATGCTCTCTACCGAGTGCCGTTCTAGTTGAGGCTGCTTCTACCAACACTTCAGTCATATTTCTCCTGCTGCTAGTAATATCAGTAGTAATATAATAGTAAGTGCCATTTTTGTTTTCTCAATCAATGATGCTCTGAGAATGAGGTTACCAATATGCATTTTCATTCTCATTTGTTGAGATAATATTTAAATGCAGATTTTGCAGCATCTCAAACTTGGCCGTAAGAAGAAAGAGACCTCTGATCCAAAGCTCGAGAAAACCCTGACCTTCTCCCACTTCAGGTCTTCGTGAGCAGATCCCAGCGGGCAGCGTGGGCGTCTGCCTAAGCTTTCCGAGCAGCTAGGGCCATGGCCACGATGTGATTTCGCGTCCCGTTAATCAGGGCGGTCCCAGAGCTGACCATAAACAGGAAGCAGGTGCTGGGCCTGCATAGACACAGATAAAGCGACCAGTGCCGAAAACAACCTGAGCAGCAGTAGTATTTACAGGCTCTTTAAAAACCTTGGATATCCTAACAATAACGTGGCTAAAGTGCCATTAGGCTTGAGAGCCAGAATAAGCTGAGCGCTTCATTCATCAGAAATAACTATGGAAAGCATTGGTCGTCAACAGGAGAAGTTGGAGGTTTGGGGGATGCAAGAGGAGAGAGGGGCAATAACCTTCAAACTGGGATTCCTTCATAACGACATGAGAAACAGTGGGGAATAACACCTATACAATTCATGAATTAGCGGACTATATAGTATATATATATATACTTGTGGGTTGGCAGGATGTGGGCATAGATGTACTCAAGGGTTAATGCACAAAATATACTCCAGTACTACTATACCATAAAATAAACTCTTGGCTGCTCTAAACTATCTAGCCTGGTTTTGAATCCCACCCCGGCTATAAACTGTCATCCTGGTGTTTCACAGGCAGTGTGATTCATCAAAGTGTATGCCATCTCTCTGAGGGACATAAAAACTGGGTGTTCCATCTGCCGGCATTAGTTGGTGGACGTTAAAGTCCTTCGCAAAGGAGTCCTTGTATGTGTATGTGCATTGTGTCCTTCGCAAAGAGTAGGTGAGCTATCGTCGGCACCATGAGCAAATTGTAAAATTCCTGCCATAATTATACTGCTGGGAAGGCAATTGCAAACCACCCAGTACAACATTTGCCAAAAAACTGCTTCAGAAGCATCGATGCTTTATAACAGAGTATGGTACATCAGAATCAGAAATGTATACTTTTTCCTTTACAAGGATACTAGTAAAATCCCGTCAAAAATGGCGGGTTGGAACAATTTTTTCGACTGAGCAGCCTCGTGAGCGTGCCAAAGTCTGAAGCCTCGGCCTAGTGTCAGATGTGCTTATATCTTCTTTATTTATTAAACATCATACAGACGTAAAATAACACTCGTTTAACTCTGCATGCGTTGCACATCACGTGCAGCGAATTTCACCTCCCTTCGCCTTGCATCTATTGTTAAAAAAAAAAAAAACACTTCTGTACACCGCCATTGAGGTTCGGTTTGCAAGCCACCATCTACATTTCCAATAGAAGAGACGTAATTACTCTTTTATGGAAAATGTTTTTCAAGTTTGTTTTATCCTCAAAAATAGACCGTAGAGAACACACATTTGTGTTAAAAGATTGGCCTTTAAAACCTACCCTTATGAAGAGGGACAGACATCTGTACAAACACACAAGCACACAAACTGACATCGTGTTTTATATGGTATAAGTCTTGCCTTTTTTTGAATAGCAGGAACTAAAACGCAATTTCTTCATACATAGACAAGGGTCACTAAAAAAAGAAGTAATACTGAAAACCGTGCTGCACTGTCAATACTGCAATAATGAGTCCTTTGGAGAAGAAAAGTAAAGTGAAAACACAATTTAATAATGGTAACATATGTTTGCCAAGTAATTTTTTGCAACAATGTCTGGAAAAGTGTGCTCGTGATGCGCGAGCAAACCAGCAAAGTCTGCAGCCACTGCGGTCCTGATTCCCATCTCAGTAACCCTTGGTTAAATTTGATAACTCATCTTCTACCATATTTTCTTTTTAAATCCCTGAAGGAATAAATAAAAACAAGGAGGTGTTATCATGAGAAAAACCCAAAAAGAAAAACAATTATCAATCTACAAGTTTTCTTTATGTTCCCTAAAACAGGCTTCTCTCGATTGAATTGATTTTTTGTGTATTGTTGCAGTTTAGCTTTGGCATCCATAGAAACTTTGTCCCACATTAAATGTTATGGGTTTAAACTGTAAAGTAACAACAAAGTCAATGCCAATCTTATGACATTCCAAATGACTGTCTCATGAGTACATATTCTTAGCGTTCGCTCATCCAATGTGGAATCACTAAAATGAGTGGTTTTCATTAGATAAGTCATAGTACGGGGCAATCGATTCATTACTTACATGTGAGTGGACATGGCAGATGGTTTGGGGGAAAGGATAAAGGGGGATTCTGAAAATGAGAATATTAATATTGACACATGAGAGAGAAGAGGAAAGTATTGTAGAAATAATGGAGGATAGGGAGGCATGGGAAAAGATTGAGAGAAGGAAAAGGTGATTCAGAAGAGAGGAGTAAGGGAAGGAAAGGAAAGAGACATTTGTATGTGGAATATACAGAAGGAGACAAATTGGGTAGAAAGGAGACAGTGGGTGTGAGGGCATCAAAATCTCTGCCATTTTTGAATGTACATAACAAATAGATGAACATCGCCAACAGTAGTTAATATTCCTTACAGACTGCAGTGCAGAAGTATATCGTTAGAGTAATCGATGACCCTCTTGCTCTGATGAAGGGTAACCACCTCAAATGTCAGCTTCTCCTTGCTTCCAACAGTGGTTAGTTCATCGAAATCAACATCTTGAATATTTCATCCATTGTTCCACATGTCTGCTGATGCAGATCAACACTAGCATTCACCTTCACCAGCAAGACGAATTATTCATTCTACATAATTAGAGTAGTTAGAGTAACACTCAATTATAGGGTAGAATACATAGTATTTCCGATCGGTGCCAACTTATCTTGTTCCGCTTAAGAATCTTGCGAAAAATAATCACTAAAATTTTATTTGACGATTAGAGCATTGATGGCTTCTTTTTTTTTTTCTTTTTTTTTTTGTATACTGAATCGAGGCTCGTGAAAGAGCTAAATTTTCCTGGAATTAAGTTCTGGATTGTGAAGATTCCTTCGAAAATACAATATATTGTCAAAAAATGAAGAATCAGAAACAGTAAGTTCCATCCAGGACATGACGATGCTTTTTTCTCCTCGAGACAATTTTCACAGTAATCCAACTTGTTTCTGGAGTTCCACGGTCTCTGATTGGGGTAATTGTACCAGGGAGTACGTAAGTGGGAGAAGTGAGGCTGCTTGCTGCATGGTTCTGCAACTTCAGCACGTTTACAAAAGGCTGCACACTCATTATCAGTGACTCAATGTGTGCTCAGCCTGGCAAAAAGAAAAATATAAACCACATTATGTTGCTGAATAAGAATAGTGTTATTTGTAAAAATGATAACAATACACATGCTCAAATGTTTTTGGAGTCAGTCACTGATTTAGGAAATCGCCCAGAAATGTGAGGTATTGTCCAGTGTAATGAGCACTTCTCCTTTAGAACTCTGTGTATTTGGAATAAAATAGAAGCCTGCAGTGGTTGACAAACAGTTGAATAGTTTTGCATGTTAACTGATGAGAGATATAAATGATAAAAGGATATGTATATATCTAGATACAATATATATATATATATTGTTACGGATTTGAGAATCATGTGTAATTGTTGTAAATATCACCCTCTGTAAGTGTAATGAATTCTTGTAAATATCTCCGTTTGGTGTGTAAAGGTCAAAGGGAGTCCTCCTAGTTAATCCATATACAGTCACGTGAAAAAGTAAGTACAGTACACACCATCTAAAGTTTTGACTTTTTCAACATATTTCAACATACAGCTATTTGATCTTCATTTCAACAATATTGATAGATAAAGGTGATATAATATAACAAATATCATGAAACATTTACATTTTGTAGTCCATTGTATAATTTAAATAAACATAAATGCAAATTCCGCATGTGGAAAAAGTAAGTACACCCTTGGCTCTAATAGGTGGTATTGCCCCCTTTGGCAGAAACAACCTCAAGTAGGCGTTTCTTATAACTGTCTACCAGTCTCTGATGTTGACTGGGAGAAATTTTTGGCCACTCCTCCATGCAGAATTCTTTCAGCTGTGCGATGTTTGAGGGGTTTCTTGCATGCACAGCTCGTTTCAAATCCCCCACAACATCTCGATGGAATTTAGATCCGGGCTTTGACTTGGCCATTCCAGAACCCTCCATTTCTTTCTTTTCAGCCATTCCTTGGTGGATTTACTGGTATGTTTAGGGTCATTGTCATGTTGCAAGGTCCCCATTCGGTTGAGCTTCAACTTTCTGACAGATGACCTCACATTATCCTCAAGCAACCTCTGGTACAATGAAGAATTCATAGTGGATTCTATGATGGTGAGCTGCCCAGGCCCTGATGCAGCAAAGCTGCCCCAAACCACAATTTTTCCACCACCATGTTTTACAGTTGGTATCAGGTTCTTGTGGTCAAATGCTGTCTTTGGTTTTCGCCAAACATGTCTTCTGGTACTGTGGCCAAATAGCTCTACCTTTGACTCATCTGTCCAGAGCACATTGTTCCAGAAGTGCTGGTCTTTGCCTCGGTGTTCATTGGCAAACTTTAGTCTTGCCCTGATGTTCTTTCTGGACAGCAAAGGTTTCCTCCTGGCACACCTCCCATGTAGATCAAATTTGTGCAGCCTCTTTCTGATGGTAGACTCGTGCACTTTGACATCAACAGAGGCAAGAGCTACGTGTAGGTCCCATGATGACATTCTGGGGTTCTTAGAGACTTCTTTCAGCATCTTGCGGTCTGCTCTCGGGCTGAACTTGCTGAGGCAGCCTGGCCTGAACAAGTTGGCAGTTGTTTGAAATCTTCTCCACTTGTAGATGATCTTCCGGACAGTCGAATGATTGATTTCAAATTGTTTGGAGATCTTTTTAAATCCCTTCCCTGATTCGTAGGCATCTATAACCTTCTTTCTGAAGGCCTCAGAGAGCTCTTTTGATCTAGGCAAGGTGACGCCGCACACTTCAACAACAAAGAGCAAACCAAACTAAATGCTTGAGGTTTAAAGAAGACAGGTTCCTCCAAGATCCTCTCTGACAAAGTTCTAATCATATGCACCTGAGCTGGTGCACCTGATTCTAATTTTAGGTATTTGAAGTAGTGATAAATGTATGGGTGTACTTACTTTTTCCACATGCGAAATTTGCATTTATGTTTATTTAAATTATACAATGGACTACAAAATGTAAATGTTTCATGATATTTGTTATATTATATCACATTTATTTATCAATATTGTTGAAATGAAGATCAAATAGCTGTATGTTGAAATATGTTGAAAAAGTCAAAACTTTACATGGGGTGTACTTACTTTTTCACGTGACTGTACATACACGTAGGCCACCATATACCCTTCTAAATAGTTATTTCCTTATTATGTGTATTAGTTTAAGGCTGTGTTTCCCATTAGTTGACTCTGCATTGCACCGAATTGAAATAAGATAGATTCCCTTTCATTCCCTCAAAGCCTCTATTGCCAACTGCATTCGCAGCCATTGCCATGTACTCTAACTCGGAGAAGCAGGTGGGAGGAGTCAACCAAGCACCAGGAACAAGGCGTGGCTTTGCCAACGCCTCATCAAGGGGGCGGGATCGGTGAGCCCTCGCGACCAATCCAGGCCGAGGCGAGCTCACCGATGGGTGTTTCTAAAAGGCCGGCCGCTTGATCACCATGCGCCTTATAAAAGGAAGATGGGAGAGACTGCTTAAGCAGATGACCGAGGAAGCCCCCACGAGCAGATAAAAAGCGCA